>NC_068912.1:59306994-59617708 GCF_023091745.1 Budorcas taxicolor | reverse complement strand
ACACTGACACCTAATAATTATCTCCCTTAAGTTTCCCACTGGTGCAGTTATCACCATCAGGTTTTCCTCTGATCAAATTCTTTTGAGCTTCTGTGTGAGCCACAAGTACAGACCAAAAGAATTATCAAGAGGGAAGGCCTAGGCACCTGCCCAGTCCCCTCCACACCCCCGCACCAAGGATCCAATGTCAACAGTGTGCGTGTTTAGGGTCTTTTCCTGCTCTGGCCATTCTGTCATGACCAATGACATGGCTCTCTGTCAGCCCACTGGCCTCATTAACATTGCTCCACAGAGGACTCACTGGCCCATAAGAGGAGGAGGCACTGGGATCCCTTCCTAGACAAGGCAGTGATTACAGCTATTGCCAACACCGTCTCCCCTTCCCACCAACATGGTGGTGTGGTGGCTCTTTTACCAAGTGTCTTCCAGCATTCAGACCTCTTAGGCTGTGGTGTGAAGGATATGAGTGAGAGTCATGACTCCTGGTTTCTTTCCTCCTGATCAACTCATGGTCAGTAGAAGACCCTGCAGGGTTGGCCTTTCTGGGACTCAGATTCCTATGATGAATGTTGAGTTAAACAAGATGAATATTGCTCAAGTTCCTGCTTAAAGAGTCAAGTGTTACCTTTCAACCGGCCCTCACGAAGTAAGCTTTCAATGCACAACACAGGTCACAACTAGATGATAAAAAATTAGCACTTGCCCAGAGATGTGAGTCACCTGCTTTTCAAGAGTCAAAGGTAACGTAGGAATTTTACTTTCCTAAGGGTTTTGTTCTTAAGAAAGAACTTCTTGGCTAACTCATTCAGAGGTACCTCCACCTTCCTTACATAGAACATTTAGGATAAAGTCTATTTTGTTAAACTCTGAAGGCTAACTGAGAAGCTTCTGACGGTGCTTTCAGTTGCCAATTAAGTCCATCACAGCAAGTTCATCACTCCAACTGGACCCTACCTGCCTGTTGTAGGGTAGTCACTTCATGTCTTCTCTATCTGACTCGCACACTCAGAATGTATGTGAAGAAGATGGGAATGGAGAGCTGCCATTCAGTCACTGTCACATAACTCATATTGTTCAGATCCTCAGACTCACAAGTGAGCAACATCAGTGAATCTGTTTCTAGAATAATATGTTTCACTAAGATCTTTTTTTTTCCAAGTATCATGACAAAATAATATGCAACTCATGGTGGCTAATTTTACTCCATTATCTTCTCACATTCCCCAAACCATGTGACTGGAACAGTATTTTACTGTGAAATGTCCAACTGATTGTTAAAGCTGTTCATCTGAAATGCCAAGACTGATAATTATTTTCAGATGGCTTATTACTAACTTTTGATGATGTTTCTGAGGCCACTGGCTCACTAACTATAAATAAAATAATTTATTGCTACAAATTGCCAAGTAACACTAACCTCCTCAGATGGAGCAGTAAAGTGGACAGGCCAGTCAGAGCAACTCTGAGCCCTACTCTGTGTCCTACGCTGTGGTCAGATGGACTTCACCTGTAGTGATTCTAGACAGACACTTCTAATCAGACCCAAGACACATCCCGGTTTGTGGAAGTGGGGGGAGAAAGGGGTTAAGATTATACAATTATAAAAGCCCTCTTTTGTAATAAAAGTACAAAATTATGATACAAATTTGCTAAGACAAAATTTAAGCTTCATTAGCTTCATGGTAAATCCAGCTCTGAACTAGACCAGTTAAAATCCCGCAAATTGGAAATAACTTTTATTACCTTGTCAGCATATTATAATACCAAGTACTAGAAGTATTCAAGGTGCTTTGACACATGATATTTCTTAACGGTTGAAGGCTTCTGAAATGCTTAGACTATTTTGTAGCATAATGAACAGGGGAAGTGGCAACTCAAATTCTGCTGATATGTCCTTTAAGCCCACAAAAATTTTGAAAAGAGTTAAAAAAACAAATGGGTAATGTTAGCAATAAGAAAACATCCAAGAGAATGGAAAGCAAAACTGATAAGAAACTTCTGAATTTTTTGACTGAATGAAATAGAATAGATTTCTATAAACCAAAACCCCAAATGATTTTTAAATCATTTGTTTGAAATGAGAAGTTATAAGATAGCCAGGTACATGGTGCTTCTCTAGCTTATTCACTTGTTCAGTTGTTTCTATAGTAGTTATAGCTTTTTCTAACACTTATGAAAATAAATATAAAACTATTAAAGTAAAATAATGGTCATTATTACAAGTATTATTTTACTTTAATAAGGCCACCTGAAAGCCTTGTAGGTATAAGAATCATTTGAAGGAAGCACAGAAGATTCTGGGCAGAAGAGGGATTAGATACAAATGTATGGGGACATGAAAAAATATAATTTATCTTGAAAACTCCTAGTACCTTGAAGTAAGAGATATGGAGCAGGGAATCCCTGAGGATAAAACTGAAAGATAAATAGGGGTCCAGATAACAGACAGTCTGTTTGCCTGAGAGGGACTAGGAGCCACTGGAGGATATTGAGTGGGGAATACCATGATGAAATTTGTGTTTTTCAAAGATCAGTCTATTGTCGATGTTGGAAAGCAAGGAGACAAAACACAGGAAAGCTGTAATTGTTCCACTGGGGATGGAAAGGAAGAAACATTAGAAAGTCTAGGGAAGATGGTCAAAAGAATTTTGGATCCTTGGCAATGGAGGGTAAAGATTTGTCCTGTTTCAGTTCTCTGCCTTAGCACCAGGATTGAGCTCACTGCTCAAAATGGGAGAGGGAAGAGGCTTGGCTGATGACTGCTAGATTTCTAGATTGGTTAGTTGCAAAATCATCCCATTAACCAGGACATCTATGAGAAGTCAGTTATTTTTCTTTTTCTTTTTTTTAACTTTTTATTTCTTACTGGGGTAGAGCCAATTAACAATGAATGTTGTGATAGTTTCAGGTGAATAGCAAAGGGGCTCAGCCATACATATACATGTACTCATTCTCCCCAAACTCCCCTCCCATCCAAGCTGCTACATAACACTGAGCAGAGTTCTATATGGTACACAGTAGGTTCTTGTTAGTATAGCAGTGTATACATCCATCCCAAACACCCTAACTATCCCTTCCTCCTAGCCTTCCCTCTGGGCAATCATAAGTTCATCTCTAAGTCTGTGAGTTTCTTTCTGTTTTGTATGATTCAATTATATTATTTCTTTTTAGATTCCACATATAAAGGATGTCATATGATATTTCTCCTTCTCTGTCTGACTTACTTCACTCACTAGGACAATCTCTAGATCCATCCATGTTGCGGCAAATGGCATTATTTCATTCTTTTGTGTGGCTGAGTAATATTCCATTGTGTATAGCAATGTGTGTACCACATCTTCCTTATCCATTAGAGAGGTCAGTTTTAAGAGTTTTAAGATGACTAAATGGGTGGATCTAGAGACTGACTCAGCAGGTCAGCTGATGACAGTAGGGTTTCACTGGAGCTGAGGGGAGGCCTGGGAGGTGGAGGACACTTTCCTTCAAGTAGAGGAGTGAATGGGAGGCAAGCGGAGGGAGAACCAGCAGTGGGAGGGTTGTATAGACATGAGGGCTCTTTTCTAAGAGAGGATACTTATTTAGATGCAGGGAAGTAGCCAAAAGAATTGGATAGTTAAAAATAGGATGAAATTTAGAACAGTTCAACGGAGCAAAATCCCTGAGGATAGGAAAGGGATGAGATCAAAGAGGGTGGAGGGACAAGGATATGGAGAAATTTGAACCCTCGTGCATCACTGGTGGGAATATAAAATAGTGCAGCTGCTACAGAAAACAGTTCTGGCAGTTCTTCAAAAGGTTAGGCATATAATCACCACGTACCTAGTCCTGTCCAGCTCTTTGTGACCTCATGAACTGTAGCCTGCCTGGCTCCTCTGTCCATGGGATTATTTCCAGGCAAGAATACTGCAGTGGATTGCCATTTCCTCTTCCATGGGACCTTCCTGACCCAGGAATTGAACCCATATCTCCTGCATTGTAGGTGGATTCTTTACCACTGAGCTATCAAGAAAGCCTTGAAAAAAAGAAATCACCATATGACTCAGCAATTCCACACAAAAGAACTGAAAAGAGGGACTCAAATAGATAATTGTACAGAAATGTTCATTGCAGCGTTACTCACAATAACCAAAAGGTAGAATGAACCCAAGTGTCCATGCACAGATGAATGGATAAATAAAATGTGGTCTAGAACACACGGCTTCCCTGGTGGTATTAGCAATAAAGCAGTGCAGGAGACGTGGGTTGGATCCCTGGATTGGGAATTTCCCCTGGAACAGGAAATGGTAACCCCCACTTGCCCCAGTATTCTTGCCTAGGAAATCCCATGAACAGAGGAACCTGACAGACTACAGTCCATGGGGTAGCAAAAGAGTCAGACATGACTCAGCAACTAAACCACCACCCTTATGGAACATACAAAGGGATGTAATTCATGCATAAGAAAGAATGAAGTTCTGATCAAGATTAATGAACTTTGAAAATATTATGCTCGGTGAAATAGGCCAGTCAAATATTGTATGATTCCATTTATATGAGATATCTTCAATAGGCAAATTCATAGACACACAAGCAGGTTAGAGATTATCAAGGGCTAATAGGGGAGGAAGGGGTTATTGATTCATAGGGTTTCTCTTTGGTGATGGAGGAGTTTAAAAATTAGTGGCAATAATTGCATAACATTGTGAAGATAATGAATGCCACCACTGAATTGTACACCTAAAAATTGTTAAAATTGTCTCTTTTGTGTTATATATATTTTACCGGATTTCCCTGGTGGCTCAGACAGGTAATCTGTCTGCAATGCAGGAAAGTCAAGTTCAGTCTCTGGGTTGGGAAGATCCTCTGAAGAAGGGACTAGCAACCCACTCCAGTATTCTTGCCTGGAGAATTCCATGGGCAAAGGAGCCTGGTGGGCTACAGTCCATGGGGTCACAAAGAGTCAGACACAACTGAGTGACTAACACTTTCACTTTTCTTTCATATTTTACTGCAATAAAATGTAATGTCAGGTAATATACATGATTCAACTTGGTTGATAAAATATTCAACTGTTATATTTTTAAAAAGAAAATGAAGGGATTAATTCTGATCAAGACTGGTACATCTTCCTCTGTCCTTCCCGTCCTCTGGGAGCAAGGAAAGCATGTGTACAGAAACAGCTGAGATGTTCCTTTCCCTCGGGGACATTCAGGGAGTTCCTGACAGTTTCTGTTTGTTTGTTTGTTTGTTTTTTTGCTAACCAAGAGGCAAGCTCCTCTGCTTAGAGTGGACAGGATGGGTAGAGGTTTAAAAAGGAGCTAGAGGAGACAGTAGTGAATTTAAGAATAGCCACCAAGAGGAAAGGGAAAGGGAGCTGAGCAAGGATAAATAAAAGAACTGTTGATATATTCTCCTGACCCAGCCAGGACTGGCATACTGCACATGTTTAGTGTTCATCTTCATGGTTTCTTGATTCCCACCCCCACCCTCATCCCCACTGCACCAGGTATAGCAATCAGAGAACCTGGATTGGTTGCTGAATTGTTCCTGGATGGAGTGTTCATGGCATGGGCACAATGGAGGACTCAACCATAGAGGGTGATTCGAGACAGCATGTAAAAGGAATGGTTCCCAGGGCCACCCAATGGGTGCAGACTTGATGCAAAAGAGGAGTCAGCAGGTGACACATTACCCTGGAGAAGGAGAAACAGATGAAAAAGTGGGTTTAATGGGAGGGACGAGTGACAGAGAGATGAGGATATTGGACATTCCATGTTACAGAGGTGGGGCTCTCCTGGCTGATGACGTAGGAGTAGGTGAAGTGATCAAAATGGTTGGTGTACTAAGAGCAGATGTCATGAAAATGGGTATAATAGCTTACTGTATGAATAGTCTAAGGAGATTGGCTGCAGGTGTTCTGCTTCACTGTAATTCAAGGTCCTAGGCTGATGGGAGCTCTGTCATCTTCAGCTGGACACTTTCAAGATCACCTGGGAATTGACATCCAGTTGGTATAAGGATAAAGAGAAAGAAGGAGACATGTAGATGGTTCTATGGGTCATGCTAAAGAGAGGTCATCCTTTCACTTGTCACTGGCCAGAATGTGGTCACACGGCTACACCCAATTGCAAGAAAGTATGGAAAATGTATAGTTGTGTGCCCTGGGAAAAAGAGCAACCTTGCTACACTTGAGCTTTAAAGCACTGGCTGTTGCAACACTGATACTAAGTTCTATCTTTAAGTCCAGAGAGGCTAACTTTAAGAGAACAGCTGAAGAGAAGAAGCCATATCTGACTGTACGTGGAAGGCTTCACTTCTAATTCTGTTCCTTCAATCTGTTCTTTCCTATCTGGGCAGAAATCTCTGTAACCTAGTTTCCTCATTTGATGAGTTTCTTTCCTTTCCTTCATCAGAAATGTGTACATGATTTTTTTGTGTAATAGAGCCCCTTTATCACCCACTTTGTACCAGAAGCAGATATCCACAAGGAGATATCCATTACATTACTGAAGGCATTAGCCTGCAGAATGAGCCAACATGGATTTTGTGTTTGATATAAATGATACAGGGCTTCCCTGGTAGCTCAGCTGGTAAAGAATCCACCTTCAATTCAGGAGACCCCAGTTTGATTCCTGGGCCGGGAAAATCACCTAGAGAAGGGACAGGCTACCCCCTCCAGTATTCTTGGGCTTCCCTGGTGGCTCAGTTGGTAAAGAATGCAGGAGACCTGAGTTCCATCCCTGGGTTGGGAAGATTCCCTGGAGAAGGGCATGGCAAACCACTCCAATATTCTTGCCTGACCTACAGTCCACATGGCCACAAATAGGCGGACATGACTGAATGACTAAGCACAGCACAGCACATAGATAATATAAATGCGAGACCTCACTTGTTAAAGTAACAGCTTCCAACTGTTACTTTAATGAATGAGATAGATTTCTTTTTGAGCCACACATTTTCTGTTAACAAGCTGCTCAGTGTTTTTTAACTAGATGAAGTCCCTCCAATATGTATACCGTCCACCCCAAATTTTCCACCAATAGGATTGCAAGACAAGCACAGCATCAGCTGATAGTCATTGGCTGATAGTGTTGAGCTCATAATCACTCCACCCATGCTGAGCTGCAGACAGCAGCGTGGCCATGGGGACAGTGTAGAGGATATCAGCCCCAAAGAGGAATTCCTCCTCAAGAAGAGGTTTTGTCCTAGGAACCATGTAATAAGACTCAAAAGGCCTTAGTGTAGACTTCTGTAGCTCACCATCTTCCTTTCTGAAGTTATATGGAAATTCTTCAGATAATAAACTGTCTTGGTGAGGAAGAGTCCTTTAAAGAAACATGGTGAATTACTACAAAGTCCTAGGGGTGCCTCAGAATGCTTCCTCCTCTGATATTAAGAAGGCCTATCACCAGTTAGCTCTTCAGGTCCACCCAGACAAGAACTCAGAAAACCGGGAGGCAGCTGAGGAGAAGTTCAAACAAATAGCAGAGGCCTATGCAGTCTTGTCAGATGCCGAGAAACGAGACAACTATGACAACACCAGGAGGCACTGCATCAAAAGGGAAAACAGAGCAGATGGCAGGGACAAGGATTATTTGAAGGAGGAACTGCGCTTTGCAAGGTCACACTGTGACTTTCAAAGCACCTTTGAAGATCAAGACTTCTTCTCAGGAGGCTGTTTTCCCACTGACAGTGTTGGAGGGGCCAGGAGATTCCGCTCCTCCTTCTTTGATGTGACTCTCATCCCGGACACAGGATTTTCTACTTTTGTATCCCTGGGCTCTGGGCCAAATTCCCCTTCCTCTAGGACATTTGTACCCTTCATAAGCAATGGAATGGGAAACTTCAAACTGGTCACCACTTACAGCCAGATCGTGAATGGCAAGAAAGTGGTTATAAAGAAAGTTCTAGAAAATGTGAGCCAAAAGACTGAAATGAGAAAAGAACATCTGTTTCATCAGATTCCTCCACGCCATGGGTAAGGAGTTGCTGCTGGGTTCTTTTCATAGGGAGGCTGCTGTGAGGCTGGTGTGTCTGGTGCTGATCCCAGACAGAACTGGAATCTGAGAATGTGTTGAACTGGAATGGACAGGGTCTGAGTGAGTGAGTGAAAGTCACTCAGTTGTGTCTGACTTTTTGAGACCCCCATAGACTATACTCCATGGAATTCTCCAGGCCAGAATACTGGAGTGAGTAGCCTTTCCCTTCTCCAGCAGATCTTCCTGACCCAGGAATCGAACTAGGGTCTCCTGCATTGCAGGGCAGGGTCTGCTTAGTCCAAATTTCTCATTTCACAGAACAAGGGACTGATGGGCCAAATGCTCCAACAAGGAGGAACTAGGAAGCCACAGAGTCTGGCTTACAGCCTAAGTCTTCTGACTCTACACTGAACCTCTTTCCCCCTGTACTCAATCTGGGACAGTAGAGACCACCACAAATATGGCTTCTGAGAGGTGTACAGGGTCCGACCATCACAAATCCCCCTGACTTCTCTTCCTGACTTCTTATTTCTACCCTACTTGCTCTTAGCCATTGCCTCTGTATTGATGGCCCTTCTCTTCTGCCCTCATCATCTTTCTCTCCATACATTTCCAATGGACTATATCACAATTAGGCTTAGTTGAAAGAGTCACCTACATATAGATTAATGTTGTTAGAGTGAAAAGTAAATGGGTGAAGATTGCTTAAATATACTTTAAAAAATAGCCAGCATTTTATCAAATGCTCAGTAGAAGTCAGGAATTCCACTTCACATGTGTTATCTCAATAATCTTTTCAGCAGTGAAGTACTGCTTTCCTCCATCATACAAATAAGGAAATGAGGCTTAGATAGATTAAGTAACTTTCCCCAGGCCCCACCTAATAAGCAATAAGACAGTGTCTCACTCTAAAATACAAGCTTATCTACTGAGTTGTAACATCTATGGATGCTACTCATTTATTTTTAGATCTAGGTTCTTGCCCTCTTTGGAAACTTACACCTGTCATCTCTAAATCTTACTTCCATGCATGGGTATTTCAGGAACTTAAGTAGGCAAGCATTTCGAGTTTTATTGCCCAGCAGGCCTTTGGTTTTTCTAACATGAAAACAGAGGTGATATAAAAAGTTTCACTGAAACTAACAAATGATTACCACTTAACACAGAACCATAAACAAAATCCCAAGGTGTGAATTATATTTTTGTTTTGGATTAAGACAAAATCACGGGATGTTTTTGTTTGTCTAACTGGATCTGGTCATACTCCAATGCCTTCATTTATACACAACTGCACTCCAGAGGAGCGTTTCCTGGTGGAAAGTTACTGATGGAGTCTGCATTAGACACCTGTCTTCTGATTTCCAGTGTCATGCCATTCTAGTATACTGTGCTGACTGGCAAAATTTGGGCTTCCTTTGCCTTGCAAGCTTTCATAGAAGTTATATAACAAATGATTAGCTTTCTTAATCTAATCTAAAATAGGGAACTTTCCTATGTTTGTGATTTTTATAAAACACATTTTTATGTAGTCTTTGAAATTTTTTAATCCCAGTGGATTTTCTGAACTTGAACAAGAATATGCCTGCATCCCATTGGCAAAGGGTAGCTTTCAGGCAGGGAGAACACTTCCAGAAAGGAAGCAGAAGATGGGTTTGGAATGGGAACACATCCCATTTCTATCAAAGCTTATACTTTTCCACTTTATAATTGAGAACATCCTGTATGTCAGACACTGTGGTAGGTGCCTTACATGAATCATTTTTTAACCTCCCAAATCCTTCAGGGGGTTATTTCCATTTTACAAGCTTGGAAACTGAGGCTCAGGGAAGTTAAGTCCCTTACCCAGAGCCACACAATAAGTTGTGGAGACAGTTCAGTCTGCAGTTTGTTTGACCTGAAAGATCCCGTTTCCATTATGCCATCTCCACTCCCTTTCAGTTGAGCTGCAATAGTTATGGTTTAAGTTTTGTTATACATATGAATTCTGTTCATTTCAAAAATTTTTAATGAGAAATTCCAGATGGAGTTTTCTTTTACAAACCCTCATCCGAGGTGAACTGCAGTGTGGCTACCAAACAAAGGAAAATCAAATTGGAGCATGAAACATAATTTTCCATTTTGTCTTAAATAAAATCCAAATTTCAGCATTTTTCACAGACGTACTTGGCTTTTGACAGAAATGCTGAGTTGTAGAAGGACTTTTTGCGAACAAAGATATAAAAAATTTCATTTTCAGTTAGTCAAGGAAGTTTTCTTGTATAGAAATGAAAGTACTGTCATCTCTTCCTGGTGCCTGTTTAAAATACATGGTAAGTTAAGTACAGGCAAACAGCAATAAAGGAAAAATGGAGAGCAGGGAAGGCTTTGCTGTTGTGTGAAGCATCCCCAGCGAATCCCTACTTATCTCAGGGCATGAAGCAGAGCATGAGCTTTGCTGTAACCTGTGATTCAGATTCCTGTGACCTCACAATGCCCAGAGCTGCTGCTGCGGTTTCCAGGAGTCAGGCGTCCTCTGCCAACTCTCAGGCTTGTAGGTTTTGCTGATGGACAGTCTTTGGGATTCCTAGCTGCCTAAATAGAAAATAATTAAGATTGGAAAGTCAGTTTCTATGTCCTTAAATAATTGTAAAATGAGGGCCTTGATCTGTCGAGGAATGCTGACAAGTGATTATGTAATTCATAGCTCAGGGAGCACTTGCAAGAATGGTATCTCATGAAATCCTCTCAAAACTCAATATTCCATATTATCAGTTGAGGAGATAGCAGAGAAAAGGACTGCCTAAGGTCACAAAGTGGGTGTTTCTTCAATGTTGTTTCTCCCAAACTGACACATTCAGAGCACATCTTCCTCACAGCCTGGCGATATACATGAGAGGCTTTGGAGGAATGGCCCTCTTGGGGACAGTGTGGGAGGGAGTCACAGCTTTACGTAGCTGCAGGTGCACAGCGAGTCTCCGTGTCTGCCCATTGGTGGTGGAGGGTGGACGGGTAAAGTCACGTGCCGCTGTGTGGAGTTTACTGAGCATGCGCAGCTGGTCCATCTCATGAACCCAGGTCTTAGAACTAGCTTAGCGTTGCCTCACAATAACGAGGATAAGGTTGTATTCAGCACTCTTCTCAGTGCCCTTTTCCAAAAGTTTCAAACTACTTTCTATATTTGGGGTCCTCATCTCTTTCACAAGAAGCTTGTTTTTATGTCATTTCAAAGTTTTGTAGTCTCCACGGTAGAAGTCCGCGGGCTTGAGAGAAGGGGGCCCGTGGACTGTAAGGAGAATCCGGAAGGGAATTTCCAGTGGGCACAGCCCTGCCCCTCGCTGCCTTATCTGGATTCTTGAGGCTCCATTAAGACGGAATGGGTAGCATGAGAGTTGATATTCGAGTTGAAGTAGGATGGTTCTCCTTTTAAAGGGCAGGAAAGAAGTTCTCTGCGAGTGAGTCATTTTTCCAGTGCCCACTGTTCTGATCGAAAAGGTTTCAGAAAACCTGACTCCGGTCCCCATTGGTCCATCGAGACAACACATATTTGCTTCCAAGTGTCAAGAGAAACAGAAGTGAGTTATGAGAAGAGCATGGGCTTTGGCTTTAGGCAGATGAGAATTCAAATTCTGTGCCATTCTTTTGTAACTTCTGGGCAAGCTAACTTTTTGCCTTTATCCTTGGTTTGCCTATAAAATTAAGTTGATAATTCCTACCTGTCCTAATTTATGGAGTGATTTTGGGAATTAAATAGACAAAAATTCTTCTTAAACTTCAATAATATTTTATAAATGCAAAGTGTCGTTCTTCCTTTCAGAAGCTTCGTCTTTGATCCTTCAGGATACATACTCCAGGCTTGCTGTCAGTTTTTTAAGATGTGACATTTGTGATGTGATCTTGAAAACAAAATCAGCTATAGATTATATTTAACTCCAAAATAAATGGTGAAGATGGAAGATAAAAATAGAAGATTACATTTGGGGCACTAGTTTAAAAAAAAAATAGTAATGTTTTTAGTGTGGAGACAAAAACTTCTTCCTTTTGTTTTTCTGCATTATGCTTGAACTTTTGGACTTACATGTTGGATTTACCTTCTGCTTCCATTATAGGAAATTGACGGAAAATCCCTGCTACTGATGACAAGAAATGATGTGTTGACAGGACTTCAGTTAAAACTGGGGCCTGCTCTGAAAATCTACGAGTATCATGTAAAACCTCTTCAGACAAAGCATTTAAAGCACAACTCTTCCTAGTAGTCAAATTGGGGTCTTGGACCTCAAAAAATACATAATGAAAGAATTTGGTTTCATGTGATGAAACTTTGTAAACAGAATACATACATGTGTATATGTAAAGAATTTCAATCAAATGAAACGTTATCCTATGGGATAGACTAGGCAATCCATCGGCTAACCTGAACTCAGCCAGGAGGAGTGAGGACATGCAAACAGGATGGTTTACCTTGTTGACCTAGTCAAATAGAGTGGTCTTTGATGAGATTAGATACCCTTCCCCACAAGGAGGGTTTTCTTCATAGATTACTTTCCCAAATTCCTTGAAAATAGAACTGAATGGAATGAACATCTTCCAGTTACAGATGTAACTGACTATAACAGGGAAGGTCAAAAGCAAGAAAATTTGGGGAGGGGGATAAAAGAGAAAGGGATTGCACCTCCCTTGAAGTCCTCTGCTCCTTAGAGCTTGTGTTATTTGGATGGAATTGCCAACACCCTTTTTTATAGAGGGTCCTCCACTTGACCTTATTAAGGTTTCACTGGGATATGCTGCCATGTTGGAAATGGACGTACATCATGGCCCCTTTAGAAGCAGAACTGTAGCTCTGGAAAGAGAAACTCTGTGGTGTTTTGGGGATATCCATCTATCTTCAGTTAGCTTTCATGGGGGTTAATGGTATTTTCTGCATAGATCTGCTTTTAAATCGATTCTTGGTTTCTGAAGAAGACTTTTTTTCCACATTATGGTTTGTATTTATAATAATTTGTTTCTGAAGAAATTTGCCAAGAGTTATAGATCAAAAAGCCTTGTTACCAGCACAGAATATTTTTCTATATATATATTCCTTCATGATGGTGTAATATTTTTTTAATTCCTCCAATGCTTTGTTTGATTTCTGATTTGAGTACTTGTTTTTAAGAACTTGAAAAAGTGGGCTTGCTTCATCTCTGTTCAAAGAGACATTTGTTCAGTCTCTGTGTGTTGATGCCATATTGAACTGGTGCTTTGTGGTCACAATAAAGCATTGCTTAAGTTTATTCTCAGTGTGTTCATTTTTTATCTTTTCAGTTTGGTGCCTCTTTGGTTGGGCTTCGAGGTCACTCCTTGAAACCATGGAGAGAAAGTTAAGCCTGCTTTAAGAAATTAATTATATATATAGAAGACGTGTAGATCTATATGTAGATTTATCTTCTTTATAAACTGAATTGTCTAAATCAGCCTTATTCCTTACCTGTATCCTATAACTAATTTTATTATCATTTAGGGTATCATTTTAGCCACTGTTTGTCTGTTTTTTTCTTTTTTAGCTATAAGCCTGTGGGGGAAGGGGTGTCACGAATATTTTGAAATTGCGATGAAAACTTTGGACCTTCCCTCCAGATGAAAACTCATATTCCCACATACAAAACATTGCAGAGTTGATGAACTCTGCAAAATTCTCTCTTTCCCCTCCTCAAGTTAAAGAGTCTTTATTTCAGAGACTGTTATAATTCAATCTCCTATGGAGATGTTTTCTCTAAAGAAGAGAAAGTCTAAATGAGTGGGATTCAAAACTGTATTCCAAATTAATTCAATTACGGAGTTTATGGCATGTTGTTTTTGTTTTTTTCATGGCTGCACCGTGTGGCTTGGCTTATAAAATCATTGTTCCCCAAGCAGGGCTTAAACCTGGGCCCTTGGAAATGAAAGCTCAGAGTCCTAACCACTGGACATCTAGGGAATTCATGAAATGTAATGCTTTGTTTTGCATAAGTGGGAGAAGTGTTTAAGAAAGAGACATTCTCCATCCTGAAGTTTTCACAGTCTACAAAACATATAAGACCAAAAGGCAAAATATAGTTAGGTACTGTGAAGTGTGATAGTGTTCAAAGATGAGGACTACACCTGCTGGAAACCTGCGTTGGAAAGAAGTGACAGCAAATCAAATGGAAGGAAGATAGAAGGAAGAACTTAACCTCTCTGAAGGAGTTTTCCACAAGAAAAGTAGTGATGGTGCTTCAACTCTCTCTACTTCAAAAGGATAGCATGAGGATATCCAAGCCCTCTTCTGTGCATCTATCTAATTCCTTCTGTATTAGTTTGGAAAAGATTTGACTGTGAATGATAAAAAGTATTGTCTCCCTCAATCCCACCCTTCTTCTAATTCATGTAAACAAAACAGAAGCTTGCTTCTCTTTATAGCAATGTCCAGATAGAGGGACTAAGTGGTAAGGTCCTCCATGATTGTTAGGGACATAAGTTTCTCTTTTTGCTCTATCACATAGATACTCATTTCCAGAATCATTTTACAGCCCAAGATGGCTGTTTCAGCTGTCACCATCACCACCTGAATTCCAACTAGTGGGGAGAAGAAAAAAGGAACATACATCCTTCCTTTAAGAACACTTCTAAGAAATTGAGTAGTGTTACTTCCTCATATTTTTCTGTCCAAAACTGTCATATCTAAGCTACAACCAAGGCTTGAAATATCTCTTTTTCTTAGAGCCAATGGGCCCAACTAAAAGTCCCATTATTCTGTAGACAAGGGGAAAGGAATATTAGGAGACAACTCCCTTTTACCACTGTCAGCAAGTCACTGGGAACAAATGACACTGAAAGTGAATGTTTTTCTCTATGTATTTTCTAAATATTGTATTTTCTCTAGATTTGAACTTGGACTCACACTTCCTTCAGTCTCTGGATATTTTTATCACAGTCTCCTTTTATAACTATTAGAAACCTTGTTCACTACCCCTAACCTAACTCAACTAAGCTTTAGACCTGACTACCCTATAAATGCTTGTCAAGGAAATAAATGAATAAGGAAATCTTAATTGAAAAGCAAACTTAAAAAAATAAAATTATTTCTCAGTCTCTCTTGATAGCTTTCAGGCAAAATTAGCAAATTAAAGATAGTCTGCCTTTCCCATACTTAGAATAAAAGCCTATGACAGGCAGGCCTGAGTGCCTTAGCAATATCATTAGGTGCTTTCATCCCTCCTCCTTCCCCCACCCCATCAAGGGAAAAAACGGTCTGACCAAAATAGGCCATAGAAACAGTCTGGAAGTACTTGAAATTCAGCAGGTAGACAGCCTTTGCCTCCAGACAGCCGTAAAACTAGAGATGTCTGATTTCTTTTCAGATCACACTGGATTTCTATTAATGTGATCTAGGTCTGCAACTAGCAGCAAATACACATGCTATGTAAGGAAGCACTTCACGAGTATAAGTGGGAATGAGTTTGCCTTTATGTCAGTACATTCTGTGTGAGAACTGTTTAATGTTGAATTTGACTATTCTCAATCAGAGGGACAGACAAGATATCAGAATCATGGGAGATTTTAAAAAGTAATTGCCACTCCACCTCCCCTCCCCACTTTTGAACCTTGGATTCAGACTCTATGAAGGAAATTGTAATGAATTGATTTAAAGACAAGGTCACAAACTGGTTGCTTTTCAGTGGAGTCTAAGCCGACATGTTTTCCTTCGGCCATTGCAGTATCTGTATATTTTTACAACCACATTTATGTTGTTATAGGTGAGGCTGAAAACTCCAATTTATTACAAGTTCTTTGATTCCCTAATATCTTCCAACCAGCAGCTGCACACTTTTACATTAACTGTTTTAGAACCTGATCTAAAGCAAAGAACACAGAGAGAACCTGCTTAGAGTAAGTTAACTCAGGAACTAGAAACTGCATGTAGATTTAGTTTAAAAGAAAACAAGCCAGCATATTACACTGGAATGTGAAGCAGGTTTAAGCATCATTTTTTGATGCTTAGTGGACAGGATGACAATGAAAAAGAAACCAATTGGCAGCTGTCTCTTCATTTTGTCCTTGACAAATATCCCATGTGAGCATGAATTTTGTCCCTCTGAGCTTAGCATATACCGTCAGGGGCATACTGCTCTTCTACTGCATTAGTGAAATATATCTTTGAAGGAATTTAATTTGGAAAAGTCTAATGACCCAGAGTTGCACAACCACTCTCATATTTAGAAGCTGAATGAAAAAAAATACTTGCTGATGGTGATCCATCTGTCTTTGATGGTCATTACAAATGGGATCTGCAGGGGTCAGGTCTGGGCGCGGAGCCATTAAGTGTTTTCTGTAATGATTTGGAAGATGAAGTTAAATGTTCAAAGAGCTGACTGCTATAGGACTGATATGCCTCTTAGAAAAAAACTTGTTAATTCTGCTTCTAAACCAGGAACAGAATCTACAGGAAGGAGAGAGAACTCAATGGGTGCATTAATGAGCAGCTTGTTAGCTTCATGCTGTAGCTCTGTAGGCAATTAAGTATTTTGTGTATCATTCCTGGCCAGTAGTGGCAGTTCTATAAAGAGAGAAAGAGATTAAAATGATCACATCCAGGCTCATTTGGTGACTGTGGCTGCCGTGTCTTTGTGAACCTCAAAAAAATACTTGTGTCTGTTCTAAACTGGAGGCAGAATAATGGAGGCCCTCTGAGCAAAGCAAGGACAGTCTTTGGGTCCCCACAGTAGGTAGCTAGGTTGATGTTTCTTTACTGTAGTTGGGCTGGGTGTTCCCATTACAGTTATCTTTAGGGAGAAATCACAAAAGCTGGGAATGCCTGGCAATCTCCAAATAAAAAATATGTCCCTCCTCCATAGAATAAATACACGGGAAGGCCTACCACTTTTATCATAGTAGAGGTGGGCAAGAGGTCAGTGAGAAAAGATGTAAATAATACTGAACTTGCTGGGCCATGGCCTGGGCAGCCAGATCTGCAGACAGCCAAGATAAAGGTGCATGTGCCATATTCAGCACACACCATCACCTAGGCACCAACCTGCAGGGCACCTTGGGCCACAGAGCTTAGAGACCGTAAGCTTCCAGAAATGTCAAGGGAAGATCTGCCATGGGGGTCTCCAGTTCTGTCATGTGTGGAGCATATTTATGGCCAAGTTTTCAAGTTAACTGTCTTCTTTCTGAATTAAAGATAGCAGAATGAGTCAGTAAATTGTGTTTCAGTCATTTTCTCAGTGAATTTTACTCTGTTTTTATATACTGGAAAATAAAAAAAATTTTGAAATTAGACTATGAAATTTATCAGATTATAAATACATTTTGAGGAAAACTCAGTAAAACTCTTCAAGCAGCCAGCAGTTCCTGCCTTTAAAAGTGAATGTCTGAGACAGTACCCTGTCTCCTGTGCCAGAACCAGTGACACCAGCTGAGAAGCACTGTGGTGTCGTGGTGGAAGCCCTGGGGCTGCTCCAGGTGTTTCTGAGCTTGAATCCAGCCCTGCCACTGACTTGGCCTGGGAACTTGGGCAAGTTGAATGACTCCTCTTAGCCTCAGGTGTCTCATCTTTTCTTCAATGCAAATACAGAGACAGACAAAGCAGTACTATCCAAATATAAATGTGAGCCACATATGTAGTTTACAGTTTTCTAGTAGTCACATTTTTGAAAGTGGAAGGAAACAGAAGAATATATTTCAGTTCAGTTCAGTCGCTCAGTCATGTCCGACTCTTTGCGACCCCATGAACTGCAGCACACCAGGCCTCCCTGTCCGTCACCAACTCCCGGAGTTCACTCAGACTCACGTCCATCGACTTGGTGATGCCATCCAGCCATCTCATCCCCTTCTCCTCCGGCCCCCAATCCCTCCCAGCATCAGAGTCTTTTCCAATGAGTCAACTCTTCGCATGAGGTGGCCAAAGTACTGGAGTTTCAGCTTTAGCATCATTCCTTCCAAAGAACACCCAGGACTAATCTCCTTTAGAATGGACTGGTTGGATTTCCCTGCAGTCCAAGGGACTCTCAAGAGTCTTCTCCAACACCACAGGTCAAAAGCATCAATTCTTCAGCGCTCAGCTTTCTTCACAGTCCAACTCTCACATCCATACATGACTACTGGAAAAACCATAGCCTTGACTAGATGGACCTTTGTTGGCAAAGTAATGTCTCTGCTTTTGAATGTGCTATCTAGGTTGGTCATAACTTTCCTTCCAAGGAGTAAGAGTCTTTTAATTTCATGGCTGCAATCACCATCTGCAGTGATTTAATATACCCAAAATATTGGGCACTAGTGGTAAAGATCCCACCTACTGATGCAAGAGACATAAAAGACTCAGGTTCAATCCCTCAGTTAGGAAGATCCACTGGAGAATGGTATAGCAACCCACTCCTGTATCCTTGCCTGGAGAATCCCATGGACAGAGGAGACTGGCAGGCCACAGTCCAGAAGTTCTCACAGAGTCAGACATGACTGAAGTGACTTAGCACAGCATGGCATCCAAAATATTACCATTTTCCATATGTAATCAGTATAAAATGATTAATTATGCACTTTACAATCTTTTATCCATGTCTTCAAAATCCACAGCACCCATCTCAGGACAGACAGTTCAAGTGTATCAGTTAGAATTAGCCTCAGTTGAAAATAAAAATAATGATGACTTAAACAAGACAGAATTTCTCTACAGTATATGTGGGGCTTTCCCCGGTGTTAGCCCCTGCAATATGGGAGACTTAGGTTCAATCCCTGGGTTGGGAAGATCCCCCGGAGAAGGGCATGGCAACCTGCTCCAGTTTTTTGCCTGGAGAATTCCATGGGCAGAGGAGACTGGTAGGCTACAGTCCATGGGGTTGGAAAGAGTCAGACATGACTAGTGACTAACACATATGTAAAGTCTCAGAGTAAAATCAGAGTTGGTATGGTCACTGCATAATCACTGGGTCCGTCTTCTCCTAGAAATTTGCTGCACCACCCTCAACACACAGCTTCCTGTACAGTCCAAGGTAGCTGCTTAAGCTTCAGAATCACATTTGTATTCTAGCCAAGGAGGAGGAAGAGGAGAGAAGGGTATCTGTTATGAGAAGTTACATATAGCATTTCCACTTACATCTCTTTAACTGAAATTTAGTCATTTGGCCATACCTAGATGCAAGGAATCTAGGCATCTAGACTTGATGGACATGAGTTTGAGCAAGCCCTGGGAGTTGGTGATGGACAGGGAAGCCTGGTGTGCTGCAGTCTGTAGGGTCACAAAGAGTCAGACATGACTGAGCAACTGAACTGAACTGAGATGCAAAGAAAGCTGGGAACTCTAGTCTTTCTTTCCAGCAGCCAAGTATTCAGCTGAACAAGGACAGGAGGATGGATAATGGGGGCAAGCTAGCAATCCTTTCATAATACCAATCTCATAAGATTGACGGAGGATTGAATGAAAGTACATTGTACAATCATTGGTATTACATGACAAGTGCATTAAAATATTGTTTTATTACTTGCACAATCATTCGTATTACATGACAACAGCATTAAAATATTGTTTTATTACTATGATCTCACTCCCTTTCCAGCTTAGCCCAGCCCCAGAATTTAAAAATGTGTGTGTATGTGTGGGTGTGTGAGTGCGTGTGTGTTCGGTCATGTCTGACTCTTTGTGACCCTGTGCACTGTAGCCTGCCAGGCTCCTCTGTCCATGGAATGTTCCAGGCAAGAATACTGGAGTAGGTTGCCATTTCCTACTCCAGGGGACCTTCCTGACATAAGAAGATTGAACCCACATGTCTTGCATTTCCTGCATTGGCAGATGGGTTCTTCACCGCTAGCTCCACCTGGGAACAAACATATGCTAAACCCAAATACTGCTCATTTGATGCACCCTAATATTGCTGAAAGTGAAGGAGGAAAGTGAAAAAGTTGGCTTAAAACTCAACATTTAGAAAACTAAGATCATAGCATCCAGTCCCATCACTTCATGGGAAATAGATGGGGAAACAGTGTCAGACATTATTTTGGGGGGCTCCAAAATCACTGCAGATGGTGATTGCAGCCATGAAATTAAAAGACGCTTACTCCTTGGAACAAAAGTTATGAGCAACCTAGATAGTATATTCAAAAGCAGAGACATTACTTTGTCAACAAAGGTCCATCTAGTCAAGGCTATGGTTTTTCCAGTAGTCATGTATGGATGTGAGAGTTGGACTGTGAAGAAGGCTGATCACCGAAGAATTGATGCTTTTGACCTGTGGTGTTGGAGAAGACTCTTGAGAGTTCCTTGGACTGTAAGGAGATCCAACCAGCCCCTCCTATAGGAGATCAGTCCTGTGTGTTCTTTGGAAGGAATGATGCTAAAGCTGAAACTCCAGTACTTTGGCCACCTCATGTGAAGAGTTGACTCATTGGAAAAGACTCTGATGCTGGGGAGGGATTGGGGGCAGGAGAAGAAGGGGACGGCTGAGGATGAGATGGCTGGATGGCATCACTGACTCAGTGGATGAGAGTTTGAGTGAACTCTGGGAGATGGTGATGGACAGGGAGGCCTGGCATGCTGCAGTTCATGGGGTCGCAAAGAGTCAGACATGAATGACTGACTGACTGAACTGAACTGAATATTTTTGAAAGATAAAATGATTTACTTTTTAGGTCCTTGGATATTGGGTGGTTCCAGATGCTTTATCTTCATAAGGGCACATAAAAGGAGAAAACTTGCATTATTTAAGCTCCATGAAAAAAGTGTTATGCTGAGTTAAGGGAAATATGCTGAGCAAAATGTGTATAAGCTTTTATTGGTCCCCGAAGACCTAAAGAAGTTAGTCTGAGGCATTTAGTGCATTCTAAATATTAATGCATCCAGTTCCTAATCCGAAATGAACAGTCAATGACATTCGAAACAGTTTTGTGAGACCAACGAAAGGGAGACCTCTGATACTTTTGTCATTTTTAATGAAGACAAGTGTGGGTCAATAACAAACAGCAAAAAATTCTTTAAATAAAGTTTAAAAATAGATCTGTGTTCATTAATTTGAGCCAATTAGGTTGACATCAGTTTGTTTAATTGTCTATTTGGGCTGATTTTATAATGAATTTTTAATACTAAGGTGACTTCTCCCAGCCACTAGAATGTCTGTAGGTTATTCAACAGCCTTTTGAATTGTGTGCAGGTAGAATGCAGAGTAAGTTCATATTGGCTGAATCTGCACACAATTAGAAAAAGGAGAACTGGAGCTATGAGTCCACGGTGGGGGATGGTGGGAACACTGGACTGAGGGTCAGGATCTGCTGTTGACTTACGTACAAGATGTTGTACCAGTCGCATAAACTCTCTTGCTTCAACTGCCTCCCATGTAAAATAAACATGTCTAACTAGAACTTTATTTCAGCACTCAATATCTTTGATTTTCTAAGAATCCAATTATTTGACTTATATGTGTCACTGCTTCTCTCCACCATTCAATTAAACTCACAGTATTGTCACGTTGCACAATGTCATTTCCTCTTCATGAATGTCCTGCGGTTTCAGTCCAATTATGATTCTCTCTCGGCTGTGCAGTGGGCTGGGAACAGCTGCTTTTCTTGAGAATTGTTGAGTTTGCTTATTGTACAACCCTGTAGCTTTCACTTTAAGTTACTCTCACTTTAAACCCCTGGTGGAAGCATCTCCTCTCTATGAATAGAACTGCTAGATAACCAGAGCCTAGGGTTGAGGGGATGGGAAAGCATGAACTACCCAAGTGGGTCTCTAGGAAAGATGGTAAGTGGGGCCATTTCCACTTTTCCTTTGTTTACCAGATCCACATGCTCTGCTTTTGGGGGACATAGCACCGAAGAAGAATCAAGTATTTAGGGACTGTACTATATCCTAGAGGAAGATACCCCTTCATCACATTGTATTGTCTGCAACCTGGAGCTGCAGTTGTGCCTTTAAAAACCACTCCATCCCTCTGTTAGGCCAGCAGCTTCTGGATGATACACTGTGTGCTAGGACAAGTGGATCATATGGTCATTTACAGACTGCCACATCTCCTTTAAAGTAGGTATTTTGGTCCCGAGGTCTGAGTAATGTTATTTGAGATTGTATAAGCTCTTGGACAGTGCTGCTGGCTGAGTCCCCATTGGCATGGAAAGGAAACTCATATCAATTCTAGTTAAGATGAATCATTGCTCCTTTCAGAGTAAAAGGGGTCCATGTATTCAGTTTGCTGCCAAGCCGCTGATTAGTCTTCTTAAGCATTTGAGCCATTAATGTCTCACTTGATATTGGTCTCTACTAGTAGGAAGTTGGATATTTGTTAGCAACAGTTATGATCAGTAATGGAGAGCAGGATCCAGTGCTTTGGGACTCATGCATAGCCTCCACCCCTGCCACTATGACTACGCTATTCATGAGCTCATTGTGTCAGCACTGGATTGCCAATGACAGAGGCTGGTTGATATCAACTGGCCAAGCCATTCTGTCTACTTGATTGGCCAGTGACTCTTCCATGGTTGATACCCTTTGGTAGATATTATATGCAATACAAAAATATTCATATTTAATGACCATTCCCACAGAGACTTGTGTCCGGTTTTAAATTATAAAGATGACTGAGTGACAACATGGAGAGTTCAATGCCATTGAAAGAAGAATTTTAGTACCCACATTTCCTGAGAAAAGGGGGCATGCCATGCAGGGCCACAGTGGAAACATCATAAGTTTCAGTCAGAAGACAGAAGCAGAAGGTTGAGAAAAGCCTAGGTTTTGTTGTGGTAAACACTAGAGGTGATGGAATTCCAGCTAAGCTGTTTCAAATCCTAAAAGATGATGCTGTGAAAGTGCTGCACTGAATATGCCGGCAAATCTGGAAAACTCAGCAGTGGCCACAGGACTGGAAAAGGTCAGTTTTCATTCCAATCCCAAAGAAAGGCAATGCCAAAGAATGTTCAAACTACCACACAATTGCGGTAGCATCTCACACACTAGCAAAGTAATGTTCAAAATTCTCCAAGCTAAGCTTCAATAGTACGTGACCTGAGAACTTTCAGATGTGCAAGATGAATTTAGAAAAGGCAGAGGAACCAGAGATCAAATTGCCAACATCTGTTGGATCATTGAAAAAGCAAGAGTTCCAGAGAAACATCTACTTCTGCTTTATTGATTAAGCCAAAGCCTTGAACTGTGTGGATCACAATAAACTGTGGAAAATTCTGAAAGAGATGGGAATACCAGACCACCTTACCTGCCTCCTGAGAAATCTGTATGCAGGTCAAGAAGCAACAGTTAGAACTTAAATGGAACAAGAGCTGCTGCTGCTGCTAAGTCGTGTCCGACTTTGAGACCTCATAGACGGCAGCCCACCAGGCTCCTCTGTCCACGGGATTCTCCAGGCAAGGATAATGGAGTGGGTTGCCATTTTCTTCTTCAATGGAAAAATGGACTGGTTCTAGATAGGGAAAGGAGCATGTCAAGGCTGTATATGGTCACCCTGCTTATTTAACTTATATGCAGAGTACATCAAGCGGAATGCTAGGCTGGATGAAGCACAAGCTGGAATCAAGATTGCAGGGAGAAATATCAATAAACTCATATATGCAGATGACACCACCCTTATGGCAGAAAGCAAAGAAGAACCAAAGAGCCTCTTGATGAAAGTGAAAGAGGAGAGTAAAAAAGTTGGCTTAAAGCTCAACATTCAGAAAACTAAGATCATGGCATCCGGTCCCATCATTTCATGGCAAATAGATGGGGAAACAATGGAAACAGGGTCAGCCTTTATTTTGGGGGGCTTCAAAATCACTGCAGATGGTGACTGCAGCCATGAAATTAAAAGATGTTTTCTCCTTGGAAGAAAAGCTATGACCAACCTAGACAGCATATTAAAAAGCAGAGACATTACTTTGTCAACAAAGGTCTGTCTAGTCAAGGCTATGGTCTTTCCAGTAGTCATGTATGGATGTGAGAGTTGAGTCATAAAGAAAGCTGAGCGAGGAAAAATTGATGCTTTTGAACTGAGGTGTTGGAGAAGACTCTTGAGAGTCCCTTGGACTGCAAGGAGATCCAACCAGTCTATCTTAAAGGAGATCAGTCCTGCATGTTCATTGGAAGGACTGACGTTGAAGCTGAAACTCCAATAGTTTGGCCACCTGATTTGAAGAGCTGACTCATTTGAAAAGAGCCTGATGCTGGGAAAGACTGAAGGCGGGATGAGAAGGGGACGATAGAGGATGAGATGGTTGGATGGCATCACCATCTCTATGGACATGAGTTTGAGCAAGCTTCAGGAGTTAGCGATGGACAGGGAAGCCCGGCATGGTGCAGTCCATGGAGTCACAAATAGTTGGACACAACTGAGCTACTGAATTGAACTGAAACACTGGAAAGGCAGGACAGAGTAAGTAGTTAGAGTTGGCTGGTTTGAATAATCCCAGCAGGCTTTTGGACACAGGAGCTGTCTGTAGATCTCTGGTTCCTGGCCTTGAAATGATATATATAGCAAGGGAAATATGGGCTGGGTGTTTCAAGGTTCAATAAAGAGGTGATTGACTTGCATATGAGAGGCATGCTGTCAAGTAAGTTATTTCTTTTGTTTTGTTTTGTTTCCCATACTGAATACATTATGGAGAAGGCAATGGCACCCCACTCCAGTACTCTTGCCTGGAAAATCCCATGGACGGAGGAGCCTGGTAGGCTGCAGTCCATGGGGTCGCTGAGGGTCGGACACGACTGAGTGACTTCACTTTCAATTTTCACTTTCACGCACTGGAGAAGGAAATGGCAACCCACTCCAGTGTTCTTGCCTAGAGAATCCCAGGGACGGGGGAGCCTGGTGGGCTGCCATCTATGGGGTCACACAGAGTCAGACACGACTGAAGTGACTTAGCAGCAGCAGCAGCAGAATACATTATTTTTATTCTATCAGTAGGGAAAGTCAAAAGAATTTGGCCCTTTTTCTATCTTCAGGTACTAGCTTTCTGTAGAAGGAGCAATATTTCTCTGGGTCTTTAAGGCCCCCAAGATGTCAAAACATAAAATACAGAAAATTTAAAACATGATTAATATACATAGATCCATTCATAAGCCTCTTTTTTTCTCCCAAGCCTTCCAACCTCCAATCCAGCCATTTGCCACTGAGGGGCTTCCGACGAGACACAGGAGACTTGGGTTCAATCCCTGGTTTGAGAAGATCCCTTAGAGGAGGAACTGGCAATGATGTTAAGCATTCTCGCCTGGAAAATTCTATGGATAGAGGAGCCTAGTGGGCTACAATCCATGAAGTGGCAGAGTCAGACACAAATGAGCACTCAGCACAGGAGTTTATATTACCTAAAGCCACTTTCATGTCCTATCTTTTTGCCTTTTCATACTGTTCATGAGGTTCTCAAGGCAAGAATACTGAAATGGCTTGCCACTCCCTTCTCCAGTGGACCCCTGGAGTGAACAGCTCAGTTCAGTTCAGTCGCTCAGTCATGTCTGACTTTTTGCGACCCTATGAATTGTAGCACACCAGGCCTCCCTGTCCATCACCAACTCCCAGAGTTCACTCAAACTCACATCCATCAAGTCAGTGATGCCATCCAGCCATCTCATCCTCTGTCATCCCCTTCTCCTGCCCCCAATCCCTCCCAGCATCAGAGTCTTTTCCAATGAGTCAACTCTTCACATGAGGTGGCCAAAGTACTGGAGTTTCAGCTTTAGCATCATTCTTTCCAAAGAACACCTAGGATTGATCTCCTTTAGAATGGACTGGTTGGATCTCCTTGCAGTCCAAGGGACTCTCAAGAGTCTTCTCCAACACCACAGTTCAAAAGCATCAATTCTTCGGTACTCAGCTTTCTTCACAGTCCAACTCTCACATCTATACATGACCACAGGAAAAACAATAGCTTTGACTAGATGGACCTTTGTTGGCAAAGTAATGTCTCTGCTTTTGAATATACTGTCTAGGTTGGTCATAACTTTTCTTCCAAGGAGTAAGCGTCTTTTAATTTCATGGCTGCAATCACCATCTGCAGTGATTTTGGAGCCTAGAAAAATAAAGTCTGACACTGTTTCCACTATTTCCCCATCTATTTCCCATGAAGTGATGGGACCGGATGCCATAATCTTCGTTTTCTGAATGTTGAGCTTTAAGCCAACTATTTTACTCTCCTCTTTCACTTTCATCAAGAGGCTTTTTAGTTCCTCTTCACTATCTGCCATAAGAGTGGTGTCATCTGCATATCTGAGGTTATTGATATTTCTCCCGGCAATCTTGATTCCAGCTTGTGCTTCTTCCAGCCCAGCGTTTCTCATGATGTACTCTGCATATAAGTTAAATAAGCAGGATGACAATACACAGCCTTGACGTACTCCTTTTCAGATTTGGAACCAGTCTGTTGTTCCATGCCCAGTTCTAGCTGTTGCTTCCTGACCTGCATACAGGTTTCTCAAGAGGCAGGTCAGGTGGTCTGGTATTCCCATCTGTTTCAGAATTATCCACAGTTTATTGTGATCCACACAGTCAAAGGCTTTGGCATAGTCAATAAAGCAGAACTAGATGTTTTTCTGGAACTCTCTTGCTTTTTTGATGATCCAGCGGATGTTGGCAATTTGATCTCTGGTTCCTCTGCCTTTTCTAAAACCAGCTTGAACATATGGAAGTTCATGGTTCATGTATTGCTGAAGCCTGGCTTGGAGAATTTTGAGCATTACCTTACTAGCGTGTGAGGTGAGTGCAATTGTGGAGAAGTTTGAGCATTTGTTGGCATTGCCTTTCTTTGGGAATGAACAGTATGAAAAGGAAAAACATAGGACACTGAAAGATGAACTCCCCAGGTCAGTAGGTGTCCAATATGTTACTGGTAGAAAAATAACTCCAGAAAGAATGAAGGATGGAGCCAAGCAAAAACAACACCCAGTTGTGGATGGGACTGGTGATAGAAGCAAGGTCCAATGCTGTAAAGATCAATATTGAATAGGAACCTGGAATGTTAGGTCCAGGAATCAAGGCAAATTGGAAGTGGTCAAGCAGGAGATAGCAAAGTGAACATCGACATTTTAGAAATCAGAGAACTAAGATGGACTGGAACTGGTGAATTTAATTCAGATGACCATTATATCTACTACTGTGGGCAGGAATCCCTTAGAAAAAATGGAGTAGCCATCATGGTCAACAAAGGAGTCCAAAATGCAGTACTTGGATGTAATCTCAAAAATGACAGAATGATCTCTGTTTGATTCCAAGGCAAGCCATTCAATATCACAGTAATCCAAGTTTATGCACCAACAAGTAAAGCTGAAGAAGCTGAAGTTGAACGGTTCTATGAAAACCTACAAGACCTTTTAGAACTAACACCCAAAAAAGATGTCCTTTTCATTATAGGGGACTGGAATGCAAAAGTAGGAAGTCAAGAAACACATGGAGTAACAGGCAAATTTGGCCTTGGAATGCGGAATGAAGCAGGGCAAAGGCTAAACAAGTTTTACCAGGAGAACTCACTGGTCACAGCAAACACCCTCTTCCAACAACACAGAAGAAGACTTTACACACGGACAGCACCAGATGGTCAACACCAAAATCAGACTGATTATATTCTTTGCAGCCAAAGATGGAGAAGCTCTATACAGTCAGCAAAAACAAGACTGGGAGCTGACTGTGGCTCAGATCATGAACACCTTACTGCCAAACTTAGACTGAGATTGAAAAAAGTGGGGAAAACCACTAGACCATTTAGGTATGTCCTAAATCAAATCCCTGATGACTATACAGTGGAAGTGAGAAATAGATTTAAGGGACTAGATCTGATAGACAGAGTGCCTGATGAACTATGGAAGGAGGTTTGTGACATTGTACAGGAGACAGGAATCAAGATCATCCCCATGGAAAAGAAATGCAAAAATGCAAAATGGCTGTCTAAGGAGGCCTTACGAATAGCTGTGAAAAGGAGAGAAGCAGAAAGCAAAGGAGAAAAGGAAAGATATACTCATTTGAATGCAGAGTTCCAAAGAATAGCAAGGAGAAAGACTTCCTCAGCAATCAAAGCAAAAAAATAGAGGAAAACAATAGAACAGGAAAGACTAGAGATCTCTTTAAGAAAATTAGAGATACGAAGGGAACATTTCATGCAAAAATGGGCTCAATAAAGGACAGAAATGATAGGGACCTAACAGAAGCAGAAGCTATTAAGAAGAGGTGGCAAGAATACACAGAAGAACTATACAAAAAACATCTTCACGACCCAGATAATCATGATGGTGTGATCACTCACCTAGAGCCAGACATCCTGGAATGTGAAGTCAAGTGGGACTTAGGAAGCATCACTACAAACAAAGCTAGTGGAGGTGATGGATTTCCAGTTGGGGTCTTTCAAATTCTAAAAGATGATGCTGTGAAAGTGCTGCACTCAATGTGTCAGCAAATTTGGAAAACTCAGCAGTGACCACAGGACTGGAAAAGGTCAGTTTTCATTCCAATCCCAAAGAAAGGCAATGCCAAAGAATGCTCAAAGTACCACACAATTTCACTCATTTCACACGCTAGTAAAGTAATGCTCAAAATTCTCGAAGCCAGGCTTCAGCAATACGTGAACCATGAAATTCCAGATGTTCAAGCTGGTTTTAGAAAAAGCAGAGGAACCAGAGATCAAATTGCCAACATCCGCTGGATCATCAAAAACGCAAGAGAGTTCCAGAAAAACATCTAGTTCTGCTTTATTGACTATGCCAAAGCCTTTGACTGTGTGGATCACAATAAACTGTGGATCATTCTGAAAGAGATGGGAATACCAGACCACCTGACCTGCCTCTTGAGAAACCTGTGCAGGTCAGGAAGCAACAGCTAGAACTGGGCATGGAACAACAGACTGGTTCCAAATCGGAAAAGGAGTACGTCAAGGCTGTATATTGTCACCCTGCTTATTTAACTTATATGCAGAGTACATCATGAGAAACGCTGGGCTGGAAGAAGCACAAGCTGGAATCAAGATTGCCGGGAGAAATATCAATCACCTCAGATATGCAGATGACACCACCCTTATGGCAGAAAGTGAAGAACTAAAGAGCCTCTTGATGAAAGTGAAAGAAGAGAGTGTAAAAGTTGGCTTAAAGCTCAACATTCAGAAAACTAAGATCATGGCATCTGGACCCATCACTTCATGGCAAATAGTTGGGGAAAGAGTGGTTGATTTTATTTTTCTAGGTTCCAAAATCACTGCAGATGGTGATTGCAGCCATGAAATTAAAAGACGCTTACTCCTTGGAAGGAAAGTTATGACCGACCCAGTCAGCATATTAAAAAGCAGAGACATTACTTTGTCAACAAAGGTCCATCTTGTCAAGGCTATGGTTTTTCCAGTAGTCATGTATGGAAGTGAGAGTTGGACTGTGATAAAAGCTGAGCACCAAAGAATTGATGCTTTTGAACTGTGATGTTGTAGAAGACTCTTGAGAGTCCTTTGGACTGCAGGGAGATCCATCGTGTCCATCCTAAAGGAGATCAGTCCTGGGTGTTCATTGGAAGGACCAATGTTGAAGCTGAAACTCCAATTTTCTGGCCACCTCGTGCGAAGAGATATCTCATTTGAAAATACCCTGATGCTGGGAGGGATTGAGAGCAGGAGGAAAAGGGGACGGCAGAGGATGAGATGGTTGGATGGCATCAGCGACTCAATGGACATAGGTTTGTGTGAACTCTTGGAGTTGGTGATGGACAGGAAGGCCTGGTGTGCTGCAGTGCATGGGTTCATAAAGAGTCAGACATGACTGAGCGACTGAACTGAACTGAACTGAACTGAACTGAATGCCACGTTTTCTGCCTCCTCCTCCCCAAAGTAGATGAAACTTTGGTGCATTTCTTAAAGCTTTATTCATTACGAGAGTTTCCCTTCACCACTGTCATAAAAGGGTGGCTCTTAAAGCCATGAGAGGTACTGAAGAAGCAGTGGCGTATGACATGGACATTGATGCTATTTGCCTTTCTTGTGCTCTTTTGGCCAACTTGTGCCTAATCCTGGGTCCATAATCTCCATCTTACAACAAATTGCTACTAGGCTGCCAGACCCTAATACTTGACAAGTTTGATATAAACCAGCTCATAATGAGCAACTAGCTTCACCAAAGTCCCTTGTTGTCTCTTAGTCAGACATTCATCTTCAATAAGACTTAGTAACACACTGGGAGCTTTTTTTTTAATGGTGAGTAATTCTCTGCTACAGATAGTTTAGACTTTCTCTACAATTCTAGGAGTCTTTCATTTTCCTACTGGGATTTACCACAAGTCCCATGTCTTCCACAATTAACGACTCCTCTTATATCACAGAGTCTGCTGGTTCATATGGCCCAAGTAGCAGGAATATTTGTACAGCCTGAACCTGCTACAGAGCCTTTTACTGCTCTGGGCCTCATGCAAAACAGGAAGACTTCCTTATCACTCAGTAAATGGGCTGGATGAATATTCCCAATGGAATATCCCAGTATAATATTGGGCTTTCCTGGTGGCTCAGTGGTAAAGCATCCACCTGCGATGCAGGAGACCCATCTTACATCTTTGGGTTGGGAAGATTCCCTGAAGAAGGGAATGGCTACCCACTCCAGTATTCTTGTCTGGAGAATCCCATGGACAGAGGAGCCTGCTGGGCTACACTCTATGGGGTCTCAAAGAGTCAGACACAACTGACCGACTAACACTTCCACTTTCAGTGGAATATAATGCCTCTAAAATTACAAGGCACTATTTTCTTCTTAGTGGTACAAAATTTAAAGCGCAGTAATATGTTCTTTATTTTTGAAGGGATGTCCTGGAATGCCCAAGACTAAAGATCGGAAATATCTGCTGGGCCAGAGTAAATATTTTAAGACTTTGTGGGCCAGATAACCTGTGATAACTACCCAACTCTGCCACTGTAACATGAAAGCAACCACGACCTATATAAGCAAATGGGCCTGACTGTGTCCTAATTAAAATTTACAAAAATAGGTGGTGGGACAGATTTTGCCCTAGACCACTGGGTTCCTAAAAACATCACCAATATGGTAGGCCTGTGATGGGTCTGTCTACCACTCTTCAGAGAACAAATGTCACTTCTTACTCTTCCAGTCCAACTAACATGGTATCGTGGATACAATGAACTAGTGTGACGTTCTGAGGAATGTACAGACGGTCCAAGTCACAATACAAATACCGAGAGAGTTCACTTAATCCTAGGGCAAAGCCAGAAATGCACACACTGATCTATTTCATGTGAATGGAAACCACTTCTTTTCCTCTTTTACCCCGTAAGCACCTTCAGTATCAAGCCCCATGTACAATCCTCTGGCTCCTGTATGTATTTAGTCTTTGCCACACTTTTGGCCTGTAGTCTCTTTCCTCTCATAGCAGGCCCAGCATGTCTCTGGCTGGTTTATGCTGTAACTTGATCCTATTTATAGGTCTGGTAGCCAGGAGGGGGGGTGGGATAGAACTCAAGCAGGCATGTGTTTCCTCACCAGGCAGAAATCTCTATGCTATCTTCTAGCAAAGGGCACAGTCCCAGCTTTTAATGTGGAAGAATACGTCACCGCTGCAGGCCCAGAGAATTGCAGGAGATCTAAGGGTTCAAGACTTTAGATGTATCAATCAGAACCCTAATGCTGGTGTGCAGCAGCACTATCAGTGTTGAAAACTTTCTTTCTTTCTTAGAGCTCTGCTTTTCTAAGTCCTGGGCCCAATCCTAATTTTTTCTGCCATCTGGCTGTGTCTCTATATGCTGCCAAGGAGTCCCTCTTGCTTTCACACTTTGCCTTATTGTCTTTCTTAATATGCTAACAGTCTCCAGCAACACCCATCCAGATTCTATTATCCTTATAATTATTTTCCCCAAATCTCTTAAGCACCTGAGATATTGCCCCTACTAGTAAATTCCCTTCCTCTAGTATCTCAACCTAATTCAGCTCTGGTAGAAGTTGTAACAGTTGTGTGACTATAACACTCCAGGGGCTCATTGCCAGCTGGCCAACAGGTGGCCCAGTTCCTAAACCCTCATTTTAAAGACTATACTCCTGGTATCACAGACAGACATGCCCATGAAGCACATAGTGAGACTGAGATTTTCATGCAGGAGATTGAGTGAGGGGTACTGTCTGGAATAATGCCTGTGACCGTGAGGGAAGCAGGGTTTGACAGAGGGAGAATTTGAACTATGATGCAGTTGCAAAGGCCTCTGCCTGTTAGGAGCTATGGAGCTGGAATGCCCCTGATGGGCTGTCCCAGTTCAGCAAGAGGATCAGGATTTTGTATCTCTCACATTGACCAACACTGGATATGAGCTGCTCCCTGGAAGTGGGTATAAACTTGGGTGAACCAGCCTCCTTCAGCCAAGGGCATTCTGGCAGCAGGAGCCAGTCATAAGCCATCAGAGGCCAACACTTCTGGCATCTGCGTGCCTTCGTCCCAAGGGAGATCTAGTTGGGTAATACATCACAGCATCCTTAATAGGGGTTTTACTAAATATCACCCACTTGGTGTCCATGGAGAAAACATTACCACACACTAAAGTCAGTAGAGCAAAAGATGGCTTGAACCTGAGTTGCCAAATCAATCCTGGGATAACTTCTCTCTAAACTTATTAAGATAACCTTTCCACTGAAGGGGCTTCCCAGGCGGCACTAGTGGTAAAGTATCTGCCTGCCAATGCAGGAGACATAGAGACACAGGTTCGATCCCTGGGTCAGGAAGATCCGCTGGAGAAGGAAAGGCAACCCGTCTCCAGTATTCTTACCTAGAGAAATCCATGTACAGAGGAGCCTCCTGGGCTACAGTTCATGGGGCCGCAAAGAGTTGGTCACAACTGAGCAACTAACACTTTCATTTAAGACACTGTAATTTTTTAATTTTTAACTTTTAATTTTTAAATTAAAAGTATAGAGGATTAATCTTTAGCTACACAGGCTCCTAATCTTTTCAGATCTGGAGATGCCACGTGCCCCTTTCCAGTTTGATCACATAGATATATAGAGGATTAATAAACAATGTTGTGAAAGTTTTGGGTGAAACACTGTATTCGTTTTCTTGCAACCAAAAGCATTCTAACACATGCGTGCCTTGTGTTATTTCAGCTAACACCCAGTTACTCTGAAGTTGATATTAATCCCATTTCAAAATTATACACTTAAAGTTTAGGGTAACTTCCCCAAGGTCACATAGCTTAGAAATTGGTGGAACTTAGTCTAAAATGTCACACCATTTAAATCCAAACTCCATGCTCTTTTCCATTTAAAAAAACATCTATGTGATCAAACTGGGAAGAGGCATGTGGCATCCCCAGATCTGAAAAGAATAGGAGCCTGTGTAGCTAAAGATTCAATATGTACCAGAAGAACTGCTTTTAAGAAGCTCCTTGCTTCCTGAGTGTTGGCTCCCAAATCCTATGTCCACATCCTAGTTGGCAGAACCTGTACGTATGACCTTATGTAGGAAAAAGGTCTTTTGTAGTGGTCATTAATTCCAGGTTTTGAGATAATGAGAGTCCCTTGGGCTGTCTCTGTGGGCCCTAAATCCAAAGACAAGAGTCCTCATAAGGGACACACAGTGGAGACTGGGCTTGGAGGGAATGCAGCCACAGCCAAGAGTCTCTGAAAGAGCAAGGACAATCCCCTCTAGCACAATCCTGCCAACACCTGGATTTTGGACTTCTGGCCTGCAGAACAATAAGGGAATAAATTTCTATTGTTATACACACCACCAAGTTTGTGTTACTTTGTTATGGCAGTCTCAGTAAACTAATACATCTGTGATCTTTCTTTCATTCTAAAGACACTTTTCCTTTCTCACATAAAGGTAATCAGTGTGCTTTTCTCTTATGTTTGGTTGAGTATATTCCTTATGTAGTAAATTCTCTAATGGTATCTTTACACTTTGAAGATAGAATATAAACAATTTCCTTAGCAGAAGTTGAACATCTGTAGAGATAGATGTGAATGAATGCTTTCCCTAGAAGATGGACCATAGCCATTGTATTTACAATACAGTCTCCATAGGATCCAAAGAACTCTAAGGATTTCTGAGAAAGAGTTGGGCAAATGAAAGAATGAGAGGCACTCAACCTCTAGGAGAAGCAAGAACAAAGACTACAATAAAGAGATGAAGTTTCCAGTGTTTGAAAAGTGTTTCTGGTTAGAAGACTGGAAATCTATGTCTTTAGAAATAAGACTTGGTTTCCTCATGCATGAGAATGAGGAAGCCAGAGTTACAGAAGTATTATAAAGGAGGATACAAAACACAAAGTCAGACAGCCCCAAGTCCTTTCTGAATAGAGAGTTAGGAGGTTAGAGGGAAATTCATATTTCTATAGTTGAATCTTTAGGCGACTGAAAAAGGTATATTCTGTTTCAATGACAAATTGTTATCTCAAGAATTATTTCTATTATATTAGGGGGAGGAAAACTGGGAGAAAATCAGTTTACTAAGAGTAAAGAATGGTATGAACTTAAGTCTGACTGTATAAAGGGAGGGAATGGAATATTTTCTGAGCCTGTCTCTGTGAAAACCTAGCAGATGAGATTTAGAGGATTTGGAATAAGTCATAGCCAGATTCTTGGTTGCCAAAACCTCAAGCCCCAGGTGACAACTACTCCCCCAAAGACCATGCAGACTGCCTCCCAGGTAGCAAATGGGCTAGAATCACCTGTTTTATTCCTGTATAGTACTTGAAGGATTGGGCTAAAAACAGGGAGATAAGAGGGAAAAGTGCTGTGAGAGAAGCTCTGCTTCCAAGAAAATTGGAAGAGTCTATATGACCTCCTTTTGGAGAAACCAATAGCACCCCACTCCAGTACCCTTGCTTGGAAAATCCCATGGACGGAGGAGCCTGGTAGGCTGCAGTCCATGGGGTCACTAAGAGTCAGACATGATTGAGTGACTTCACTTTCACTATGTGACCTTCTATAACAAAATCACAAAGTGTTTTGACACAAATTACCTCCCAAGTGTTTACAGTCCAGGCTGGCCTGCTCCTCTGCCAGTGCCAAGAGGAGCAGGTGAAATAGGAAGTCTGGTTTTCAGCATATGGTTTACAATTCCAACCACAAGAAAACACCTCTTGGGCTGCACCCTGTGACCCGCAACCCTTGGAGTTGTGCAGCCTGGAGACTGAAAGCGCCAAGAAACAGCAACAGAGACATTAACAGCTTATTGGGAATTCAGTTCAGTTCAGTCGTTCTGTAGTGTCCAACTCTTTGCGACCCCATTAACTGCAGCACACCAGGCCTCCCTGTCCATCACCAACTTCCGGAGTTCACCCAAACCTATGTTCATTGAGTCGGTGATGCCATCCATACAACCATCTCATCCTCTGTCGTCCCCTTCTCCTCCTGCCGTCAATCTTTCCCAGCATCAGAGTCTTTTCAAATGAATCAGCTCTTCCCATCAGGTGGCCAAAGTTTGGAGTTTCAGCTTCAGCATCAGTCCTTCCACTGAACACCCAGGACTGATCTCCTTTAGAATGGACTAGTTGGATCTCTTTACGGTCCAAGGGACTCTCAAGAGTCTTCTGCAACACCACAGTCCAAAAGTATCAATACTTCGGTGCTCAGCTTTCTTTATAGTCCAAATCTCACATCCATACATGACTACTGGAAAAACCATAGCCTTGACTAGACAGACCTTTGTTGGCAAAGCAATGTCCCTGCTTTTGAATATGCTGTCTAGGTTGGTCATAACTTTCCAAGGAATAAGCATCTTTTAATTTCATGGCTGCAATCACCATCTGCAGTGATTTTGGAGCCTAGAAAAATAAAGTCAACCACTGTTTCCCCAGCCATTTGCCATGAAGCGATGGGACCAGATGCCATTAGTTTTCTGAATATTGAGCTTTAAGCCAACTTTTTCACTTTCCTCTTTCACTTTCATCAAGAGGCTCTTTAGTTCTTCACTTTCTGCCATAAGGGTGGTGTCATCTGCATATCTTAGGTTACTGATATTTCTCCTGGCAATCTTGATTCCAGCTTGTGCTTCTTCCAGTCCAACGTTTCTCATGATGTACTCTGCCTATAAGTTAAATAAGCAGGGTGACAATATACAGCCTTGATGTACTCCTTTTCCTGTTTGGAACTAGTCTGTTGTTCCATGTCCAGTTCTAACTGTTGTTTATGACCTGCATACAGGTTTCTCAAGAGGCAGGTCAGGTGGTGTCTGGTAGTCCCATCTTTTTCAGAAATTTCCACAGTTTATTGTGATCCACACAGTCAAAGGATTTGGCATAGTCAATAAAGCAGAAATAGATGTTTTTCTGGAACTCTCTTGCTATTTTGATGATCCAGGGATGTTGGCAGTTTGATCTCTGGTTCCTCTGCTTTTTCTAAACCCAGCTTGAACACCTGGAAGTTCACGGTTGACATATTGCTGAAGCCTGGCTTCGATAATTTTGAACATTACTTTACTAGCGTGTGGGATAAGTGCAATTGTGTGGTAGTTTGAGCATTCTTTGGCATTGCCTTTCTTTGGGATTGGAATGAAAACTGACCTTTTCCAGTCCTGTGGTCACTGCTGAGTTTTCCAAATTTGCTGGCATATTGAGTGCAGCACTTTCACAGCATCATCTTTCTGAATTTGAAAGACCTCAACTGGAATTCCATCACCTCCTCTAGCTTTGTTCCTAGTGACGTTTCCTAAGGTCTCCCTGATTTCACATTCCAGGATGTCTGGCTCTAGAGGAGTGATCACATTATCTGGGTTGTGAAGATCTTTTTTGTACAGTTCTTCTGTGTATTCTTGCCACCTCTTAATATCTTCTGCTTCTATTAGGTCCATACCATTTCTGTCCTTTATTGAGCCCATCTTTGCATGAAATGTTCCCTTGGTATCTCTAATTTTCTTGAATAGATCAGTAGTCTTTCCCATTCTAATATTTTCCTCTATTTCTTTGCACTGATCTCTGAGGAAGTCTTTCTTATCTCTTCTTGCTATTCTTTGGAACTCTGCATTCAGATGCTTATATCTTTCCTTTTCTCCTTTGTTTTTCACTTTTCTTTTCACAGCTATTTATAAGGTCTCCTCAGACAACCATTTGTCTTTTTGCATTTGTTTTTCTTGGGTATGGTCTTGAGCCCTGTCTCCTCTACAGTATCATGCACCTCGGTCCAGAGTTCATCAGGCACTCTGTTTATCAGATCTAGTCCCTTAAATCTATTTCTCACTTCCACTGTATAGTCATAAGTGATTTGATTTAGGTCATACCTGAATGGTCTAGTGGTTTTCCCCACTTTCTTCAATCTCAGTCTAAGTTTGGCAATAAGGAGTTCATGATCTGAGCCACAGTCAGCTCCCAGTCTTGTTTTTGCTGACTGTATAGAGCTTCTCCATCTTTGGCTGCAAAGAATATAATCAATCTGATTTCGGTGTTGACCATCTGGTGATGTCCATGTGTAGAGTCTTCTCTTGTGTTGTTGGAAGAGGGTGTTTGCTATGACCAGGGCGTTTTCTTGGCAAAACTCTATTAGTCTTTGCCCTGCTTCATTCCGCATTCCAAGGCCAAATTTGCCTGTTACTCCAGGTGTTTCTTGATTTCCTACTTTTGCATTCTAGTCGCCTATAATGAAAAGGACATATTTGTTGGGTATTAGTTCTAAAAGGTCTTGTAGGTCTTCATAGAACCGTTCAACTTCAGCTTCTTTAGCATTACTTGTTGGGGCATAAACTTGGATTACGATGATACTGAATGGCTTGCCTTGGAAACGAACGGAGATCATTGTGTCATTTTGAGATTACATCCAAGTACTGTGTTTTGGAATCTTTTGTTGACAATGATGGCTGCTCCATTTCTTCTAAGGATTCCTGCCCACAGTAGTAGATACAATGGTCATCTGAGTTAAATTCACCCATTCCAGTCCATTTTAGTTCGCTGATTCCTAGAATGTCAATGCTCACTCTTGCCATCTCCTGTTTGACCACTTCCAATTTGCCTTGATTCATGGACCTAACATTCCAGGTTCCTATGCAGTATTGCTCTTTACAGCATTGGATCTTGTTTCTATCACCCATCCACAACTGGGTGTTGTTTTTGCTGTGGCTCCATAGCTTCATTGTTCCTGAAGTTATTTCTCCACTATCTTCAGTAGCATATTGGGCACCTACTGACCTGGGGAGTTCATCTTTCAGTGTCCTATCTTTTTGCCTTTTCATACTGTTCAAGGGGTTCTCAAAGCAAGGATATTGAAGTGGTTTGCCATTCCCTTCTCCAGTGGACCACATTCTGTCAGACCTCTCCACCACGACCTGTCTGTCGTGGGTGGCCCCACATGGCATGGCTTAGTTTCATTGAGTTAGACAAGGCTGTGGTCCATGTGATCAGACTGGCTAGTTGTCTATGATTGTGGTTTCAGTCTGTCTGCTCTCTGATGCCCTCTCTCAGCGCCTACCGTCTTACTTGGGTATCTCTTCATGGCTGTTCCTTACCTTGGATGCAGGGTATCTCCTCTCAGCCACTCCTGCGCTGCACAGCCTGGTGGCTCAGACAGTAAGGCGTCTGCCTACAACACAGGAGACCTGGGTTTAATCCCTGAGTCGGGAAGATCCCCTGGAGAATGAAATGGCAACCCACTCCAGTACTCTTGCCTGGAACACTTATTGGGAATAAGCACATCCAAAACAAAGGTCCTGGAGCCGCACCAAGGCTGACAGATGGCAGGTAGGAAGGACCTGGCAATCTTTATTACTTGGCAGAAAGAGGCTATCATTTATAGGGAGTATTGATGTCAGGCTATCTCATCAGTTACCAGGGAAACCAGCAGCTGGGGCAGGGGGCAAGCATGTAGGCAGTTACTAATTAAGCCCTATGATTCAGAGGATTGGACAATGATGAGTGAAGCAGGGACTGGTCAAGCAGGGGATGAACAGAGAACAAGAAAATAGCCATCTTGAATGGCCTAATCATGCACTCCACTCATCTGTACCCTGCATGTCCCTTGCCATGTTGGTTCACCCCTCTTCTGAGATATCCCTGAAGTGAGGTGTGTAGAGTACACTGCAACCCAGATACCACAAATGCAGTACAGACCCAAGCGGCTAAAGAGTATCAAAAGTAAGCCAGGCATTTATGTCGGTTTTCTACACAAGTCCAGAGAGCAACAAGAGCATCTCACTGTCGACCCAGCAATCAGACTCCTTTAAAGTGTGGCCATCGCTGTGCACAGATTCCCTCTGGTCAGACTAGGGATGAAATGTGAGATGTTTAACAAACACTAGGTCATACCACTCCTGCCCGTGGGCTTTGTCCTGGCCAGCAGCACCATCCCACCTGTCCACCCTCAGTGCCCACAGCCAAGGCCAAATCCAGGAGAGATGGCCTACAACAGACCACAGGCTTAATATTGGGTTGGCCTAAAATACTTCAGGCTTTTCCATAGCATCTTACAGAAAAACCCAAATGAACTCTTTGGCCAACCCAATACAATGGTGCTTGTCTCCAGCAGAGGCCCAGATTAGTCCTTAGGAGTCTTAAGTGGGGCCAGGTAGAAGACAAATGAAACCTGTACATCCTTTTTTAATCCTATTCCCATGATGCAGCAAAACCAAAGCACTGGGGACTTACCTGCCAGTTCCCCTCAGCATAGACCCTGTGGTCAGGGTAAAAGTGATTTGTTGTCCTGACCCATAGTTGGCAGTGGTCCTGTGGTGGTCAGCAGTTGAAATCAAATGGTATGGGCTGGTTGCCTCTGGGTTAACACAGCACAGGCACTGGGACAGTTGTTCCTGGATGTATCCATGTGTTGGCAACCTCAACTATTGTTGAAGTAGCCCCTTCATTCTTCCCATTAGTCTGGCAGTGGTGGGGTGGTGAGGCAGGTGGAAACACCAGTGTATGACTTCTTATCAGCCCAGCCCACGAATGAACTTCATGGCTGGCAAAGTGGGATCCTTGCTCGCCATCAGTACCAAGGGGGGCCCTGTGTGTCAGGTGTACACAGCTGTCTAGACTCTGAACAGTCATTCTTCTTGTGGCCTGATGACTCAGGTGCCTGCTGCAATGTCTTCCACCTGTTGTAAGGCACTGTAGGCCACAGATCATTGCTGTTGCATCACACTGCATCCTTCAGAGCTGGGGCCAGGAGTCCAAGGGCGCTCTATTATTTTGTCATTGCCACAGGCCCCAAACTAAACCCTTCAAGGTAACTGGCCACATCCAATTCTCAAACCTGTCCCTGAGTTAATAGCCTTAAAACCTGTGTCAATGGCTTATTTTTTAAGGATGGTAGGTTGGGAGCACGCTTATTTTACCTGACCAGGTAACCCCCAAGTGTTTGATAGATAATCTAAGTCCTGGCATTTTGTCTGTATTCACCAGCCACCCCATGCAGTCAGATAAGCCATGAGCACAGGGCTACTTTTTAACTGGAAAGAGACTGAAGTTTATGGGGTATCATCAATATAACGGAAGAGGAAGACAGGTCTCATGGTGGTCAACTGCCACAGGCCCACATGCTAGTCACCTCAGGGTTACCCGTACAGCTTTTCACTTCCTGTCCTTATTTCCTGATATCACAGCACTCATGGGAGTTTCCTTGGCCTCTTGGCTGGCTTGCCAGTTGTTGGGCTGCACCCACAGGCCTGCAAGCCTTGTAGTTGCCCAGGCTCAAGACCGAAGATAGAGCCCAGAGACAGCGCCAGAGACATCAGTGGTTTGATGTCTTATACATAGAAAACAAAGGATCCTGGAGCAACATTCTGCCATGTCTGGCAAATAACAGGCAGGACATGGCTGCAGTCTTCACTATTTAGGGAAGGAGGCTACCCTTTATAGGGGGGATTGACATCAAGTTGGCTCATCAGTTACCAGGGAAAGCAGCAGCTGGGGCAGGGGACAAGCACATAGGCAGTTGCTGATTAAGCCCTCTGATTCAGAGGACTGGATAGTCACGTGAGTGAGGCAGTCACGTGGTTGAGCAGAAGCTGCACAGAGAACAAGAGAATAGCCATCTTGAATGGCTTGACCACACAAAACAGGAAATTGTTCCTTGAAATTTTCACAGACTACAGACTTTCCTGCCACATACCTGGGATATAACCTCCAATAGTTCTTTTTCAATTCATTATAATAAATGCATATATTTATAAAGTAAACTACGATTTCTAAGAATTCTGTTCTTCTCTGAAACAGATATAGTATTTCCAAGATTTATATGACCATTGAGTAAAATGGGACTAATTAAGCTTTTTTTCTTTTCTTTTTTTTTTTTTAGGAAAAATCATGTTAGAATCTAAATTCCTCTTTGCACAGAATTATGAAATCAGCAGAGGAATAAAATGTACTAGCCATTTGTCCATGCAAGTTACATGATGTCAAAGCACATTTTGTAACGAGAGTAATCAATACAGCACAAAACTTTCTATATCAAGGTACTTCATCCGTCTTATCTCATGTTCTGCATTAAGCAGCAGCAGCTTGAGAATGGCCTGCAGTACCCTCTAGAGTTTGCTGCTCTCAGACCTCCCATCTCTCATCTCACCCACAAAGTCCAATGGTAACTTTCCATGTAGGTCTAAAAACAAATGAAAAGAAGGCAGAAGTTTTCATTTAACAAACACATACAGAAATTTACATGTCAGGTGTAAAACCTACCACATGCTCAGTTGCTCAGATGTGTCCAACTGCGGTCTCATAGACTGTAGCCCGGCAGGTTCCTCTGTCCATGAAATTTTCCAGGCAAGAATACTGGAGTGGGTTGCCATTTCTTCCTCCAGGGGATCTTCCCGCCTCAGGAATCAAACCCTTGTCTCTTGTGTCTCCTGCTCTGGCAGGGGGACTCTTTACCACTCCACCACCTCGGAAGCCCCCTTACTACCATAGTTCTTTACAGACATTAATTCATTTAATCCTCAAAAGAACCTATGAGGTAGGTTCTATATGTTCACCTCCATTTTACAGATGAGGAAACTTGTCACAGAGCTAGTAAGAGACGGAGTCAGGATTTAAACAAGATTGTGCAATCAAACATGGCACCTTAAGTAATAGTATTATAAAACTGAATGCAGAATTGTCAAATAATACTAAGTACTCATGGGTATGTATTTATAAAAAGGGAGACAAAAAATTTAAATAAATGGAGATCTTTAATCATTGTTGTTCAGTTGCTCAGTTATGTCCACCTCTTTGTGACCCCATTGACTGCAGCACACCAGGCTTCCCTGTCCTTCACCATTTCCTGGAGATTGCTCAAACTCTTGTCCATTGAGTTGGTGATGTCATCCAACCATCTCATTCCCTATCATCCCCTTCTCCTCCTGCCTTCAATCTTTCTCAGCATCCAGGTCTTTTCCAGTGAATCAGCTCTTCACATCAGGTGATCAAAGTATTGTAGCTTCAGCTTCAGCATCAGTTTTTCCAATGAATATTCAGGGTTGATTTCCTTTAGGATTGACTTGTTTGTACTCCTTGCTGTCCAAGGGACTCTCAAGAGTCTTCTTTAGCACCACAGTCTGAAGGCATCAATTGTTCGGCGCTCAGCTTTCTTTATGGTCCAGCTCTCACATCCACAAATAACTATTGGAAAAATCATAGCTTTGTCTAGACGGACTTTTGTTGGCCAAGTAAGGTCTCTGCTTTTTAATATGCTGTCTAGTTTTGTCATAGCTTTTCTTCTAAGGAGCAAGTATCTTTTAATTTCATGGCTGCAGTCACCATCCACAGTGATTTTAGAGCCCAAGAAAATAAAGTCTGTCACTGTTTCCATTGTTTCGGCATCTGTTTGCCATGAAGTGATGGGAGTAGATGCCATGATCTTAGTTTCCTAAATGTTGAGTTTTAAGTCAGCTTTTTCACTCTACTCTTTCACCTTCATCAAAAGGCTCTTTAATTCCTTTTCACTTTTTGCCATTAGGGTGGTGTCATCTGCATATCTGAGTTTATTGATATTTCTCCTGGCAATCTTTATTCCAGCTTGTGCTTCATCCAGCCTGGTATTTTGTATGATGTACTACTCTGTATGTAAGTTAAATAAGCAGGGTGATAATATACCTGCATTTCATATGATATACTCTGCCTATAAGTTAAATAAGCAGGATGACAATTTTTTAATGGAGGAATGTTCATGTTAACAACTTTTAGTCATGGGTTTCTAAAATTCCAGTTTATGAAGTTTTATGGTATATGTACAACAAGTGGCAACCCACTCCAGTATTCTTGCCTGGAGAACCCCATGGATAGAGGAGCCTGGTGGGCTACAGTCCACGGGGTTGCAAAGAGTCAGACACGACTCAGTGACTTCACTTTCACTTCACTTTCACTTAGTGTTAGTTTACTGATGTAAAGATAACCACCATTCAAATAGGCATATATCTTTAAATAATCAATTATATTTATTTCTCTGATTATAAAAGTAATAAATGATCATATCTGGAAGATTCAGAAAATCATTAGACAAAATATAAAAATCCCTCATAACCCCACCATCCAGGAATCATCACTGCTGATACATTCATACATATAGTCTTTAGTCTTCTTTCTATATGTATATTCAACCACCTGGGTAATGACTTACCATTTATTAAATGTGACTCTTTGTGCCAAAGTGATGCATTATTCAAAGAAAAACAATTTATACTTTTTTTCAATGCCTCAATGTGTACTAAACATTCTTTAAGGGCTGTAAAAATCATAAAACCAATACATTAAAATTTCAAAAGTACTTTTAGAGTAGAAATAAACTCCCAATAGTACATATGCTAGAGCATATTTAAGAACTCAAGTATTCAGTCTAATTGAAGTCGCAATGGTGATATTTTTCAAAATATTACTTTATCATTACATTTTCTGCATTGCCAAGGCGGAAGTTTTAGCATCAGTAGGATGAAAGCAATGCTGGCTTCTTAAATTTGTTCACAAGATTAACTGTTATCACACCTCCATTGATTCATGATTATCTTCCTATTGAATGTATTCTAAAGCTCCTCTAAGATAGGAAGGCCCAAGACCACTACAATGAAATACTGATTTATGATTATTCTAACACTACTCAGCATTTGTGAAGTAAACTGTATCCACAAAACATGTTTTAATTACTAATCCCAAAACACTTTGCTGAGCTAGGTATAGAAGAATTCTTTCATATAGGAGGAAAATGAACACTATAAATCCACATACTAGCTTGAAAATTTGCATGGCTATGCATTACGATTTCCAGCATCACAAGTGGCTTAAGGAATGCCTCAATGGAGCATGGACTCCCACTGGTGGCCACAGTGTCACAGCCTTGAAGTCAGCTTCCTCTTGACTGTACCAGTAATTCTGCCATATGGATTGTCTAATGGTAACAAGACCTGTAGAAAAACCACAGGACAACTTCAGAGACACTGAAGAGAGATGAGGTAATTTTCCAGAAAATTAAAGAGTTTTTCAAAAATTTTTACTTATCAGTATATAAATGTTTCTCAGATGCATTACATATCCCTGCTTTTTAAACAGAGTGTAGCGAACACAACTTGGCCTTCGCTTGATGACTCACTTTGAACATCAATCATTGTCCAAAGCTACAATACTGTCATGCCCTCAGGAACATTTGAGGTCCTCAGGAGTCTTAGCCCCATGCTAACTGGCTCCAGGCAGCTGTGCATTTGCAGTTCTTCTGTCCTGCACTCTGTCATTAGTCACTTCTCTGCTGTTTTCTTTGTGTCCTGACTCCCTGCTTCTCATATGTTGCCCTCACTTTGTAGGCACTTGCTGAGTAAGGGCCCAAGAGTGACCAGCCATCCTCAAGGTGCAAACACAGAGGGACAGTTTGTTCACCCCCCTGGGTGCCTTTACACAGAGCCTGACCCAGAGGATCTCAGGCCTTCCTGCCTGCAGGTCTCCAGGGGAAGTTTTGAGTCTGACTTCTTAGAGCAATAGACACAGTGGCCTCAGTCTACCAGAATACCATCGAGCTAGGATCACTGCAGGCCTGGGGTATCAGGAGACTTGGGAGACCCTCCTCCTTAGGTTGGGGTTCCTGAGCTAAGCACTGCTCCACCCATGAGCCTGAACCTTTCTCTGTTTGGGGCCCATTGGTTTCATCTTTGCTGAACATGTCTCTTTCCTTCCCTTTAGAAAGTAAGCTGTCAGAAAAGTGTTTACATCCAAATTAACAGTGGCATTCTGGGAATCTACATCTCCTCCATCCTCTGAAGTAAACAGTGCTGCCTCTCCTTCCAGCTGAATGGACAGTGACTGTCCTCCTCTGCAACTCGGCGCCCTATTTCAGCCATACCAGGCAGCTCAGCATGACCTTACTTACCCAGCGCTACTCCCCAGCCTCCCTCACAGCTGTCGCAGTACAGAGCGTGATGGAGCATAACATACAGAACAGAAACAGGGTACCTGGCCAGACGGCTGTGACTGATAAGGCTCCTGGGGCAGCAGGCCCAGAAGGTAGGACCTTCTGGACACCCTTCACTGACCTTTTTCCATCAAAGGAAATGATCCTCTGACTGTGCAGCCATGGTAATAGAGGGTCCCTTCCTATCTCACTTCCCCAACACACTAGAAGCGGCCAACAGAATGGTGTGCTTTTTTTAGCACACTGGAAGCCCATGGGAAGATGGATCAGAGAAGTCCTGCCAATCTGAGAGTGATCCAAGTTGGGAGGGGCAGTTCTGATCTCCCAGGACTGAGCAAGCCTATCTGTTAGGACTTCAGGCTGGCTAGTGAGACACGCTAACTTGGCTGAACCTTCTGCCATGGCTAAAAGCAAGTCATGGTTAAGTGCTTTTTCTAAGGCCTGGTTTCCTTTCGAAAACTGAACTTCCTCGTCTTGCCTGCTGTAATTGCAATTAGAAACACAAATATCTTTCATTTTGTGTGTGTTTATCGCATGCTATTCAAACTGACTATCTAAAAGTTAGGGATGATAGAAGAAAATAAAAAGATAATCTTCTTCCTTTCTTCTCATCACCTTGTGATGGAAAAATAATGAAGCTGTGACCTTCTGTGGCACCTTTTGGAGAAGTGGATTTCAGAGCTGCTTCTTTGGGCACACTCTGTTCTTTCTTTGTCTTTTACTCTCTGCAACTTTCAAGCCTCCTCTATAAGCATTCATCCACTTCTAGGGCATCCCAGCCTCAGATATTGAAAGGCCAGAGTCTTAAGTGGGCTCTAAACAGTTGCAACTATAAATATCCCAACAGCAACAGCTATTAAAAGTTGTGGCAGTTGTACCACCCCAAGTTTACAAAGAGGGTTAAAAAGTGAGCAAGGCAGGGGAAATGTGCTTTAAATATTTTAAAAGTTCTCTTACCTCTTCCTTGTTGATCAGTCCCATTTTGGACATGTCTATGTTAAAGTAGTGAATGTTCGGCAGACTGATTTCCATATCTTCTATCTGGAATCCACAATAATATGTATCACGTTGGAAAACTGGGAATCTGTCTCTATCACTACTCGCCCCCAGCCTCCAAATAGCTCATTACTCAGATTCCACATTTGTCTCCGGGACACCCTCTGGTGTTCCTCTACTGCTCGATGCTGTTCTCTCTCACTAGTACTATTATTAAATGATGGACTCATTCCTCCCTCTGTGTATGAAATCCATTTCTCAGAAAAGTAAAATCTCCTGGGGTCAGACACCTGGGAGATATTCAGCATCCAGCTGGCCCCCAGATGCTGGCCCGTCAACCTCCTCAGTTCCTGCTCAGCCCATACCCTCCCCTCCAGGCCTGTCCTCAACATTTGCAGGCCCTGGAGTGAGGGCATCTGGAGGTCCCCACATCAGATGTTTTGCACTTCCTAGGTGGCGCTAGTCGGAGAAGGCAATGGCACCCCACTCCAGTACTCTTGCCTGGAAAATCTCATGGATGGAGAAGCCTGGTGGGCTGCAGTCCATGGGGTCGCTGAGAGTTGGACATGACTCAGTGACTTCACTTTCCCTTTTCACTTTCATGCATTGGAAAAGGAAATGGCAACCCAATCCAGCGTTCTTGCCTGGAGAATCCCAGGGACAGGGGAGCCTGGTGGGCTGTCGTCTATGTGGTCGCAGTCGGACATGACTGAAGCGACTTAGCAGCAGCAGCAGGTGGCACTAGTGGTAAAGAACTCACCTGCCAATGCGGGAGATGCAGGAGACGTGGGTTCAATCCCTAGGTCGGGAAGATCCCTTGGAGGAGGAAATGACAACACACTCCAGTATTCTTGCCTGGAGAATCCCATGGACAGAGGAGCCTGGTGGGCTATGGTCCGTAAGGTTGTAAAGAGTTGGACACAACTGAAGTGACTTAGCACACGCTCATACCAGGTGTTTAAAGATTTAAAGTTATGAATCAAGCTAAAATACAGAGACAGAAATATGTTCTATCTCTGTAACTTAACAGATAGTCCTTCACAACTATCTGGAAGGCCAGGACCAAATTTTAAATCCTCTGACTTCTTGCAGCATCAGGCCAGGACCTGGTAGCATGGGAAGAGCCAGCCCCCAACCCCTGGACCACCCTATCCTCTCTCTTGGACTCATGTGGGTGGATATTCCAGCTTGCATGTCAAGTTGCCTGACGGCAAACATCCCAGAGAATGGTCTAGAAGGGGAAGCATGGGCTCCTGAAGTGTTCACTGCCTTGAAGTGCCTCTTCCAGTAGAGAGAAGCATAGCTAGAAGATGGCCTGAAGGGGGTCTCTGGGCCATGGTGGGCATCCCTCTTGCCCAGATCTAAGGATAGCACTGTCCTCTTCATCCCATCATGGCCATGGTTCATGCCCTCCTTTCCAGCTTCCTGCAACAACCTCCAATAGGTCTCCTTGTCTATGGCCCATCATCCTTTTAATCTATCACACATCTTTCAGAGCAGTCTTTCTAGAGTGCAAAGGTGGTAGCTTGGCACCTTGCTTAGACCCTTCAGTGGCTCCTAAGATTTTTTCCAGATAAAATATAGACTCTACAAAGACCACAAAGCCCTCCAGACCTGCTTTCCACCTCATCTCTAGGCACATGGTAGGGCTTTCACTCTTGCAGCTTCACATGTGGCAGACCTTCAGCAATAAATGCCTGTTCCATGCTGCCTCCTGTTGTCCATACCTACCCCTCCCTCACCCTTGACTATGAACCCAGAAAACCCCTACTTGTCCCTTAAGGCTCAACTCAAATACCTCTCCTTCCAGAGAGCCTGACAGGTACTTTCCATATACTTGAGTTAGGCCCCGTCTTCTGAATTTCCATAATATTCTGTTGTTTATTGAATTGTTAACTTACTTATTTTCTTCTTTCACTGAATGATGACCTCATTGAGGGTAGAGTTTATGGGACTCTATGTCTAATTTCGGAGAAGGCAATGGCACCCCACTCCAGTACTCTTGCCTGGAAAATCCCATGGACGGAGGAACCTGGTGGGCTGCAGTCCATGGGGTCGCTAGGAGTCGGACACGACTGAGCAACTTCACTTTCACTTCTCTCTTTCAGGCATTGGAGAAGGAAATGGCAACCCACTCCAGTGTTCTTGCCTGGAGAATCCCAGGGACGGGGGAGCCTGGTGGCTGTCTATGGGGTGGCACAGAGTCGGACACAACTGAAGTGACTTAGCAGCAGCAGCAGCGTGTCTAATTTATCCGATTTTCTCATGTGCTGATAGAGACATAGTAACATCCAATAATATCAAATGGATGAAAGGATGCAATCTCTCTGCTTCTATCCTTCATTCTCTAGCTCTCCTGAAACATAGACCCTTGGGATAATTACCCTTCCTTCAGGCCATTCGAGTGTCCTAAATATAATACTCAAATTGTAGCAGATTGAAGAGACTTAGAATCTTCAAAAAAACTAAAGAACTACAGCAGTGGCCTATGTTTTCAGGTTGCACAGATTTTTCCACTTTTTTTCTCTTTTCTCACTTGCTATAACAAGCTTTTGAGCAACAACAGATGTCATTTTTCATGTGTCTTCCACTTTCTTATTTTAACTCTCAGCTCTTTCTCAGAGCTCACAGGAGACACAGAAAGTTCTCTCAGTCTTCAGAATGGCAAGTGACAAAACACACCTGAGGAAGCTGGCTCAGGGAGAGCACCTGGGTGTCATAGAGCGTCTTCTGGACTGAGGGCGAGTACTCGCCTTTGTCAGAGGGTCCAGCAAATTTCTCCAGGACAATGCTCCTGACAGCCTCCCTAGAACACAGAAAGGAAAACTGAGGGCTCCCGCAGGGTGGTCTTTGGGAATTCACTGTGAAACTAAGATGTGCAGACCTCTCTGCAACCCCCCCAAAAACAATTTTATTGCTGGCTTTAGAGAGGACTATAGGGACTTCCCAGGTGGCGCTAGTGGTAAAGAACGCACCAGCCAATGCAAGAGACCTAAGAGATGCAGGTTCAATCCCTGGGTTGGGACGATCCTCTAGAGGAGGGCATGGCAACCCACTCCAGTATTCTGACTTAGAGCATCACATAGAGAGAGGAGCCGGGTGGACTACAGTCCACAGGGGCGCAAAAAGTCAGACACGACAGAGTGATTTAGCACAGCATGGGAATATATTATAATGCCAAAAAGAAAAAAAAAACTAACTTCTCATTTCCTTACACACACACACACACACACACACACACACACACACCAGTCAACAGACATATTGAGCATAACCAGGCTATCTTCATAATCTGGCACCAGGACTCAATGGGCATTCCAGGGTAAATTTCCCTCCATGCTTGAAGAATTTATGAAGAAGACTTCCTCATATTCTAAACTTTGTTCTGCTTGGCTTGGCTGGTTGCTTGAATTGTTGCATTTTTCAGGGGTTTTACCATGCCAGGCTGTAGGCTAAGTGTTTTATGTGATTACTTCATTAAATTTTCTCAGTGTACCTGAGGCAGTTCCTATTATTATTATCCCCAATTTGGAAGGAATATGAGCTTAAAAATTACATGATCCACTCTCAGTCCCTTTCCTCAGTGGGAGGCCCAACTAGTACCCTGACTATCTCAATTTCATACTCATTTCAACATAAATACATCAGACTGCTGCCCATGGGTAACACTTTTAAAAATGAGGGGGAAAAAAAAAAAAAGACTGAGGTGAGGTTCTCTTCAAGTGTTTCCAACCTAGCCTATAATAAAAGGAGTAGAGCAAACTCTGCCCGTGGGAGGAAGCTACTGGAGGCAGATTCTAGCTCATCACAGGGTAGAAGTTTCTAACAATTAGAACTTCGACAAAGGCATGAGATACCTGGTCAAAAGCAAACTGGGAATTCAGAGGCCTAATCGCTGCTTGTCAAGGATGTTAAAATAAAAGCCATATCTTTATAATGTTAAAGAACTTATCATTTAGAAAATGCTTCTGTAACTGTCATCTCGTTTTGAGTTTGGCCTATGGTGGCCAATTTGACTGGGACCAAGGGGTTTCCTAGGACATGGGACCTTCAGTGTTAAAATCTGGAAAGCCCTTGACAGACTGGGATGAGTTTGGTCAGCCTGGTTTAGCTCTCCCTGCAGCTACTATGAAGTGACAAGGCCACTATCCTCATTTGATCCAGTGATTCTGGAAGTGTGGCCTCTGGTCCAGCAGCATGGGCAACACCTGGGAGTTTGTTAGAAAATGCAGGTTCTCAGGCCCCATTCCAGGCCACAGAATCAGAACCTCTGGGGATGGGCTCAGTGAGCTACAGTGTAACAAACCCTCCAAGTGGTTCTGATACCCAATCATGTTTGTGTACTACTGATTTAGTCAGTTAGGAAAGAGAGCATCAGCGAAGTCAGGCAGTCCACTGAAGGCTGTCATAGCTAAGAGCATCTAAGATTCAAGTGCGGGTTTACTAACTCAGAGTAAGACCAGTGTTCTTTCTGTTCTCCATCAGAAGGGATTTCTTACAGTGGGGAGGCTGCACTGAACGGCCTCCAAGTTTCTTTTTCAGATTGAAGACTCCTAGGCCCTGGAGAAGAGAGCAGACACTGCCTGCGCCGGTGCCAGACCCTAGCACTTCTCCATACCAGGTGGCCTCAAAGTCCACGTCTCTGCCCCGGAGGTAGCGCCACTTGCAGTACACTTGGGTGGCAAAGCACCGGTCCTTCACCTCAGGGAGGGTGGTGAACGGGTCCTTGAGGAATCCTTCAAATCCAGACTGCGTTGTTTTCAAGACCTTGAGGTCTTTGATTCCGGAATGAATGACTGGAGGTCCTGTTTTAAGTCAAAAGGTAAGAGGGGATGAAGTCATAAAGGAAACAGTGCCTTCTTGCTGCCTAGCCCTGAGGATTCTGGGGTCAGTAAAACATGGCACACCGTGTCTGTACAGAGAGCAACATCCCTCCCCGAGTGTTCTGTCTCTTGGTCCCCTCTGCAGACCATGGGATGAAGATGGTGTGCCTTTCCCCCATCTGAATTCCATAACTCCCTGCCTTCTCATGCCCTAAGAGAACTGAAGGGCAGAGACTGAACCTCCATCCTGTGTTGAAGCCCACAGGAACCTTTCCTCAGCTACATACAAGTGTGTCTTCTAGGCCAAATTACCTTCCACATTTTGAGCTCCATCTCCCCCAGCAGGCAGTCATGCTGGAGAGTTCATAAACTCCTCAAAAGCAGCCCCTCTGTCCAGCACTGTGATGCCTTCAATTGGGGGTGGTTCTCATATGGGTTCTCTGTACTGCCAAATGGCTCCAGACCCCTCAGACCCCATCAGACCCCTCAGTTCCCTGTGTTTATGAACTGAGCAAAACCAGACAATTTTATGAATGGGTAGCAGCATGGGCCCGAATGAGCCTAAATGGAGACTAGGAAGATGAGACCACTGATCCATAAGTTATAGATTGCATACGTGGACACCCATAAAGGTTTTTAGCTTTTGACTGGACTTAGAGGGGGCAAAGTTGGTTTGTGGGGACTTTGGGGAGAGAGGGCAGAGTTGAAAATATTGGAGGAGATGATATGTCTCTCTGGCAGTCCCTGACATCACCTCATGAGGTGCATTGGAAAGGTGGTGGGGAGAGAAGCAAAAATCTGAAAACCTTGTTTGCTTATGTGAGGTAGTCCTAGCTCAGGGCCCAGGTGACAGGCAGGGTACTGAGTTAGTGCGGGGCAGAGTCTTTCTTTTTCCCTGTGGAACACACTGCAGCTCCAGCAATTTGGTGTAGCCTGAAGAGGACATGGCACCAGCTGACACACTGGGAAGCCCAGGACACAGTGTCTGTGGAGAGCAGCTTTCTTCCCAAGGAGCAGTGGTAACTGGCTCAGCAGATGCTGGACAGAGCTGTGAGGCAGCAGCTGTCAGTGGGTGCAGACTTCCCCCTGAGCCCCTGTGAGACAGCCCTCCCAGCTGGGAGAAGGTGGGAGAGTTGGGCTGGAGAGGTACAAGAGTGTGATAATAAGAGAACTACAAGACCAGGGAAATTCAGGAATTAACATCATCATGGCCTTATTTTGTATGTGCAGGCTGGTGAGGCCGGTATACTCCAGGAGCAGTTGAGTGCAAACTGCCAATAGCATAGTCCAAGCAGGATGACTAAGGTCGACCTATTTTAGATCTTGAAATTAGTCCTGACTAATATCTACCCCTTTTGACCTATAATCTTCAGTCAAAAGCTGGAGGTATATCATCACGTATCACTATGTTGCACATGGCCCTGGTTGAAGAACAAGAATGTAATCCATGATCGTCCATTAAAATCCTAGACAGCTCTTAATAATCCAATGGTTTACATCATCCTATGTGATTTCAACTGTTGCGGTTAACTTGGGAACTGTGGAATTTCACAAGTAGGTAAACAATGGCTATATTTTTTATATTTTCCCAACCACATGTGTATACCTACCAGAGAGAGCAGGGGCCACGGTTAGTGGTAGATCTGCTGATTAAATATGTGCTGCTTAAATAAGCATTCTGGCCAGAGTATTCTAGAATAATGTGGTAAGACAGAAAACGGTATTTGTTTAACATTCCGAAGTTCTCATTGGAAGCTTCATTTGAAGAAGGATCAAGAGAATACCTGGACTTAATACCTTAAGTTGGTTGGCTTTATCAGGTTCTAAGTGTATAAAGACACAATTCTGCAAAATCAGCATTTCAAAATGCAGTGTAGAGTTCATCCAAGTGAGTCTAGTCTCAGACCCAAGAGAATTACAGAAGCAATCAATAAATATCCGTTAAATGAATGAATGAATGAATGCACTGCCATTGATTCACCTTAACAACTTAGCCTCATAACTTAGTGTGTTTTTCTTCTAGACAGTTCTCCTCTATCAGTCTCTAGCATTTCCCTTCCTGATCTGGCCCCTCCTCTCAGCTCTCAGACAGTATGGCAGGGGTAGAAGGGGAGGGCATCAGCACTGACTGAGAAGGTCCTGACTGCCAACATGCATCCTAGTCACATGGCTAGACACTAGCAGAGGTGGAGTTTGAACTCACCACCCCATTATGAGATTTCGTGCTTTTCTTCCCCCCTTTTGCATCATTTCCCATCCTCAGAATGCTTCCTCCTCCTTTCAATTCTCTCTTTCCATTTCTGTAATAAAAGAAGACTTTCCAAGAGACAAGAAAGTTGCCACCACCATTCCACAATGTGCTTTGAGGGCTTCAAACAGAGCCCCTAGTTGAAAAATACCATCCCCATTGGTTTGAAATAAAGCATGACTTTTAGAAATGATCCCTAGGTGCTTTGAAAATATTTTATCATTCAAAAATTTCCTATTGAAATACCAAGACCCCTTAAAGGAGTGACTCCTTAATATTTTATAAACTGGTATCATAATTTACTTCTAATAGTAATCCCCCCTAGGAAAAAAATCCTCTAGAAATGAGACTTCAATTTGCAATCAGGAGTGGGGTTAGAACAAGTGGTGGGAACCCTTGAAGGTGGATAAAGAGAAGGCAAGAGAAACCAAAGGCAAACTTTACCCATTTTCACTTTTCCTATATAGATGGCCTTGATCACCAGCATCTCTGTGAGCCAACCAGACTTGGACCCCTCAGCTGTCTCAATCGTAAAAGGATTTCCAGATTCTGTGTTCCATACAGCTGAGTCCACAGTCTTGGGACTGTGTTCCATACAGCTGAGTCCACAGTCTTGGGACTGTGTTCCATACAGCTGAGTCCACAGTCTTGGGACTCTGATCCTTTGAATTCAATTCCAGTGCTCTTCATGCTTCTCCTCCCCTGTTTATGAGCAGTATTTCCCTGATAGAATTACTTAACCTTCCCTATTTTGATTTTCTCATTTGCAGAAGATGATAATCATAACTATTTCCTAGGGGTGATAGATGTCTAACACAGCACACATAAAGGACTCAGTGAAATGGCTGCCCCATTGGAAATGCTCTACAGAAGTTACTAAGGTGATTTTGCCCTAACTGACTACAACCCCCTGTAAATAGTGCCCATGTTTCACAAAGGATCATTGGGTTCTGAAAACTCCTTCTGACGTGCCATTCCTATCCACCTCTGGCCCTGGGGTGGTATTTGCTCATCTTTGGGGAGTGTCAGTTTGCTAGGCAACTTTGAAATTATCTACTTTCTCTTTAGAATCTGAAAATGGAGAAAGCAGTTGTATTTTCTAATATATTTTGGCTTCAGTTTCATGCAGTATAAAACATCTTACATTCTCCAAGACGGTTCACTACTGCCATGGTTTAGGCAGAACGCAAACTATCTACACTGGTATGCTCATCATTCTATGAACAACAACAACAAAATTTATTCTCTTTGAATGTGAAAAATAAATTCTCTTGGCACACATCAGACACCCTCGATGAAATCTGGGAGCTAATTTTATCTTTTCTGCTGGCGGTGCCCCAGCTTACTGAACACTAGTAGGAACCTGAGCCTTTCAAATTCATGGGCCCATCAACTAAAAATATGATACTTCACACACTCTAAAAAAGATTTCAGTTTAGAAGACAAGAAATAATTCAACCCCAAAGACTGTCCTTTTCTAGGTTACTTCCCATGAAACCACTTAATCAGCTCTTTTTTGCCTTTCTGCCATGTTTATGGATAACACAAAAGGAAGATTTCTGCATTTTCCTTTGCTAGAACATAATCTTTTCCAGCTTTTAGTGTCCTCCTACACACTTAACAGATTGTGGTTTATCTCTCAGAGAAGCATACATCCTACCCCTTCAGGTCTCTAAGGGAAAGAAACTCACTGCAAATTAATAGAAAATAAGCCTGATTCCTTACCTACGCATCAGGTGTCACAAAGCACAAAGCTTTACTGAGCCAAGAAAAAAAAAAATCCTGTCATGAAAAGGATAATTGCTTCCACATTTAACACCTCCAAAAAGGACACAAATAGCTAAAAGGGGGCTATTTTAAAACTATATTAAATAATTCTAGTAGAAAACCTCAAACCTATAAAGTGCTAGAACAAGGGAAGATCAATTAAATATCATTTGCCTCTGAGAGTCCATTTAGCTCATGGAAGGAAGGTGGAAGCTCTCTGTGTGCAATTCTGGAGGAGGAGAGATGATGTCACCCCATGGAAGTTAACTGGGCTTTTGTACAGCAAAGTGATCCTCAAGACAATTTTTAAAAGATATTGTGCTCGCCAAGAAATTTTCATTTGAAATAACTGATGAGTGCCTTAGTCTTGACATCAGGATGACACAAGCAAACTTCTTGGCGGTGGCCCTCTCCGTCTTGAGTCTCCTGTTTTCCTCTCTCTTCTCTTCCATCTGCCCTGCTTGACACCTCTTAAGTCTCCTCTTCCAGACTTCAATTTCATCTCCCCACTTCCTTAAAACCATCTTCCTACCCCTGCTCATCCCCATGTCAATAGATTTTTTTTCACCACTAGAAGACAGTATCTCTTATTTGAAATATCTTCTTTATTTTTCATTCCTTGATTTGGTTATACTTTAGTTGCATTTTTATAATTAGTGTCAGATTGGGAGAAATTTGATGCTTAAAGAATTATGAATTATAATTCAAATAGTGTGTGCATGTGTGTGTGTGTGTGTTGGCAGGGTGTTCTGCTTATTTCAACTAGTTAGTGACTTAACCATCCTAGTGACTTCAAGGCTTGTCTAAGCTTGCAGTTCACAGAGACTCGTGAGAGAAAGAGTTAGAAGACTGAGGTTCCATATAATGCCTACACCACAGCCTGCGCCACACATGTAGAGCCTCGCTCTCCTCTCAGAGCTGAGGAAGTCACAAACATAGCACCCACCCTCATCCCTTTGGTGAAAAAAATTTCTCTCTCTTCCAGATTCCCCCATGGAACTAGCAGACTCTGAAACAGCTGGAAGTACACTTCATGATGTAACTTTAAAAGATACAGTAGGAAAAGATGGAGTAGTGGGAGTTTTACAGCAATTCTCAGGGCCTAAAATAGGTTCCTCAGATTCAGTGGGCTTTCTCTAAATGTTTGTTCAATCAATAAAAATGAATCCAGTCCACTAGGAGAAACCCAGTTACATATCCTGCTGGGGAAAGTTGTAGGTTGAATGTGTGATTAAGTATATATGTTCGAGAGCGCAGAATTCTCATGACTCTAGCCAGCCCCCCACCGAAAGTCTTATTTAGAGATTTGTAACAGTAGCCTTTGGGTTTCCCTGCTGGTGCAGTGGCAAAGAATCTGCCTGTCATTGACATTGCCTGTCATTCTGCATTGCAGCAAATGTGAGTTCGATCCCTGGGTTGGGAAGATCCCTGGAGAAGGAAATGGCAACCCATTCCAGTATTCTTGCCTGGAAAATCCCATGGACAGAGAAGCCTGGCAGGCTATAGTCTATAAGGTCACAAAAGATTCAGACATGACTTAGCAACTAAATAACAAAAAACAGTAGCCTTCAGCATGTGAACTGGAGTGTGTCAGATAATAATTATTTTCTTCAGTTAAGCCTATGTAAGGGCATTTCTTATGATAACCATTGTACACTGAATCACCTCATAATATCTGTGGCTTTAGCTCTTGGAAAATAAGCAAATTAAGAATTAAACTTTGTTACCAAAAATCCAAAGAGGGACAGAGTACGAATATCATCTTCAAATAGACAACACAGGAAGATATGCACACTCAGGGATGTGTGCACACACATACTGCACACACTCAGGCAGCAGATGTCTCCTCCCTTCAGATCCCTGCCAGCCCCACATGCTATGGGTGGGGGGCAGGGTTTACTAGGCTCTAGACAGTCAAGCTGGAGCTCTGGGAACATCGCCACAGTGATCGCAACACCCTGAAGTTTTCTGCAGAAAGAAAAAGCTCTGGGCCTGATTCTGTTCATAAGTTTTCCCACCCTGCAGCAGCCAGGTGACTAGCATGCAAGCTGATGATAGCTCCTGGTAATTCCTGGAAAGAACAGGGTGTGAAGCCTGTCTTCTTTCTTTGATCAGCTGAGCCCTATATTTGGCCACTCCACTTCCACCTCCAGGGCTCTGCTAGATATTCTTGCAGAGGGAGGTCACCAATGTCTAACTGCCAAACCTCACAATCATCTCTTCAGTCTCCTTTCAAGCCAAGCTTTTTAACCTTCCTGCAGCAGAGACCATGGGCAGCTTCTCTTCTTCCTGGGTCCTTGGCTAGACTGCATTTCCCAGCCTTCAGGTGTGGTTGTGTAGTTGGGTTCTCTTCGTTTGATGTGCTCTGTGCTACTTTCAGGCCTGGTGCTATGCTTGAGTGGTTTTGCCCCTCCGTTTTCTTCTCCAAGCTCTTTTCTGCCACTTGTCTGGTATGGGACCCACTCTCAAGGTGACCCAGAAAGGAAAGGATTAAAATGTCTAGTTGCATCAACCTGGGTTCCTGAATAAATTCCTGGAGCAGAGCACCCTCCCAACACACACACATACACAGTGAACTTGACTTTTACACATAGCAGTAAACTTTGTATAGGAAGCCACTGCATATAAGCTTACTTGTTATGCATTCTGTTACCCCAGTAACTATCCCTCATTTCCTGAAATGTACTTTTCCTTTTGCTTCCATAATACCATTGTCTCCAAGTTTCCTCCTGTCTCTCTGACCATTCTTCTCTCTCAGTCTTTAAACTTTCAACTCTTAAACTAGGGAATTTTCCCCATGGCCCTTTCATCTTTCCTCTTCTCACTTTATATGTTTTTCTGGATTAGTCCTTCTTCCCATGGCTTCACCAACTATCAGTCTCCAAATCTTTTCTTTATTTCCAAACTCACCAGCTTCCTCTGGAAACTTCCTCATTACATGTATTATTCTTAGTTAACACCCCCAGGCTCCTGACTTTAGGGTAACTTTAACCCCTCCTTTTCTCTAACCTTGCATCCCTATGCAACTACACAGACCTATTAAGCATTCAAAAATGCCTCATATAATGTCCTTCCCCAGCTTCTGCAGTCCCTCCATCTCTGCCTCTACTGCCTGAGGTCAGCCTACATCATTACTTCATCTCTGAAACAAGTCTCCAAATGTTTCCTTATGGCCTATTTCTCTAGCCAGTTTACCATAATCTTGGTCAGAATTACCCAAATGTACACATATATACACAAAGACCTTCCCTGGATCTCTATAATCATTCAGAATAATAATAATAATAATAACATCTTTCTTTCAAGGAGCGCTTCTTATATGTTAGCGACTATACTAAATGCTTTCAATTAACATTTATTTCCTTTAATTATCTGGATAATTGCTGAGGGAGACATTGTTATCCTCATCTTACAAATAAAAAAACACTGAAGTAGTGTATTTAATGTGCTAACAGTCACAAAGTTATTAAGCGGTGGTGGTTTAGTCACTGAGTTGTGTCTGACTTTTGTGACTGCCTGCTAGGTTCCTTTGTCCATGGGATTTCCCAAGCAAGAATACTGGAGTGGGTTGCCATTCCCTTCTCCAGGGGATCTTCACAACCCAGGGACTGAAACAAGGTCTCCTGCATTGCAGTCAGATTTGTCATCTGAACCACCAGGGAAGCCCATTAAGTAGTGGAACTCAAGTTCAAAAACACTTCAGTTTTCATAGAATAAAAGTAGGAATTCTAGTAGGGAGAATAAAAGACGAAAGTAATAAATGCTAGTAGGGAGATTAAAAGACGAAAGTAATAAATTCATTCGTATCCACAATAAGAAGTTAAGGGATACACAAAATATTTAGATTAGAAAATAATATCAAAAACAATAATCATGAGGGGAGGAGAATACAAATGCAAAGTATCTATCTATATAGATAGATAGATTGCTGTGCAAAAACCTCATGGTAACCACAAAACAAAAATCTATAGTAGATATTCACACAGAAAAAGAAAAAGAAATCCAAACATAATAGTAAAGATAGTCATCAAATCACAAAAGAAGAGAACAAAAGAAGTAAGGGGAAAAAACACCTACAAAAGCGAATCGAAAACAATTGATAAAATGACAATAAGAACAAGCTACTGCTGCTATTGTTTAGTCGCTAAGTCATGTCTGACCCTTTGCGACCGCATGGACTGTAGCCCACCAGGCTCCTCTGTCTATGGGATATTCCAGGCAAGAATACTGGAGTGGGTTGTCAATTCCTTCCCCAGGGAATCTTCCTCACCCAGAGATCAAACCCACATCTCCTGCTTGGCAGGTAAATTCTTTACCACTGAGCCACCTGGAAAACCAATGGGAACATTTATACCAATAATTGCCTTAAACATAAATGGACTAAACGATCCAAGCAAAAGATATAGACTGGCTGAATGGGTAAAGAAACAGCTTCCATATGTGCTGCCTACAAAAGACTCACTTCAGATCTAGATGATATACATAGACTGAAAGCGAGGGGATTCGAAAAGGTATTTCCTGAAAATGGAAATCAAAAGAAAGCCAGAGGGAATTCCTTGGTGGTCCAGTGGTTAAGAATCCTCCTGCCAGCATAGGGGATATGGGTTCGATCCCTGGTCTGGAAAGATGCCACATGCCTTAGTGGGAAAACTAAGCCCATGCACAACTACCAAGCCAGTGCTCTTGAGCCAGTATGCCACAGCTACTGAAGCACATGTCCCCAGAGCCTGTGCTCTTAAACAAGAGAAACTATCACAATGAGAACTCACTCACTGCACACACTAAATGAACTCACACACTAGAAGAGTGGCCCCCACTCACCTCAACTAGAGAAAGCCTGTGCATAGCAATGAAGACCCAGCACAGCCAATAAATAAATAAAAATTTTAAAAGAGAAAGCTGGAGTGGCCATACTTATATCAGACAAAATAGACTTTAAAATAAAGACTGTGAGAAGAGATAAGAATTTACAATGGAGAAAAGATAGTCTCTTCAATAAGTGGTGCTGGGAAAACAGGACAGCTATATGTAAAAGATTGAAGATAGAACATTCTCTAATAACATATACAAAAAAAAAAATCTCAAAATGCATTAAAGATCTAAATGTAAGACCAGATACTATAAAACTCCTAGAGGAAAACATTGGCAGAACACTGTTTGAAATAAACTGCAGGAAAATTTTTTTTTTATTCATCTCCTAGAGTAATACAAATAGAAAAATAAACAAATAGAACCAAAATAAACTTTAAAACTTTTGCATAGCAAATAAACCCATAAACAAAATGAATAGACAACCTATGGACTGGGAGATGTCAAGGGATTAATTTCCAAAATCTGAAAATAACTCATACAGCTTAATATAAAAAAGCAAACAATGCAATCAGAAAATGGTCAGAAGACCTAAAGAGAAATTTCTCAGAAAAAGACATACAGACAGCCAATAGGCACATGAAAAGATACACAGTATTGCTAATTTGGGGCTTCCCTGGTGGCTCAGACAGTAAAGAATCTGCCTGCAAAGCAGGAGACCCGGTTTCAATCCCTAGGTTGCAAAGATCCCCTGGAGAAGGGAATGGCAACCCATTCCAGTATTTTTGCTTGGAGAATTCCATGGACAGAGGAGCCTGGCAGGCTACAATTCATGGGGTTGCACAGAGTTGGATATGACTGTGCATACACGTATACATACATTGCTAATTTTAGAAAAATACAAAACTACAATGACGTATCACTCTCACAGATCAGAATGGCCATTACTTGAAAAGTCTACTGAAAATAAATGCCAGAGAGACTGTGGAGAGAAAGGAATTAATCATATGATCCTGCTATCCCACTCCTGGGCATATATCCAAAGAAAATTCTAATTTGAAAAGATACAGCAGGCATGCCAACATTTATAGCAGCACTGTTTACAATAGTCAAGACATGGAAGGGTTTCCCTGGTGGCTCAGTGGTTAAAAAAAAATCCTCCTGCCAGTGCACAAGATTCAGATTCACTCTCTGGGTCAGGAAGATCCCCTGAGAAGGAAAAAGGAGACCTACGAATCCCGTGGACAGAGAAGCCTGGTGGGCTATAGTCCATGGGGTCACAAATGAGTTAGACACGACTTAGTGACCAAATAACAACAACAACAAAAATAGCAACAAGACATAGAAGCAACCTAAATGTCCATAGGCAGATGAATGGATAAAGAATATTTATTACTCAGTCATAATGAAGAATGAAATCATGCCATTTGCAGCAACATGGATAAACCTAGAGATTATCATATTGAGTGAAGTAAATCAGATAAAGACAAATATATGATATCACTTACAAGTGGAATCTAAAATAAAAGATACAAATGAATTTATTTACAAAGCATAAATAGACTCACAGACATAGAAACGGACCCTATGGTTACCAAAAGGGATAGCAGCTGTGGGAGGAAGATAAACTGGGAATTTGGGATTAATATATACACATTACTACATATAAAATAGATAAACAAGGACCTAATGTATAGCACAAGGAACTATATTCAATATCTTGGATTTAAATCATCTCTAATGGAAAAGAAGCTGGAAAAGAATATATATGCACATATATGCATATGTGTGTGCATAACTGAACCATTCTGCTGTACATCTGAACCTGACACAACACTGTAAGTTAAACTATAATGTAAAAAATGGTTTACATTTTAAAAATTAAAATAGGAAAGCAATAAAGGAAGCAAAACATCTTAGTCTGCAAGAACTGTAGACTTAACTACCATGCAAAAACTTCCTCATTGCACCAGGGTTTGGTTTTGTTTTGTTTTCTGTTTTTGGCCATGCTGCTCAGCTTGCAGGATCTCAGCTCCTGAAACAGAGATCCAACCAAGGCCCTCAATGGTGAAAGTGTGGTGTCCTAACCACTTGACCACCAGGAATTTTCTAGTTACACCAGTCTTGCTAGTACAGTAGATTAAGGCCCAAACCAACCTCTTCACATTTGGAGGATTTAAAAACTCACTATTTTCTCAACTTATCAACTAGTTATTCAGTCTTCTTTATATAATAATAATTTCATAACTATTAATCAAACACCGAGAAGGCCCTGGCTGTGCCTAGAATTTAATACAGATAGGGAAAACATTAAATGATTAAAATGTTAAATGACTAGGACTTTCTAAGGGAAGGCAGTATCCGGTACAACTCAGAATAAGAAACATTTATATATTACTAATCTTTTAAAAGATATTTATGATGTTTATCAGATACCACCTTAAATTCTTAGTGAAGAAAGCTAGAAATGAAAGAAAGATAAAGTAAAAGAAATGAAATGAAAGAAACTAGGGGGAAAGAGAAGGAGAGGAGATGAAAGAAAAGAGAGATGAGAAAAGAAAAAATTCAGAGTTTTCACTTTCAATTTATAATGATCACTAAAGTTTATCTTTTATTAGGATAGGGACACTTCTACCATGGTGGCTTCATGGTTCTTAAAGTTCATCTAGTCCAACTCTTAACCAATTATTGAACTCTGTTCTGACAACCTCAATAAATCAATGAAAGACATACTTTGCTAAGTTTAGTCATCAGTATCAATAAGGTCTATATTATAATTATGTTCCACAGTTAATGTTTAGATTTATTATTAAACAGAAAGAACTATATAATTGTCACTGCTATTTTAAATGAAGCTTATTTTATTGTAATTATAATAATATCAATGGTTTTATTATTAGGACAAAATAAGGAAACATGATTGTTATTTTCTAGGTATTTCCTATAAAGTTATTATAATCATAGTTTGGTATAGTATAAAAAGCACTGGTCAGAAATTTCAGAGATTTGAGACTTTTGTCAGCCTGAGTCTTTTTTTCCTTTCACCTCAAGATCATGCAATAAAAATGATTGACCTCACTCAACCCCCAGATTTGTTGCAAAGGGTACTATTTCATCTTTATACTTTTAAGATAAAAAGCAGACAGTTCTTTAATGTAATCCAAGGTCACAACTTTCATTCCCATCTCAGATTTTAAAGAGTTCAAAATTCTCTACAGTTCTCCTTGGTGCTGATAAACAGAGTTGTTTAGAAGAAAAAAAAAAAAAACTAAAATTGCTATTACAGAATCAAACATGAAAAACATTTTCTCACCATTCCTCAACTGTTCAACCTCACAGAAGTGCGTTCCAGTGGGAGTATGAATAAATGCATGGACATGCTTAACTCCATTCTGAAAATTAGAAAAAAAAAGATTGTTTCCAATAAAATTTCAGCATATGTCATAAAGCCAGTGTCTTTAATTAAACTGAGAACACAAATAAGTGAGGCAACCTTTTCAAAACGCTTCCAAGGGACTTCTTCCACGTAGACTTGAACTCGAATGACATGGTTAAAAGAAGAAAGGAAATGCTCACAGATATTCATAGCAAAAGTTTCTATGCTTTTGATCTATAAAGAGAAACAAATGTGAATGAGCAGCAATACCTGCCCCAATTGAAAGTCATTTTTAAATATCCATGGGACTCTCTTTCCTGATCAACTGTTTTTTAAAATCAGAGAAATGAAGACTTAGAGAGAATCTTAGAGATGAATTTATCTTTTTATCCCAATTTTTCACATGGGCCCCTAAGTGTAGTTAATGGATCACCACCACCAGGTGAGACTACCCTGTTTTTAAAAGAAAACTGTGTGCTGGAGAGGATGTGTCTGTCCATCAGTGGATGAGCAAAAAGGAATTGAATATTCAGATTCTCCTCAAGATGAGTTCAGTCATCACCCATGCCAGCAAAAGTATTGCAGGATACTCCAAAACACTCTGCTCTCCTTGTGAGGCTGGCAAACAGACCTTACAGTTTCCCCAGGAAAAATGTTAAGGAGGGGTCACTTCAGCTTTCTTTCCTTGCAAACATGCCTTCTATAGACCATCTCCAACTCTCTACCCCCAAAAAAGCAGCTCCCTACTTCCACCCAAATTCTTCATATTAATCTCTATTTTATGGTACTAGTTCAGTCTACAGATTATTTATGGTTTTGAGTATAATTAAGGTAGAATCCCAGGGACGGGGGAGCCTGGTGGGCTGCTGTCTATGGGGTCGCACAGAGTCGGACACAACTGAAGCGTCTTAGCAGCAGTAGCAGCAGCAAGGCAGACTATACAGGTTTCCAGAATAGTTTTGTTTCGTATCTGAGGTTTATAAGCATCCTATTGCACTCTCAAAAGTATCTTGGTTTGGATAAGAAATTACGGTCGCTATGTACAATGAATGAATTTAATTTTCTTTTAAACATCCAGGTCCATTTCTTCACTTTTCTATATCTCTCACATAGTACAGGAAATATAAGAATTTGTGGTACCCAATCATCTTCTTAAACACAGTACTAGAAGCTGATTTTCAATTTATTTTTAAAGAAAGCAATGTCTTTTTCCAGATCACTGTCTATGCTTACTGGGCCATTCTGATTAGCAAGAGAAAGGTTCAGGGTGGAGACAGGCCTTGCAGAAATAATCTTTCAGTTAGTTTGTTCATTTCATGCATTATAGGTGTGGATTTCATGCAAAATCATGGAAAAAGAAATTTTATAGTCTACATTTCTTGTCTTTTTAAACTTCTTAGTAAATAAAAAATCATCCTGAATTGCCCAGAAATCTGGTGGTCACCCAGCACAATTTCACTCACACTTTTTAGAGAAATCTGAGGTAAAGTGCTAAAAAAAAATCAGATTCTATTAGTTCCAAGACCCTTTTGAAAAGTACAGTTACCATCAAATAGGAACACTAAGTGGTCATAGAGTTGAGAAAATTAGGAAGGCATTAAAAGTTGGACAAATAGATTTCAAACTATATCTTATACTGAATTTTCTTCTTTAGTAATACCAAGAAGAGAAACGGTACTTTCTTCTATAAATACACACCATTCTTAAAGGAAAAAAAAAAACAGTAGGACTCAAATAAATGCATGGCAACAATGGGTAAAATTCTAATCTGAAATTGTCTCAGGGCCTTGATTTGCCAAAGATCCTAAATACGTGATAACATGTAAATTTGTCAAATAGGATTCTCTGCCTTCTAAAAGATGTTGTACTGAGTTGAAAACCAAGGAAACAGAACAAAGAGGGAACCAAAAAAAAAAGAAAAGCAAATAAAGTGGTGAGTTTTTTAAAAAGTGAAATTTTCTGTAAAGCTAAGAATTTTAGAATAGAAAAGGGATCTTTTTTTCAAAGGCTTAAATGTAAAAATAAAGCTAAAACGTACAGGGAACTTGAAATAAGCAAGTACGGTCCTCACACTATAGTACAGTGAATTCTCCATCCAGATAGGCAGAATCTAAGAAGAAGAATGACACATACGCCTTTGAACTTGGCCAGGACGTGAACTGTGTTCTTGATGGTGTCTGTCGGGATGATGTCTGAATTGTCTCCATGCACATACTCTCTTTTGGAGTTCAGAGTAAGTTGCACTGAAGTTGCCACTTCCTTAATGCTGTGATATTTTCCATCTCGCTGAATATGCAGAACTTTTACCATATCCTTACCATAACCAGTTCGGACAAACTCCACTTCATCATTCTGCAATGAAAATAATCATCTTATTGAAGAAGGCTAGATGAAAACCAGAAGTCAACTGCAATTTTATTTTTTTTTAATTGGAGGATAATTGCTTTACAATACTGTGTTGGTCTCTGCCATACATCATCATGAATCAGCTATAGGTAAAAATATATCCCCTTCCTCTTGAATACAATTTCTTTTAGCCTTAATTTTATCATATAATTGTGAATGGTAAGAGTCAAATTATTCATGAAACCAAAATCATGCCTTATCTTTGAAGAATGAGAACTTGTATGGAGAAAAGAGAATTGCAAGAAATAGACTAAAATATATCAGGTTGGCCTTAAGAGAGACAGGTAGATGACTTTCTTGATAATACTAACCAATGATAATAAAAACAGTACCTTATAAGGCTAACTATTTACTCTGTCTTAATTAATCTCTACTAACTTAATCCTTGTATCAGCTCCATGAAGTAATATTATTTCCATTTTGCAGAGAGAAAAACTGAGGTTCAAAGAATTTAAGTGACTTGCCCTATTTAGTAAAGGATAGAGCCAAGAATTCACCCTCAGGGCTGTCGACTCCAAACTGTGACTGAAGCGACTTAGCTGCAGCAGCAGCAACCACTGTATAAACTGCCTTCCTCTATAAAAGTGTTTTGACAATGTTAACTGGAAATAATCATATCCCTCTTTTTATAGAGAGTAGTATTCTGGAGAAACAGCCCTATGATCAACAAAAACAACTAGAAAATTGCTTCTTCTACTTGCTACCAGGAAGAAGAGCAATTAGTGACAGGGTCTTGATGACCTTCAGCAGCACAGAGCCAGGGCCATCTGGCTGTAGGGAGAGCGATGCTTTTAGAGAAGAGACACTTAATAAAAGCCAGTGATTGATTCATTAGCATCCCTGTCTGAAGCTGGAGCCCTCGGTGGCGACTACACCCGTCTCCATTGCTAGGCCCTTTAAGAGTTGTGCCTGGGCTTTCTTGGTATTTGAGAAAAGAGGCAGGAAGAAGCAGAGGGACAGGAAAACTTATTTAGCATGAAAATTGTCATAGAAACGGTAATAAGAAAAGGTGACAAAAATAAAAGTAAATCAAAAACAACATGCAGTGTGAATCTGGAGAGGTCACAAAGAAGAAACCTCACCTGCTAATCACACATATGTGATATGCTCAGACAGGTCAGGAACTGCCTAAACACCTACCTGCATGTAAAAAAAAATCACCACACCCCCTAGGAGGAATTTTAAAATACTAAAATTAGAAATTATTGTCATATCCTTTATCAAATTGAGGTAGGGGAAGCTGTCTTAAATCTTGGAGACAGAGCCTAGAAGGGCTTGCTGCTATTGTTACTGCACATACCCTGAGGGTCTGAGGTCTTTGCATTCGGTGCTTCCCCTGTAGGAGTGACATGCAGAAGGGACACTCTTAGAGAGTCTCCTCAGAAGCCTCTGACCCAGTCTTTGGGGGACTCATCTTCAAGAAAAACTGAAGGGGAGATTTAAAGGATCCTAAAAAGAACTCTAATGCTGACCAGGAAAGAGGCACAGTTGTGTGATTGTAGTGGCTTTGAAATCAGACCAGGTCCAAATTCTGCCCTGCCATTTATAGCTTTGTGGCTGTGACAAATAATTTGATGTCTGTAAGCCCCAGTTTCCCCCCTGCTTTGTAAAAATGGAGGTAACTACCTCAACAAGTGCTGGTGCATGTGAAGGGCTGGGCTCCACCCCTGGTACCCACTGAAGCAGTGAGGTCCCCCCGTAGCAAGAGAGGCCATGTCAGGTCTGGCTGTGGGTGCAGCGGCAGCAGAGACGGCAGAAGGAACCCTGAGCAAGGGCACTAGTTTCTGGAGCGGAGAGCCCTGCTGGTAGCAGCAGAAGGAAGACTCTGCTCTTTCTAGAACCACTAGGAATTCTACCCAGAGGAGGGAGGCGCTTGGCTGGCTTGGGGTCCCTGGGTGATATGGGCTGGGGTCCAGGACCCGAGGTCTCTGAGACCTTCCAGCAACCTCGGCACACAGCAAGACTCCACAAATATTACTCCTCAGTCCCATTCCCTGCCACTAAGTACCTATGCTGCTTAGTCCGTTGAAAGCAAGTTCAGTTCAGTTCAGTTGCTCAGTCATATCCGACTCTTTGTGAACCCATGAATTGTAGCATGCCAGGCCTCCTTGTCCATCACCAACTCCCGGAGTCTACCCAAACCCATGTCCATCAAGTCGGTGATGCCATCCAGCCATCTCATCCTCTGTCGTACCCTTCTCCTCATGCCCCCAATCCCTCCCAGCATCAGGGTCTTTTCCAATGAGTGAACTCTTCTCATGATGTGTCCAAAGTATTGGAGCTTCAGTTTCAACATCAGTCCTTCCAATGAACACCCAGGACTGATCTCCTTTAGAATGGACTGGAGGGATCTCCTTGAGGTCCAAGGGACTCTCAAGAGTCTTCTCCAACACCACAGTTCAAAAGCATCAATTCTTCGGTGCTCAGCTTTCTTCACAGTCCAACTCTCACATCCATACCTGACCACTAGAAAAACTGTAGCCTTGACTAGACGGACCTTTGTTGGCAAATATGCTTGAATACGCTATCTAGGTTGGTCATAACTTTCCTTCCAAGGAGTAAGCGTCTTTTAATTTCATGGCTGCAATCCATCTGCAGTCATTTTGGAGCCCCCAATAATAAAGTCTGACACTGTTTTCCACTGTTTGCCCATCTATTTCCCATGAAGTGATGGGACCAGATGCTATGACCTTAGTTTCCTGAATGTTGAACTTTAAGCCAACTTTTTCACTCTCCTCTTTCACTTTCATTGAGAGGCTTTTTAGTTCCTCTTCACTTTCTGTCAGAAGGGTGGTGTCATCTGCATATCTGAGGTTATTGATATTTCTCCTGGCAATCTTGATTCCAGCTTGTGTTTCTTCCAGTCCAGCGTTTCTCATGATGCACTCTGCATCGAAGTTAAATAAGCAGGGTGACAATATACAGCCTTGACATACTCCTTATCCTATTTGGAACCAGTCTGTTGTTCTAACTGTTGCTTCTTGACCTGCATATAGGTTTCTCAAGAGGCAGGTCAGGTGGTCTGGTATTCTCATCTCTTTCAGAATTTTCCACAGTTTATTGTGATCCACACAGTCAAAGGCTTTGGCATAGTCAATAAAGCAGAAATAGATGTTTTTCTGGAACTCTTGCTTTTTCCATGATCCAGCAGATGTTGGCAATTTGATCTCTGGTTCTTCTGCCTTTTCTAAAACCAGCTTGAACATCTGGAAGTTCATGGTTCATGTATTGCTGAAGCCTGGCTTGGAGAATTTTGAGCTTTACTTTACTAACGTGTGCTGCTGCTAGGTCACTTCAGTCGTGTCCAACTTACTAGCCTGTGAGATGAGGGAATTGGGCGGTAGTTTGAGCATTCTTTGGCATTGCCTTTCTTTGGGATTGGAATGAAAACTGACCTTTTCCAGTCCTGTGGCCACTGCTGAGTTTTCCAAATTTACTGGCATATTGAGTGCAGCACTTTCACAGCATCATCTTTCAGGATTTAAAATAGCTCAACTGTAATTCCATCACCTCCACTAGCTTTGTTTGTAGTGATGCTTCCTAAGTCCCACTTGACTTCACATTCCAGGATGTCTGGCTCTAGATGAGTGATCACACCATGGTGATTATCTGGGTCGTGAAGATAATCAAGCCAAGATTATCGAGCCCATCTTTGCAAGAAATGTTCCCTTGGTATCTCTAATTTTCTTGAAGAGATCTCTAGTCTTTCCTACTCTATTGTTTAACATCCTCTATTTTTTTGCATTGATTGTTGAGGAAGGCTTTCTTATCTCTCCTTGCTATTCTTTGGAACCTTGCATTCAGACGCTTATATCTTTCCTTTTCTCCTTTGCTTTTTGCTTCTCTTCTTTTCACAGCTGTTTGTAAGACCTCCTCAGACAGCCATTTTGCTTTTTTGCATTTCTTTTTCTTGGGGATGGTCTTGATCCCTGTCTCCTGTACAATGTCACGAACCTCTGTCCATAGTTCATCAGGCACCCTGTCTATCAGATCTAGTCCCTTAAATCTATTTCTCACTGTATAATCATAAGGGATTTGATTTAGGTCATACTTGAATGGTCTAGTGGTTTTCCCTACTTTCTTCCATTTCAGTCTGAATTTGACAATAAGGAGTTCATGATCTGAGCCACAGTCAGCTCCCGGTCTTATTTTTGCTAACTGTATAGAGCTTCTCCATCTTTGGCTGCAAAGAATATAATCAGTCTGATTTCAGTGTTTATCATCTGGTGATGTCCATGTGTAGAGTCTTCTCTTGTGTTTTCAGAAGAGGGTGTTTGCTATGACCAGTGCGTTCCCTTGTCAAAACTCTATTAGCCTTTGCCCAGAAAGCAAGTAGTTACCATGACATACCAAGACAGACAGAATGGAAGCTACCCTTCATATCCCCACTCCTGCTCACCAATCCAACTTTGTATTCTACCGCATTCTACTTCAAGCTGCACCTTGGCTATCCTGAGCTAAGTGTGGTCACCCTGGCTCTGCATACTTTCTGCTCTGCCAGTAGGCCTTTGAATTTCCTCTTACTTCTTTCTTGAACATTCTTCTCTTCCTCGCTATCTGACTACCAATCTCTTCACCTGACTAACTTCTGACTCAGCTTCTTTAAATCGTAGATGTCACTTCCACTAGGTAATCTGCCCCAGCCCTTCAAGTCTGAAGAAGGTGCCCCTTCTGTGTGATCTCAAAATGCTCTGTTATTGCCTTATCAGAGACTTTATCAAGTAGAACTATAACGGCCTCTTCATGTGTGTGATTTGTTCAAAAACAGTAAGCCATGAAAGCAGAAACAATTTCCATCTTGGTCGCCATAGCAACCCCCGTGCTCAGCAGAGCGCTTGGAACATAAATAGGTGCCTAATAAATGTATCTTGAATGACTGACTGCTGCCCCATCACCTGCACCTCTTGTGTAGTGACACAGACTCACTCGTTCATGAAAATGCCCCTAAGATTTCAATACAGGAAGAGCTGCTTCAGCTCAGAACCCCCATCAGGAAGTTCCTCTTCCTAGAAAAGAGGGGAAGGCAACTTCTGCTGTCTGATCACCATAGCACGGAGATCACAGGAACAGCTGGCCGGAGAATAAGGTCAGCAAGGGCAGAGTTGAGGGTAGACAGTCAGTGACACAGCACAAAGTGTTCACAATGCTAACAAGACAGAGCACTCCAGCACGACACAGCCACCCGAGGTTCGTGGGTGACACGTGTGGGAGAGGTCAGCAACCTTAGAAAGCCCCTGCCTAGGCCTTGGCGCTCCAGCAAAGGCTGAGTAATTATGTTTACTGAGCAAATGAGTCAGAATAAAGAGGACATAACCATCTGAGGCTGGAGCAAGAAGGAACAAGAACAGTGTGGGACACTCAAGAGTCCCTCAGCAGGACCTGACAGAACAGATACTGGCCCAGGCCAGGCTGAAGTTGTTCTCCTCAGTGAAGCCTCCCCAGTTCTGAGTCTGAGAACCAGAAGTAGGTGCCAGAATCCTATTGTGTACACTGCACAATGTGGGGCATAGATCCACATCCAAGGTAACAGGATAGGAAAATACCAAGGCTGTTCTCATCTGCAGGGTGGGTGGGGAGCTGAGAGGATGGAATCAGATGGGCCAAGTGTGAGTTACTGTTCTGCCGCCTATTAACTCTCTGAATGGAGGCAAATTTCTTCATTTGTAAAATCAATAATACTAGAGCCAATCTATCAGGATTGCTGGGAGGATTATATGACCAAAATAAACATAAAACACTTAGAAAAGCACCTGGCAAATAATAAATGTTCAACAAACATTAGCTATGATTACCATTAATAAACAATAATTGTATGTCATATTTTGCATCAAAGGGTTCTTCCAGTTACCATTAGAGAGAAATACTCAGGCTGCACGTCAGTCCAGAACTAGAGTGGCTAAACTCAAAGACTGCTTTTATGATCCAGCCTACTTCTGCCTTCATACTTTGATTGTCCTTCCTCAGGCTTATGTGGCTTGGGGGAACAAAGTTATAAAAGAAAACTTAATTTCCTAGAGCAGTACTCTCGACAAAATATCAGTAGGAGTAAATCTATACTTGGCACTGCACAAGAAAAGTTCCCTTTTCTTAGACAAGTCTTGAAATATAAAAGAATAGAGAATCATTGATTGCCTGTAAGTAATGTTGGAGAGAACTCTCAGAGGTTTTAAATGACTCGTGCATTTTCACTTCTGCAGTGAGATACTGAGTGTTCTGTTTTTCCCAGATCACACTGAAAGTGAAGTATGTTGTCACTACAGGTTTAGGATTTGCTAGCCTGGAGTCTGTTAAGGTCTATAAGGTCTAGTGGATGGATCTGAGGTCGAAAATATTAGGAAAGACAAGAGAAAGCTTTTATAAATTTAAATTTTAGAATGACTAGAATTTTCTCTCAAGTATTAAAGGAGCTCTTGTAAGCACATCTCTACCCACCATAATAGAGGGAAATACAGAAGTGCAACCTATTTTGGACTCAACACTCATGTATAAATACCAGTTCAGTTGCAGTGTGCAGTGATAGATGGAAGAATTCAGCCGGGAAACATGCCTCCCTCCTTGTCTTTGGAATGTGTTAGAGAAGTCCTTCCAATTCTCTGCCTAGGTTCTTCCTTTGCCTGGGTATTTTCTTGGGCATTTGTGAACAAGAAGACTTCCAAGAAAAATGCTGAATTAATATGAGAAAAAAAGAGCATTCATATGAACCATCTTAATATCATGTTGGTGGATCTTAATCACATATAATGATAAAAACAATAATGATAAATAATAACCTTAGAGGCAACTGGTTTTTTTTGTTTGTTTGTTTGTTTTTTTTTGGCTGCTTAGGATCTACTAAATGTCAGATGGAAAAATATTGATATCTCGTAGAAAATGTCATGTTGCTTTAGGTTGTAGAGTGGCTCATTTTTACTATCAAAGGGGGATATGCCTCAAGTTATGTTCAAAGTGTTTTGATTAACACTAAGGGATTTGTCAAGCAGAGGTTTCAAGAACAATGTAAAAATTCATAAGCATAATTATTGTAGAAAAGGCGACCTGTCACCTAATGAAGACTCCATTTATAGGTACTCAGTTATCTCATACTTCTGCCTGTTACAAAGGAAGAGAGACTCATTACTAAATGCAAAAGGAAATGCTAATTTTCTTCTTGCCAGCCTCTCAAAGGTAGCAACAGCCTTAGCTGAAACAGGCCTCTGGAGCCTCTAGAATTAGGGGCAAGAAATCTCACAACAAAGAACTGATGGAGGGACTTCCCTGGTGGTCCAGTGATTAAGACTCTGTTCTCCCAAAGCAGGGGCCCCAGGTTCATTCCCTGGTCAGGGAACTAGAGCCTACATCCTGCAACTAAAGATTCCTCTTGCCACAGCTATGACCCAACGCAGTCTGTAAATAAATAAATAAATATGTTTTTTAAACTTTGTAAAAAAAATTTTTTTTAATTGATGGAGACTTCCAAACATGCAGTTGGAACGAAATTCTACTAAAATGCATACATTGAAAGATTTCTCTTTCCTAATGTGTAAAACTTACAAGTGAAAATAAGAGTAGCAACCATTTAGTGAGGGTCTGATGCATGTTGGGAAATTTACATGTATGATTTCCTCTAACCCTTTACCAGAACACTGTGAAGCAGATATCCTTATCCAAGTTTCACAAAGGAAGACTTTAAGGTTAAGTACTTGTCAAAGTCACACAGTTACTGGGTGACAGAGGCAGGAGGAAAACCCAGCCCATTTGCCCTAAAATGATATGTTCTGTCTTACTACATCAAAGTCCCTACACTCATTAGGGAGAGAAAGGGAGTACTCTGATCCCAACAGAAGGAGGGACGTGGACATGCTACTGTAGAAACTTGCGCTTCTATACATTTAAAAATTTTCCATCCATTAAAGACCTACACTATCTAATTTATTCCTCACAAAAGCCCTGTGATTTGGTGGAAAGAACACTTATTTTAAAATAAGCTACATCAGTGATGTTAAGCAAGTTTCCCGAAGTCACATAGCTGACAGGCAGATTGTCTGGTCCTCTTCTGATTATTCTCCTTATCTTTTCTTTTAACCACATTTTCATCAACAATTCTTTATGTTACAAATACCTGGGCCATTTTGCTTGTCTCAGCCCATTTCATCAAAATAACAATGCAACAAGCATATCAACTTTTTCTTTCACTTTGTCACATTCTAGATTTTACTCTGTATATTAATAGGGTTTTTTTAACAGTTTGAGCAAAATTAAAGTTTGGCTTAAACATAACAATGTTGTAGTATATAGGTGGAAGTAGCACAGTAGTGTCCGACTCTGTGCGACCCTGTGGACTGTAGCCTGTCACACTCCTTTGTCCACGGAATTCTCCAGTCAAGAGTACTGGAATGGGTTGCCATGCCCTTCTCCAGGGGATCTTATCCACCCAGGGATCAAACCCACCTCTCCCACATTGTGGGCAGATTCTTTACCGTCTGAGCCACCAGGGAAGCCATGCCTCAAAGAGTTATTGAGGCTAAAGAAACAAAGCCAGCAGTCTAATTTCTAGGAGTCCTTGCAAGATGAATATGCTGTGCTGAAGCCAACATAGACCATGGTCTGGACAAACCCAACTATATCTCATCCTCACATTCTCACATATAAAGCTTTAAGGAACATGAACTCATAATGAAAAATCAAAAGCATACATAGTAACAAGGTATCTTGAGAGAGAGTCACAGAAATAACAGGTAGCAAAGTCTGAGCTGCAAAGAGTTCAGATACTGGAATTATCAGACACAAAATGTAAAATCATATGTTTAATATTTTTTACAGAAATAAAAGAGAAAATTAAGATAGCTTGTCTTGAACAAAAAATTTAAAAAACCATAAAAAAGACCAAGAAAATTTGAAAAAGAATCCAACAGAGCTTCTAGAAATGCACTAATAAGTGGATTAAGAAACAGACTGAAACAGAAAAAATTAGTTATTTGTAAGAGATAGATTAAGTAACCATTTAATCTTGCCAAAGAGATTGATCTGGGAGACTGACCCAAATAAAGAATCAGAGATTAAAGCAGATACACAGGAGATCGAATATATGAAAGAGACATAAAATGTATTTACAAAACAGAAACAGACTCACAAACATAGAAAACAAACTTATTGTTACCAAAGGGGAAATGTTGGAGGAAGGGATAAGTTAGGAATTTATGAGTAACATATACACACTATTATATATAAAATAGATAATTAATAAGGCCCCACCGTATAGCACAGAGAACTCTACACTCAATATTGTGTATCTTAGTCATTTTGTTGTACATCTGAAACTAACAAAACATTGTAAATCAACTATACTTCAATGAAAAAAAATTTTTTAGAAAAAGAATAGTATAAAAATGTGCTAGAAAGATATGATAAAGATAATGTGAAAGAGGCAAAATTTGGAGAGATTAAGACTGAGCTTTTTGCAACTAGAGATTATTTTACTAAGTCAGAAAGAGAAAGACAAATATCGTATGATATCACTTATATGTGGAATCTAAAATATGACACAAATGAACCTGTCTTTGAAACAGAATCAGAGACCCAGAGAACAGACTTGTGGTGGGGAGAGGGTCAGCGGAGGGATGGACTAGGAGCTTGGGGTTACCAAATGTAAGCTTTTATACGTAGAACAGATAAACACCCAGACCCTACTGTATATCACAGAGAATTACATTCAATATCCTATGATAAGTCATAATGGAAAAGAGTATTTAAAAAAGAATATGTGTGTATAACAATCATTTTACTGTATGGCAGTAATTAACATTGTAAATCAACTACACTTCAATTTAAAAAGACAGGTTTTCTAGAATTACTGGATGAATTAATGCAAACTTCTAACCATAAAATAAGAAGCCCAGTGCCAAATGAAGAACTCATCTTTGTTCACTATACTTGGCCAAGTTACAATGAAGGGAGTTTTCTACGATTTATTCTATAAAGATTGAATCATTATGACAGAGACATGGTATCTTCATAATATTGTATTACTTAGGCTTCAAAAGTGGGTAATGTGAAAAACATTCTGCCCAGTTTGTTTTGTCTATCCATTAAATTCATTGTGTTTCCTTCCATGACATTACTTTGCTGTCTTTAGTAAAAACCCAGGACACACTGGAATTTAGGCTTTAGCGTAATGTTGAAATCCCTGGATCCCCTGTGTCTGGGGTGCACTGTTTGACACTTAGTGATTGCATAATGAAGGCTGTTGACTGACAACCAGCATGATCAGGTCAGAAACAAGAGATAAGGCTTATTGAAAATGACATCTCCAAGAAAAGAACCTAACTGTTTTTCCAGACCTTGAAATAAAATTAGCTTTAGCAAAACCATCCTAATACAGATATCCTAAAGCCCAGTCACAGGAAAGGCTCAGGTTGAAATAAAAATAATCTTAGCTATCATTTACAGATCATTTTCTATTTGCCATGCACGGTGCTAAGTGTGTAGGTTGCCCAGATGGAACAGTTGGTAAAGAATCCGCCTGCTAATGCAGGATAATGCAAGAGATGCAGGTTTGATCCCTGGGTCAGGAAGATCCACTGCAGGAGGAAATGGCAACCCACTCCAATTCTTGCTTTAAAAATGCCAAGGACAGAGGAGCCTGGCAGGCTACAGTCCATCGGATTGCAAAGAATCAGACACGACTGAGTGACTAAGTATGCATGCATGTGCTAAGTGTGTAATGAGGAGAAAACATGAATTATTTTCTATCTTATTCAACAAAAGTTCTTTAGCTTACATAACTGAAAACAAGTTCCTTATATTTTCTATGAATTAATGAATCTTAAGCCTAGTGTATTCATCTATTATCATAATACGAAAAGGTATCACAAGATAAATATGAATAAAATTAAATTTATTTTACTTTAACTTAGAAAAGTAAACTTCATGCTATGAAATTTTTTTAAAATTGATGAAAAGCTTGGGTTTGCTGAGATCATTTTAATCTGAGTGCAGTAAAAACACACATTAAATAATATGATACCCATGGAGGAATAGTCAGAAAAAGGCTTCTCAGTTTACCAATTTGGTAACCAGATACAGCACAGCCTTGATACCAAGCCAGTAATTCTCAAAGTTTAAAGTACAGCAGATCACCAAAAACCTGGTAATTAAGGTAGATTCCTGACCCAACTGGAAGGATTTTTATTTATCAGGTTTGGATCAAGACCCACAATTTTGTTCTTCTTGCAGGCACCTCAGGAAAATATGGACAGGTCGTCCAGAATATTTCATACAAAATTCTATTATAGGAGAACTAGCTCTCTCTTTCCTATGAACCCCCAAGAATCCTGAATAATTCCAGTTCAACCATAGAAGTGATCCAATTTGCAAGGGTCCAGTTTAGTCTGAATCCTTAAGTAACTCTGATCTGGATCCATAATCAAAGACACAGATCAGAGCCATAATTATTTTCAGGTATAAAGTAAACTGCTATTTATTATGACAGCATCTTTAATAATTGATTAAAAAACAGCAGGCGCTTAAAGAAATTTTTTCATATGCCCATCTACCTCTTCCCTCCTCCAAAAAGAGAATAGGCTCACCTTTTGATAGTCATTATGGTAATGAGCCATTTTCCCTTTGTTTTCAACTTCAGAGTCAGTTTCAAGAGCGAGAAAGAATAATTTGGGCAAAACCAATGCTTGCAACATTTTTCATTTGATCTGAAGCAAGACTGGTCAGTATGTTTATCTGATGCGTTGTAACCTATTGGACAGCAAAGCCTCTTTGAAGTAAAGCGCCATGCTGAGTGGCTGAAACTAAGAGGTGGAGAGGATATGTAAACAGCTTTGCTAAAAGCAATTCTGAATTTGCCCTTTCTTTGAAGCAAGCCTTTGAAGTACTTTTTAGGAAATGTTTTCTTAAGATAGAGAGTATCACAAGTAATAGATCCTAATTATTATTAAGACATAAGATTTTGTCATTTCTGTTTAATGGGTGAACCACAAACATTTACTCTCACTCATAGAGAAACTCAAAGAGCACTTCCCTGGTGGCTCAGATGGTAAAGCATCTGCCTACAATGTGGGAAACCTGGGTTCAATCCCTGGGTAGGGAAGATCTCCTGGAGAAGGAAATGGCAACCCACTCCAGTATTCTTGCCTGCCCATGGGGTTGCAGAGTCGGACATGACTGAGTGACTTTTCTTTACTTTCTTTTCTTTTCATAGAGAAACAATCATAAGGGGAAAACACACGAAATAGATTTAATTCAACATCTGTTTATCTATACAGAGTTCTCCTGTCCACTGAACTTCCTATCACATGATGTTCACTCCAAAGAGTTACCTGTACATCCCTTTTTTCTCTCCAGGACTTTTTGATGACTTTGCAAACCAGTCAACAATTCAGCACAAAGGCATGAGGAGTCACGCTGGCATGTTGTGACTGAATCACACAATTACATAGGATGCGTCCCATTCTGAAAATGCCCAGACAGCAAATGGCAGAGGTAAATGGAATCAAACGTCAGAGGCAGCACAGTTTGAGGGAGACTTGAAACTCAGACTCCACCATCTAGGGGGAAGGTTTCCTGCTGTGCCATGGACTAAAGGTGACAGAAAATGACAGCAAGACTTCTAGGAACACCACTGACTGTGCTCTTCCTTGGTCTCTTTGGAATCCTGGAGGCAACAAAAATATCATGCAGAAATGAAGAAGGAGAAGCTGTGAATTGGTAAGTAAATAAAATGTAAGACTTGGTGCCTGCCAGTGGAAAGCCAAACTACTGGTGGTTACCTGGTTCACTGTGTGTTCTGAAGGAGACCTCTGCTCCACCTCTCCCCATAAGAGGAAAGGAAGTGAAAGCATGTAAATGGGCCATGTATCCAAGTAGGGATAGGCTCTGAATGAGGGAGTTTTCCCTTGAGAAGGAGCTGAGCAGTGCCTTGTGGGCCTGATTCATGCTTTCAGCAGGGCAAAGCTGGTGGCCAGAGAGGTGTGGGAGACCTGACAGCTTCTCTCATTTGGCAAGTTCTTTCAATTGCTTTGTGATTTTCCTAACAGAACCAGCATCCTTTTAAGTTGACTTTTTCCTGATAGTGGAGCATATACTTATGTGAAGGAGAAAGAGGGCTTGATGGTACACAGCACTGTTTGGTTAACCTTGTTTGTTGGGCAGGACTGGCAGTTGTTAACAGTGGGTGGGAGACCACTGATCTCCTGAAGTGTCAAAGTGGTGAAACACAGCTTTGCATTATAGTCATGGATTCTCCAAAAGCTCTGATCACTTCTTCACTCTTTAATTAGGGTATTTTGCCTTTATGGTTGGCATCAAGCTTTGTGTAAAGTTGAGGCTAGAGGACACAGATACACTCAATCACCCTCTCACCAGACAGTTACTGAGCACACACCAGTCCTGTGCTAAGTTTTGAAAATATAAATATGAATAAGGCATAGTTCTTACCCTTGAGGAGCTCATAGTTGTATGGTAAGGGTATAGATGGGGCATTAGAGAGGACGGAGCCCAAAAGACTTCTCTGGGAGACATTTGGAGAATAATTTTGAGTTGGTTAGAAAGACAAGGGAGATGTCAGGGCATCTCAGGCCAGTGGAGAAGCACTGAGGAGGTCCAGAGGCAATAAACAATGGGGAGAGTCTGGAAGCAGTTGAGTAATGTTTGTGCTTCAGGAGAACATGGGGAAATGGCAAGAGGGGAACTTAGAGAGATAAGTGAGGGCCAGGTCATGAAGGGCTTTATGGGTTAAACTGCTGAGTCTGAACTTGACCGTGAAAGGGAACTACTGAGGGACGTCAAGCAGGGACTTGAAAAAGTCAGATTTGCATTTTAGAAAGCCCACTGGCAGTACTGTGAAGGCCAGTTAGCCAGGAACCAGTGCAGAGTCATGGAGACCAGCGAGACTTCTGTAGCATAATTGGTGAGAAAAGTATCCAGACAATGTCTGGATACCCAAGTTAAAGAAGTAGAAGTAAAGCAGAAGAGCATCTGAGAAAACTTAGTAATGGATGGGCAGAGAGTAGTAGGAGAAAGGAAGATGTTAAGAAAGACTTACAGGTTGCTAGCTTCTGTGACTGTGTGAATGTGTCCCCTAAGAGTAGGGAATGAATAGATTTGTTGCACAATATCATGAACTTGGTTTCAAAAACATGGAGTTGGTCTCTGAACCATCTTTGCATTTGGGTTTATCTAGACCTCAGCAAGGCTATGGTTTTTCCTGTGGTCATGTATGGATGTGAGAGTTGGACTGTGAAGAAAGCTGAGCGCTGAAGAATTGATGCTTTTGAACTGTGGTGTTGGAGAAGACTCTTGAGAGTCCCTTGGACTGCAAGGAGATCCAACCAGTCCATTCTGAAGGAGATCAGCCCTGGGATTTCTTTGGAAGGAATGATGCTAAAGCTGAAACTCCAGTACTTTGGCCACCTCATGTGAAGAGTTGACTCATTGGAAAAGACTCTGATGCTGGGAGGGATTGGGGGCAGGAGGAGAAGGGGACAACATAGGATGAGATGGCTGGATGGCATCACCGACTCGATGGATGTGAGTTTGAGTGAACTCCAGGAGTTGGTGTTGGACAAGGAGGCCTGGCGTGCTGCAATTCATGGGGTCGCAAAGAGTCGGACACAACTGAGTGACTGAACTGAACTGAACTGAACTGAGACCTCAGTACAGAGATCTGGGCTAGAAATAGATTCAAGAATCTTCAGATTATACCTGGAGATGGTCACCCAGGAATATTGTTTATAAAAGCACTAGTCCTTAACTGGTGTGCCATGATAGTTCACAAACCTTTCATGGGTGGGCCATCAAATTGTGATCAACACAAAAAATTTATTTTTGCCACAACTGAATGGACATATCATTTAGCAGTATCTGTCAGAGAGAATGCTGAACAGAGCACACAGGGAGGCACAGTCTTGAGTCTACAACTTGCTGTGAGAGTTAAAGGCCAGAGGAACATAAGGTCAGCACCAAAGAATAATTTCATGTTTCCTGCCACATGTGAGGACCTGGCCCTGAGAGGCAGAAAGCCTGGATAGGGCAGGAAAGAGCATAAATAGAAGCATAAGACTGATGAGAACCCAATGAAAAGTGAAGATTTTCTGGGTAAAGTGAGATGCTGTTACTGGTAATAGTGAATGCATTACAATGTTTGGTTCAGTGTGAGTATTTGAGGGTTAAATGTGTGTTCATGCTATTAAAAGGTATTTGGCTAGATAAAGTCAATTTCACCTTTCAGGTTCTTTCGACAATGTCTGTAGACATTTTTGGTTGACACAACCAGGGAAATATGTACTACTGACAGGTAGAAGCCAGGGATACTACAATTCATAGGACAGCCCCCCAGAACAAAGAACAATGAGCCCCAAAATGTGAATAGAGCACACTGAGAAACCCTGGGCCAGATGATTCAAGAATGTCTGAATACCATGCAGGTCCAACCACCTCTCCATCCTGTGAGACAACCAAAGGAAACATACAAACAGGAGACAATAGTAAAGAAAAGTTACTTAGTTGGTTGGTCTTGGCCCTGAATCCTCAATGCAGAGTATGCCGATACACTGAGCTGAAGAACGTGGCTCAGGCCAGAGGCTCAAAACAGCCTGCACTGACTCTGATGCCCAAACCCAAATCTCAGATTCAGCCAGCCAGCTGCAAAGAGATGTGCATGCCACGCCCTTCAGGCAGCAGACACATCTAAGACTTCTCTAGTCCAGGCCCGGGCCTTGGCATTCTTACCAACTGTGGAAAGAATAGGAGAGCCATTCTCAATGTATGTGGGCTTTCACCACAGGGATCTCACACACCAGGCCAGTAAATGTTTTCAGAACACGCACAGTCAGATTTGTATTTCCTTCTCTGGGAAGGAGCAACAGTAAGGGTGGAATATAAGAGGTAGAAAGCTTGAGCAAATCCCTCTCCTTAAACTTCAAGACCTTCTGTGAAATATAGGTGAAATGATAAGTGCTTGACAGTGACTACCATCAAGAAAATAGTCAGTCCAGCCCTCAGAATGGGAGAAAATAACTGCAAACAAAGCAACTGACAAAGAAATTAATCTCCAAAATATATAAGCAGCTCATACAGCTCAATATCAGAAAAACAAATAACCCAATCAAAAGATAGGCAAAATACTTAGACACTTCTCCAAATAAGACATAAACATATGAAAAAGATGCTCAACATCACTCATTATTAGAGAAGTGAAAATAAAAACTACTATGAGATATCACCTTACACTAATCAGAATGGCCATCATCAAAAAATCTACAAACAATAAATGCTGAAGAGGCTATGGAAAAAAAGGAACCCTCCTGCACTATTGGTGGGAATGTAAACTGATACAGCCATTATGGAGAACAGTATGAAGAGTCCTTAAAAAGCTAGGAATAAATTCACCATATGGTCCCACAATCCCACTATTGGGCATATACCCTGAGAAAACCACAATTCAAAAAGATACATTTACCCCAATGTTCATTGCAGCACTATTTACAACAGCCAGGACATGGAAGCAATAGATGCCCATTGACAGATGAATGGATAAAGAAGATGTGGTATGTATATGCAATGGAATATTTCTCAATCATAAAAAGGAACAAACTTGAGTCATTTGTAGTGAGGTGGATGAACCTACAGCCTGTTATACAGAGTGAAGTAAGTCAGAAAAAGAAAAATATATCAAGGCACATATGTGGAATCTAGGAAAATGGTACTGATGAACCTATTTGCAGGGAAGGAATGGAGACATAGACATAGAGAACAGACTTGTGAACACAGCAGGGGAAGGAGAGGGCGTGATGAATTGAGAAAGTAGCATTGACATATATACACTACCATGTGTAAGACAGAGAGCTACTGGGGAACAGCTGTATAACACAGGGAGCCCAGCCTGGCGCTCTGTGATGACCTAGAGGGATGGGATAGCAGAAGGGGAGGGGAGCTCAAGAGGAAGGCGTGATGAATGTATGTGTGCGTACCCACACACTCATGCCTGATTCACATTGTTGTATGGCAGAAATCAATACAATGTTGTAAAGCAATTATCCTCCAAATAAATAAATTATTTTTTTAAAAATGTAACAGTAAATGTTAGTAATTCATAATTATTTCCTTTGTTAGGTTTACCTTTTATAAGTTGCCCAAAAAGCAAAACGAGGAAAGCAGAGAGACTGGGTTAGAGTACCTGTACCTAGACTCTACAACCAGAAGCTGGAGTAGGAGTAAGCAACTAATGAATGCCTCCACGAGTGTTTTGGGAAGGACATTACAACAACTGTATGAAGCATCTGCCTCTGAGGTATGTTATAGTTAATCATTCATTTGAATCACATAAAATGCATTATACAGACTCCAAAGCTTCCAAAAAGTTATAATTGCTCACATACCCAACCCCCAATCCTAGCAACTGGAATTAAGTTAACTCAGAATCTCAATCAACCTAACCAAGACCTTAGGGGATATGTCAACAGACTCTACAGCAATGCCAAATTGTTGATACATTTAGCATTATGTCCAATGGCATCACTGAACTAATTACACATTGAAATCTTTTGGCTGCCAAACTCTGCCAATTTTCTCAGTACTGGCTATCTTAGCCCTTTAAAGGGAACTAGAGAGAAGAGTGCTTTTCTATTACAATGCAGTATAGATCTATTGTCAATATGCCATGAGTTATGGGTTGTTCATGCCATAGTGTGATGAGTTTGATGGGAAAAGTAAAGGGTTCCGCTTGGTCTTCCTTTTAATTAATCATTTTCAAAATAGTAGGTTAAGAGCTAGGACTGGGTTCGATCTGTACCTAGGTTACTAGGTTAAGAACTAGTTCAAGGCCCTGGAACTAACTTGCCTGTATGGAGACTAAATCTGCTATCTGGACTTCATCAGGCTTTCCCGATGGCTCAGCGGTAAAGAATCAGCCTGCAAATGCAGGAGATGCAGGAGTCATGGGTTTGAACCCTGGATTGGGAAGATCCCCTGGAGAAGGAAATGGCAACCCACTCCAGCATGCTTGCCTGAAAATTCCATGGACAGAGGAGTCTGGCAGGCTACAGTCCAAAGTGTCACAAAGAGTAAGACATGACTGAGTGGCTGAGCACACACACTGGACTTCATCAGGCAATGAACAAACCAGCCAAAGGGACACGGGTAAATAGGCTTAGTGCCTCTGCGCAGTCTCCCAACATCCAGGCAACATCTGCTGTTCAGTGACAAGATACTGTTTTTCAACCAGAGATGACAAGTAAATCAAACAATGATTAATATCCAGTTACACTCATCTATGGGCTTTCCTTGTGGCTCAGCTGGTTAAGAATCCACCTGCAATGCAGGAGACCTGGGTTCGATCCCTGGTTTGGGAAGATCCCCTGGAAAAGGGAAAGGCTACCCACTCCAATATTCTGGCCTAGAGAATTTCATGGACTGTAAAGTTCCTGGGGTCAAAAAGAGTCAGACATGGCTGAGTGACTTTCACTTCACTTCACTTCATATTCATCTATGCATTTCCTAACAATTTGTTGAGAAGTAAAAATGTGAAATAACTCAACACTTAACAATGTGCTGGGCCTTTACATATGTCAACTAATTTAATTCCCACAACAATTCTGAGTTAGACTGTAGCACTACTGAAAGTGTTAGTCGCATAGTCATGTCCAACTCCATGCGGACCCATGGACTGTAGCCCACCAGGTTCTTCTGTCCATGGGATTATCCAGGCAAGCATACAACAGTGGGTTGCCATTCCCTTCACAAGGGGATCTTCCCGACCCAGGGATTGAACCTGTCCCCTGCACTGCAGGCAGATTCTTTACCATCTGAGATGCCGTAGTGCACAGGGCTATTTGAACATTTACTTGAAATGTGTGGAGAGCTGTCTCTGTGTGTGCAAATATTTCACTGTATTCACCTGTCATTAACACCAGCCTTCAGAGTCAAGTTACCAAGTCAAAACTTACTTGTAAGCTATTTGAATACATGTGATGTTCCAAACACTGTCCTAGAGACTTTTAGAAATTCTTCAGTCTCAGCAACAAGCCTGTTTTGAATTAATAAATTATTATGTAAAATCAAAACTACCTGCAGGTGCTTCTGCTTTCCAAGGTTGGCAGTGGGAAACCCTAGAGTATAACCCATCAATGAAAAAATAAACATATTCTTCCCCTCCCCACTTCACACTGCCCAAGAAGAGAAAGGAAAGAGTAACACTGCAAAGCCTCTGTCATTTATCTTAGTTGGGGAGGATGGGTCTTAGTTTGACAAACTATAATAATAATCTTTGGAAGTGCAAAGGTAGTCCCAGAGCCTAGGAGGGCAGGAGAGCTAAACTGCTCTGCAAAAAAAAAAAAAAAAAGTAGATGGAAGCTAGGAATTCAAAAGTAGACAATACATGGAGGGAGACTGAGGCAGGTCAGCTTGGTAATGTAAAACCATTCAATGTTTCATAGCTTCAGTAAGCCCTGCTCACACACAATGCCATGAGTGGTGGATTCTGGAAGAAAATGACAGTAGAGGGGCTGATTGCCATGTTTGATTAGCATAGAGCCAAAAAAAGAATAACAATAATAGGGGGTGATATTCAGATAAGACTGAACGCTCTTTGGAAGTTGAACATATGTGCCAGAAGTGACCATGAAGATACAACTTTCCCGTCTTCTGACCCAGAACTGAACTTCTAACAGAAAGCAGAAAGCAAGATCAGACTAACTGGTTTTAAATCTCAGATGTCAAGTTAAGATAATATCTGGGGTTATGTTGGGAAATACTTTCCTTCTTCTACTTTTGTGTCAATAAATGAGAACCTTCCATATACCTTGACAATAACACTTAGACCATATCACAGTTGCCTATATTTGCCTGACTATATTCCCAGCTAGACTGGGGACCGTAACCTTCTTGTTCAACATCCAGTAGTAAAAGAAGTCAAATCCAGCTAAGAGTTAAAGAAATAAAGATGTCCAAAGGCACAGGAATAGGTCTGCCTATTCTTTTTTTTATTATTATTTTTATTTATATTGGAGCACAGTTGATTAGCAATGCTGTGTTAGTTTCAGGTGCACAGTAAAGTGATTCAGTTATATACACACGTGTGTCTATTCTTTTTCAAATTATTTTCCCATTTAGTTTATTACAGAATACTGAGCAGAATTCCCTGTGCTATACAGCAGGTCTTTGTTGGTTATCTATTTTAAATATAGCAGTGTGTACATGTCAGTCCCAAACTCCTAATCTATCCCTCCTCCCCATCATTCCCCCCTACCCCGGTACCATAAATTTATTCTCTTAGTCTGTGAGTCTGTTTTGTAAAAAAGCTCCTTTGCATCATTTTTTAAGATGCTGCATATAAATGATATCATAAGATATTTGTCTTTCTGTCTGACTTACTTCACTTAGTATGATAATCTCCGGGCCCTATTGTTCGTTCATGACTTTTCCTCTTTGTAAGAGGGCCTCTCTTCACTAGAGTCGCATCCCATTTAATCCTAGCTGATCGTCCTAGTTAGAATGATAAACTTCATCTATTGGAGAATTATGTTCCTCATCAAATCTTCCCAGAGGCCCTCCACATTGTACCCTAAAGGCACACAATGGCCTTGTTACCACATTCCACACAGGCTCATAGAATAACTGTCAGAGTTCTCCAGTGGAGAATATGAATGCCAACTGTAGCTATGGTCAATTATGGAAAATGCAGGTAAGAAAACAACTTATTTCCCCGAATATCCCTAAACATAGTAGCCAAAAATGCTATACAGACTACCTTATGCCTTTAAAAAAAATGGTTTTAGATGAAATCAAATAATGAAGCAACTGTAAGAGACTCTTATTTTCTTCTCAGAGAAAAACAAAAGCCTTTTGTACAGAGATGGGTTGTCCTTTCCTGCTTTTAATTATTAATATATTGCTGAGACTTCGTACTATTGACATTATTGGCTTCATTTAAAGTCACTGCCTCTGTATAGTATCATGTAAGAAACGAATCGCCAGTCTACGTCCGATGCAGGATACAGCATGCTTGGGGCTGGTGCACGGGGATGACCCAGAGAGATGTTATGGGGAGGGAGGCGGGAGGGGGGTTCATGTTTGGGAACACAAGTACACCCGTGGTGGATTCATGTCAATGTATGGCAAAACCAATACAGTATTATAAAGTAAAATAAAGTAAAAATAAAAATTAAAAGAAAAAAGTCACTGCTTCATGATACAACTGAAATGGAGTGACACTGAACAAATAGAAGCAAGTTTCCAAAACATGACAAAAAGACACTATCAAAGTAATAGCTTCATTTTGACTCAGAGAGTTGGCAAACTGTTTGGAGAATTTACTAGCATTTTGCCTTACCAGAGGAAATCCAATATCACATATTCAATTACACCACATTTTTTAAGCAGGGAAATGTCAAGTTGGAAAGGTGAAGTGACACAGAGAAATAAATTGAAGAAAAATCCTCCACTAACAAAGAGGTAGTAGAAGCAGAGAATGAGGGATTCTGATTAAACAGGAAGCTATGACCAAGTGGTAAAGCACAAAGTAGGCAGAGGAAATCAAACCCTGACAGCCATTTCTGCGCTGTGTCTATAATATCAATGGAAAAAGCCCAGACGTAATCCTGGCTGGTTGTTCCTACTTCATTTCCTGAACAAATATTTAAGGACTCCTTTATTATACACTGGTTGCTTCGTCAGAAACATGAGTCCAAAACAACTGGGAGAAATAAGAACATTGCCCTCACACACATCACAGAGCGCAGGGTTCCTGTCACACAAGTGCAAAGCTGAGGATGGGCTTCTTGTCTCCTGCCTTGCATGCCACAGAATTCAGATTGATGGGAAATCTGCCTACTAGGGGAATGGATGATTTCTCATGTGTATTAATGAAAGTTCTGTATTGTAGGCTGGGTAGCCGGTAGAAATGTTGTCAGCGAAAAATGTTTATGAGTGAAAGACTTATGCCATTATAACCTTAAAATATTCCTGCAGAATAACAGCACAGCCTATCTAATATACAATGATGGAGTCCCTAAATCCGTGAATTACAGCAGAAAGTATGGACACACCAAAGGTATGACAAAGGCTCTTATTTCTCTTTCCTACTGGAAGTCAGCATTTTCTTAAAACATCCTATCTTTGGTAGGTTTATATTCCACACTAAAAAGATAGCTTTTCTTTTTAATGGTCTGAGTTATCAAGATGAGTGATTCCTGTATCACATTTTATAATGATATAATTTGACTTTGAAATATCCTTCACATGAATACCATTTTATTTCTCAACATTTTTAAAATATACTTTAAAGCAGAAATACAAGCATTTGACTACTGAAAATACTAGCCAGACTCTGTGTGTGTGTGTGTGTGTGTGTGTGTGTGTGTACACACATTTTAGTCAAACTTATAGAAGTATAATTTACATAGAATAAAATTCACTCTTCTTAGTCCCATTTAAAATACAGTAAACATTTTTGAAAAAGTATTTTAAAATAATTTTCATATTATAGTAAATTTGTAAATAATTATATATTATAATGATTTTATTATAGGGATTTTTATATTTTTCTATTTGTAAACTATGTATATAAGTATGTGTGTTGTTGAAGTCAAAATGATAGTAAACAAAAAATTTGTAATGCTAATATTCATTAGCTAATTACACTTAATCTTGTTGTTTAGTCACAAAGTCATGTTTAACTCTTTTGTGACTCCATGGACTGTATCCTACCAGGCTCCTGAAAAATGGGATTTTCCAGGCAAGAATACTGGAGTGGGTTGCCGTTTTCTCCTCCAGGTGATTTTCCTGACCCAAGGATCAAACATGGTTCTCCTGCACTGCAGGCAGATTCTTTACCACTGAGTCACCTGGGAAGCCCCAGTTGCGTCTAATATTTTTTACTTTTTCTATAATATATATTTTGAAATATTTTTTATAAAACTTTTTTAGTGACTACTTCAAACTTTTTTCAACTTAATATACCATGAATAACTTCCCATGGCAATAAGTATTTTTCAGAAGGTTCCCAAATCAAATGCCTTCAGGGTCAGGAAAACGATGTCAGCAAGCCAAGGGGGCTGAATTGGCAGGTCACTAGAGAACTGGCGAGTACACACATGGTCTAAAGAAGCAGTTACCACTCAGCTTGCCTTGTGGCAATGTGATTTTTTCCAGAGAAAATGAGGAGTTTGTGGAAAATCCGTTTTTAATTGTTGGCAAAGAATTCGAAGTTTTAAAAATAATCTGCAAGCATAATAACATGTATCTTCAGGTTAGACTTGGCCTGTGGGCTGCCAGTTTGAAACCTCTGATGAAGAATTTAATTTGTAATGGCTGTCAAACGCCATGAGCAACTTAGCTTTTGATTTAGCTAAGTTGCCCTCCTGATGGTCTTATTTGCCACATCCTGCCACGTTCTGCAAACTCTTCTTTACCAACCTCCCACCACCATTGTCACTCCACTCTGTTAGTTGATACAAGGGCTCAGAAAGAAGATTGGAAATGGAGTGAATCCTGATGTCATATGGCAGAGTTCTCTGCCAACAAGTGCTCCAACATCCTGTGGCACTTGTACCAGGAAGTTAGGATTTCAGACAAACAGCATACTCATCTGGGCAGAAGAGAGACCCTGAGGTCATCCAGCTCTGTGAGGCAACTGAACTTTGAACATATTCCATCTCGACACAGGTGTTGATTCCACAGTCACTGAGACAGCAGCAGTGTGCTTTCTTAAAGTATGTTCTTTGAAAAAGAAATAACTGGCAGGCATTTGGTTTCTACTCTAACACTAAGGCAAGCATGACTTTTATGTCTGCTTGGTCATGTGCAAACCAGAAAGCCAAGTTAGCATACCCAAATTATCCTGATATATTTACAAACACAGAAATAGTCATAGGTGCCTGTTGGACAGAGTTCTTTGTGCCATGTCACAAGATGTTGAAAATCTTTCAGTTTTCTTCCTTTCTGGCTTTCATACTGTCTGCTCCAGAGATTTTTAGAAAATACAAGTAACTAGGATGCTTTAGCGGAGAAGGCAATGGCACCCCACTCCAGTACTCTTGCCTGAAAAATCCCATGGATGGAGGAGCCTGGTGGGCTGTAGTCCATGGGGTCACTGAGAGTCAGACACGACTGAGCGACTTCACTTTAACTTTTCACTTTCATGCACTGGAAAAGGAAATGGCAACCCACTCCAGGGTTCTTGCCTGGAGAATCCCAGGGACGGGGAAGCCTGGTGGGCTGCTGTCCACGGGGTCGCACAGAGTCGGACATGACTGAAGCGACTTAGCAGCAGCAGCAGCAGGATGCTTTAGAACATGGCTTCCTTCATCCTCATCCACCGCCCCCCGCCCCGCCTTTTCTGCTTCTTTTTTTTCAAACTTGTGAAATTGGGTGACTTCTCCACATAAATGAGCATCAGTTTCTCACAACAAATTACAGCAAAAACATTTTTTCATTTGATATTTTCTCTTTCAACTATGTTTTTCAGCTGGGTTTTGAAAATAGCTTAGCTGCTTAGCAGTAAAAACATTATCTGAAGCTTGCCAGGTGACTATAGTCTATCGAGGTCAAACTCCAATTTAGCAAATTTGCATTCTGCCAAAACAAATTTTCCTTGTAGTTTCAACATGAAATGCCTCTTAACTCTTCACAGGGTGTCTGCGCTAGCTCCCTTTTGTGTCGGGTTACCATCAGTAATGGGGCAATGTGATGTGTACCTGAAATGGTTTTGAAATCTTTGAAAAAGAACATTATCCTTGTCATTATTAACCTAAGGAAACATTAGCCTGAAGTTTAAATGGCTTAAATGTTGTAGCTTTGAACTCTGTTTTTAAAGAAGGCTTGTTTTTCTAATTTATCTGTATTAACTGTATCTGGTAGGTGTACTTCTGTGGAACAGAGTCCAGGGGTTCTGGTTGATTCATTCCATTCCCCATTTTCCTCCAGTTCCTGAAGAAGGCTATGATTATCCACCCACAGGGAGACGAAATGGACAAGCTGGCATCTGTATAACTTTCAAGTACAACCAGTATGAAGCAATAGGTAACATTAGAGTGTTTAAAAAAAGACATAATATTTAAGAAGGGATTTGGAAATTATGAATAAATGTATTACTTCATTTGCTTCTCTATTCATAAACCCTGATACCTAGATTCCAATGTTGGTTTTGCCATGATGAGATCTTGGGCAGGCTCACTTACTGAACCTTGGTTTCCTGGTCCAAGGAAGTCTTTGAACTTGATCAGAAGTGGTAGTTTCAAATGTCTAAAGGGGCCAGGCAGGTGACAAAACTGGGTGGCACCAGTGGACATCGCATGGGCAGTGGGGAATTTGACAAAATGGGGTGTTAACTCTCCACTAGCTTTCCTCGAAAGCTGCAACTCCATTATGTTGTGGCTCCATGAGAATGAACATCTCCATATTTTTCAGAGGAAGCAGAAATCTAGGGGCACAGTAAAGTAGAAAAGAGAGAGAGAAAGAGAAATTGAGGGAGAAAGAGATCTTATGAGTTTCTAATATGGTCTCCACCTTATTTTTTAAATTGTGCAGACCTCATGTTGCTTACAGGCCACCAACGTGACACTTCTGAGCCTCAAGCAGATGATTTTCCCTTAAGATCTCAAGCTCAAGCGGCCAAAAATACTTGGACTTTAAAAATCCAAAGTGCAAATGAGGAGGAGAAGTAGTAATGGTATTTTACCAATCATTTTTTACTGAGGGAGCTGCTAAATAGTAAAGAGTGATTTGTTCTAATATAGGAGGTTTCAAATATGATTTTTTTAAATCAAATTTCCATCTGATGGAAAGGATCACTGAGCCTCTTACCCAAATTAAGCCCTGGTCTAGCTAGCTGAGCTCCTGCAAAGTTTAGAGAGCTTAATAGCATAGAGACTGGGTGTTCACGGTGATAAATTGGTCATTCTTGGAGCTGGATGGTCAGTATATGGGTGTTTTCTACTTTTGCATGTTTACACATAGGATAAAAAACACATGGTCTCCAAGGCCAGCCTGCCAGGGCTTGAATATCAACTTCTTCAGTTACAAGTTTTATAGCTTTGGGCATAAATTCACCATTAATTTATCTATAAAATGAGGATTGTGATAAAATAATTTACCCAATAATTAGGTAATATTCTTATGATTAAATTAGTAAACCCATGTAATAAAAAGTAGGGAGTGCTCAATAGGTGTCAACTATTTTAATCAAAAGTTTGAAGGCTATTGGCTTAAAGAAGGAAATATTTTCATTTTTGTTTTTTGTTCTGTTCAGTGTTTTAATTCACAACAAGATCTAAAATGCCAACAAGCTTTTCCATTTGTATCTTAATTCTCAACTTTTCTTTACTGTTTGTGGTTCAGACTCTCAGCTCTTGGTCTACAACCCAAACATTTACAGCTGCTCCATCCCTGTAACCTTTCACATGGAGCTCATCCACATGCCCCAGCTGTGTGCTGGATCCAGCTCCTCAGAGATCCCAGGCCGGCACCTGGCCACACTTCAGTCAGCCCAGGGACAAAAATTCCTCCATTTTGCCAAGTCTGATTCTTTTCTTGACGGTAAGAAAGACCATCATCAAAACGATATGTTGTAACAGTGCTGTTGGACTCACTTTGGATTGCAAAGAGCAAATATACTGATCATTTAAGGGTGTAGAAATAGAAAAGGAGGGAAGACAAAAAAAGGAAAGGGAAAAGGGACATCAACGATCAATTCAAACAATAGCCATTTGAATAGAAGGATTGCTGATCCATCCAAAAAAAGTATATCACAACCATCTAGCTGCTGCCGCTGCTGCTGCTAAGTCGCTTCAGTCGTGTCCGACTCTGTGCAACCTCATAGATGGCAGCCCACCAGGCTCCCCCATCCCTGGGATTCTCCAGGCAAGAACACTAGCTAGAGGCCAGTAAAGACTCAGTCTCCAGCCTCAGCTGGGCACAGAATCAAGCTTTCTTCCTTTTCTTTCACTCCCTAGGTAATTATTTTAAGCCTTCCTTACCCTCAAGTCGTTTACCTTTCCCGGTCTCTTCACTCATCTTCACCTTTTCCTTCACAGAGCGAATAGAGGGAGAAACCACTCCAAGTGCACTCTCCACCCTCATCATGTCTACTTTCATTCCTTTTTACCAGGTTCCTCCCTTCCCAACAGAAGCAGTGCCCCCCTGTGCCCTAGAAATTATCCCGGCTCAGAATACATGGATTCTTACATTCAATCTGTTTTCCCTCTTGTATTTTAGCCTACCTACTCTACAAGCCCCAAACATTCCAAAAAAAATCCTCCCTCAATTCTAGATTCCCTATATCTCTGTTTTTTTTCTTTTCTTCTAAATTTATTTTTAGAAAACTCTTTAGGGTCTTTACCTGCTCACTGCTCCTTGACTACAGTCTTGCTTCTCTGTATCTATCCCCAGTCACCCATGACAGCATTAATTGACCTCAGTCTTCCTTCCTTGCTTCCTTCCTTTAATAGTGAATAAATTTATTGAATGCCTACTACCTGTCAAGCCCTGAGGTAGGCATGAGAGATCCCCAAATTAACAGGACAGAAGTAGCTTCTGCAGGATTTGGCACAGTTGGAACAGTTTCCTTTCTGAAACTTTCCCCTCCCTGAGTCCTGGCAGTATAGTCTTCTGGTCTTCCTCCTGCTTTTAAGTCTCTTCTGCCATGTCCTCTTCCTCTGCATACTCCTTCTGTGACTAGGCTGCCCTGTGGTCCTCTACTCATCCTTATCTCATCTACAATGCATTTGAGGCAATTCCAGCTAGCCCTTGAGAGATTCCCAAATCTAGATCTTCATCCAAGGCCTGTGTTCTAAACAGATGTATCCAACAGTGAGTGGCAGAGCCACATAAAATTCAACATGTCAAACTCACTTCATCATTATCCCTCACATATCTTACCCCTTTTCTCATATTCTGCATAGTCACCTGGAAACTCTCATTCCCTCTTTTTTTCTCACTGCCCCCCCCCATATCAAATCATCAAATACAATCAGTCCCGCATTAGAGGCAGACGCTTTAACCTCTGAGCCACCAGGGAAGCTCCAGGTCCTTAATAACTCTCACTTTTTCTCTTTGTCATGGCCATAGTCTACACTTGTGCTTGTTATCACAGTTATTATGACAATTTCGTGTTTTTCCTCTCTCCAGTCTAATGCAGTCTTCTCAATTCATCCTGCACATTGTTTCTCAGTTTATATTTATGATCGTAAATCAGTTTCTATTAATTCCCCCACTCAGTTCAGTTCAGTTGCTCAGTAGTGTCTGACTCTTTGCGACTCCATGAACTGCAGCACGCCAGGCCTCCCTGTCCACCACCAAGTCCCAGAGTTCACCCAAACCCATGTCCATTGTGTTGGTGATGCCATCCAACCATCTCATCCTCTGTCATCCCCTTCTCCTCCTGCCCTCAATCGTTCCCAGCATCAGGGTCTTTTCAAATGAGTTGGCTCTTCACATCAGGTAGCCAAAGTATTGGAGCTTCAGCTTCAACATCAGTCCCTCCAATGAACATGCAGGACTGATCTCCTTTAGGATGGACTGGTTGGATCTCCATGCAATCCAAGGGACTCTCAAGAGTCTTCTCCAACACCACAGTTCAAAAGCATCATTTGTTTGGTGCTCAGCTTTCTTTATAGTCCAACTGTCACATCCATACATGACTACTGGAAAAACCATAGCCTTGACTAGACGGACCTTTGTTGGTGAAGTAATGTCTCTGCTTTTCAATATGCTGTCTAGGTTGGTCATAACTTTCCTTCCAAGGAGCAAGCGTCTTTTAATTTCATGGCTGCAGTCACCATCTGCAGTGATTTTGGAGCCCCCCAAAATAACGTCAGCCACTGTTTCTACTGTTTCCCCACCTGTTTGCCATGAAGGGATGGGATCAGATGCCATGATCCTAGTTTTCTGAATGTTGAGTTTTAAGCCAACTTTTTCACTCTCTTCTTTCACTTTCATCAAGAGGCTCTTTAGTTCTTCACTTTCTGCCATAAGGGTGGTGTCATCTGAATATCTGAGGTTATTGATATTTCTCCCGACAATCTTGATTCCAGCTTGTGCTTCTTCCAGCCCAGCGTTTCTCATGATGTACTCTGCATATAAGTTAAATAAGCAGGGTGACAATATACAGACTTGACATACTCCTTTTCCTATTTGGAACCAGTCTGTTGTTCCATGTCCAGTTCTAACTGTTGCTTCCTGACCTGCATAACGATTTCTCAAGAGGCAGGTCAGGTGGTCTGGTATTCCCATCTCTCTCAGAATTTTCCACAGTTTATTTTTGATCCCACACTAACACTCCTTAAAAAATTCTCTGTTGAGGACTTCCCTGGTGGTACAGTGGATAAGAATCTGCCTGCCAATGCAAGGGACAGGGGTTCAGTCCCTGGCCTAGGAAGATTCTACCTGCCTCAGAGCAACTAAGCCCCTGCACCACAACTACTGAGCCCTCACTCTAGAGCCCATGAGCCACAGCTACTGAAGCCTGCATGCCCAGGAGCCAGTAAGCTGCAACTACTGAGCCATGTGCTGCAACCACTGAAGCCCATGAGCCTAGAGCCTGGGCTCCAAAACAAAAGCCACTGAGTGAGAAGCCCTGTGCACTGCAACTAGAGAGTAACCCCTGTTCTCCACAGTTAGAGAAAGCCCGCATGCAGCAATGAAGATCCAGAGCAATGGAAATAAAGTTAACTAATTTAGAATAAATAAATAAAATACAGTATTAAAAAATTTCCCATTGATTTCAGGAAAATTCATATACTCTGGCCTGGTTTATAAAGATTTCTAGATGCTGGCCTCTGATTTTCTCTAGCCTTCGTCTTTCCAAAGGTCTTTTCAGGACAAAAACATATATTGCTCCCTTGTTTGTCCAGAACAGAAGACATTTTCAGCACCAATATCATCTTAGTAATAATGATAATAACTTTTGTTTTCATATCATTTTAGCATTTACAAAATGTTCTCCCATCCACTCTTTCAATCATGTTGGTTTTATTATGCTTGTGACATCCACATATCAGGCATGAGTGATGATTCTCTTCCTGAGGATATTTTTAGGATTTATCTAAGAATAAATGTTAACCTCACTATTTTTCTCTTTATAAACTCAAGACATCTTTGCAGCCTGGATGGCTCAACAGTTGAAGACACACTTGCTAGCAGAAACCTGGCAGCGAAAGAGACAAGAGCTTCCTTCAAACTGCTCCCTTCCTCACCATGTCTACAATATCAAAGCAATTAAGATATCTAGACACTCTTATTTCAGCTCTTATCAGGATCATGCCAAATGGTGTATTTCCCCCAAGGGCACCAAAAATCACTGGACATGTATTGGAGACCTAAATCGGAGTCCATACCAAGCCTTCAGAAGTGGTGGATTCATCTGTACCCAGAATCAGCACATTTACCGAGCATTTCAAGGATTAGTTTTATATTATGAGAACTGTAACTAAACTTGGTGAAAGGACATATGTGCTACCATTTTCAACACTGATAAGGGGTCTTCTACTAGATTAATTCTTTATCTATTAAAAGCCTGTGAATTTACTTATTGTCCATCATCATCTTAGTCATTCAGTCATGTCCAGCTCTTTGAGACGTCATGGACTGTAGCCCACCAGGCTCATCTGTCCATGGGATTTTTTCAGGCAAGAATACTGGAATGGGTTGCCATTTCCTTCTCCAGTACTTATGATCCACATATCATCAAATAAAATGCTTTTCTCCCATGGCTACTGTGTTTCTTCCAAATAGTGGCAATTTATCTACTTTCATTTATATGCCATAAACATGCATATATATATATATATATATATATATACACATATATATAATTAATAAAATATGTATTTATTATATATATATATATTTAAATATATATATAAAATGAAAGGAGTGAAAGGAAAAGGTTTTGTTCCAGATTAGTCAGCTCTCAATTGTCCATGGAGTGACTGGCCATCTCCTAGAGTAATTTCATCTTCACAAAGAATTCCTTGACTCTCCTCCTCGCCCCTTTTTGAAGAAGAGACATTTCTATCTCTCTGTACATCAAACTACTTAGTCATTTTCCTCCTAAAGTTCTTTTCAGTGGTTTATGGTTAAGTCTAATTGTCATTCTTGAACTAGTATGTGTTAGTTGCACAGTCATGTCCAACTCTTTGTGACCCCATGGACTGTAGCCTTCCAGTCTCCTCAGTCCATGGAATTCTCCAGGCAAGAATACCAGAGTAGGTTGCCATTCTCTTCTCTAGGGGATCTTCCCAACCCAGGGATTGAACCCAGGTCTCCTGCATTACAGGCAGATTCTATACCTGAGCTACCAGGGACGCCCATTAATTGTATGATCTTGGGACATTCAGTTGAACTCTCTAAGCCTTGGTTTTCTTCTCTATGGTATGCTCAAGTACCTAGCACAGAGCCTGGTGCAGCTAACACTTAAAAATACAGGTGGAATTTGAATGTGAATCACCCTGCAGTGAGAAAAGACAAAGGGAAGTTTAGAAATGATTCCTATTTTTCAAAAAGAAAAAATTGTCAGATTAAGAGGAAGAAATAAAATAACCCACCAACTTGGGAGAAATAATGAAGTGGAACATAAACTAGAATTAAATCTAGTAATCTTAATTCCAGTGTGTTTCATTTTCTGGAATTCTTATCACTAAATATAACTGTTATATATATGAATAATAAATAATATATTTGTATTAGGTATTCACTGTTTAATAAAATTTGGAACATGGTTCCTAATGTCAATAAGCTTACAACCTAACAAAAGTAATCATAAGAATAACTAAAGCTAGCACTTATTGCAGAGAAGGCAATGGCACCCCACTCCAGTACTCTTGCCTGGAAAATCCCATGGACAGAGGAGCCTGGTGGGCTGCAGTCCATGGGGTCACTGAGAGTCAGACACGACTGAGTGACTTCACTTTCATGCATTGGAGAAGGAAATCACAACCCACTCTAGTGTTCTTGCCTGGAGAATCCCAGAGACAGGGGAGCCTGGTGGGCTGCCGTCTATGGGGTCACACAGAGTCAGACATGACTGAAGTGACTTAGCAGCAGCAGCAGCAGCAGCAGCAGCAGCACTTATGGAGCATTTTGTTGTTGTATTCAGCCACTCAGTTATGTCTGACTCTTTGCAACCCCATGGACTGCAGCATGCTAGGCTTCCCTGTCCTTCACTATCTCCCAGAATTTGCTCAAACTCATGTTCATTGAGTCGTGATGTCATCTAGCCATCTTGTCCTCTGTCATCCCCTTATTCTCCTTCCCTCAATCTTTCCCAGCATCAGGGTTTTTTCCAGTGAGTCAGATCTTCACATCAGGTAGCCAAAGTACTGGAGGTTTAGCTTCAGCCTTAGTCCTTCCAATGAATATTCAGGGTTGATTTCCTTTAGGATTGACTGGTTGGATCTCCTTACTGTCCCAGGGACTGCATCTACTATGCAGTAAACAGCCAACCCACTTTTTCTTATTTGATCTTTATAACTATGCTATGCTTTAGGAACTATTATAATCCTTATTTTACTGACAAGGAAAGTGAGTCCTACAGAATTTTAGTAACTTTTCCAGTATCACAGAGGTCCAGCTGACCTCTAAGACTATTATGGCGTTAACTTCTATTTCAAGAGATGAGTTTTAAACAATGATGTGATATAGGATAATACATATCTTGATGTCTTAATAAACCAACATTAATGGGACATAATGTCACTAGTTCAGTGGAATGCAGAGGGAAAAATGAAGTTTGTCTTCCTGTTAGAAGCAAGCATAAGTTATGGGAATTTTGAATACTTGCTAGCTAACTTACATACTTAAAAATATAAGAAGATTTGAAAAATATATTTTGGCGTTGCAGAGAGCATCTGAACATAAATAATTCCAACAAAATCAGATTATAAGAGGAATTTTAAAGTACAAAATCTTGACTTTAAAAAAGAAGAGGGTAAAAATGTTACTGAGCCCCAGCTTGGTAGCAAATTTTGGTAAAGTCAGCCAGGATCATTGCTGCTTGAAGCCAGCTGACCCCAAGTAGAGAATTTTCATGTAAGGCCCTAGCAGCTTCCAGGACCACTTGTCCTGAGGACCTTCCCTTCAAAATTCCCTGAAGTGGCACCAGCTGCCCCAGCACTTGGCAGTTGGAGCAAGAAACTGACAGTCTGGGAGCCAGTTTTCCTCTGAGCTGAAGCAATTACTCCAGGAAGCTGCAGAGTTTACCCTGGGGTAACCCACCAGTGTGTATGTCCCTCACCATGTCCTTTCTTTACTGGAACGAAAAGGGAGCTATTGGCTGACTTCTGGGAAAATGGGAAAGCACCAAGTAATTCTTTTGGACAATCCCAATGTAGGACTTCAGGTCACTTCAGTCATAAATCCAGCCCCGCTGCTCCCAGTTAATGCTGCACAATCCCCAGAGCATGACTGCCTACATGTCATTCAGCTAGTATATTCCAGCAGACCACACTTATCAGACCTGTTCACCAATGGAAACAGCTTCATGGATCAAGGTAGGCAGTGCACTGGGTATGCGGCGGTAATCTTTAAAAAGACTGTTAGGCAAAAGCCCTGTGCCGGGGAGCTCAGCTCAGGAGGCAGAAGTCATTCCTCTGACAAGAGCCCTACTACTCACTGAAGGCAAGCAAGTAAATACATACACAGACTCATTCTCTGTGGTGCATGCTCACAGAGCAATCTGGAAAGAAAAGGGGCTTCTCATTTCAAACAATGAAGACTTAAAACATGCTTCTGAAATCCTGTCACTCTTTGAAGCAGTCCATATACCTCCACAAGTGGCCATAATGCACTTCCCGGGCCACCAAAAGGGCAAGGCTCATTTAATAAAAGGCAACTGGTTATCTGACCAAGCTATAAAGAAAGTAGCCAAGGTGGGGACGGTCAAACCATGACTTCTCCCACAGACTGAGCCTGTCAAAATACCAGCCTGTGTATTCAGAAAAGGGAAGGAGAGGGTCAGACAGTGGAGAGTCACTCTTCATCACACCTCTCCTGGCTGGGAGTGTCATGCACACAGAAATGTTTTGCTTCCCAAGGCCCTCTTGGACACTGTGCTGCAGCACATTCATAATGGTACCCTTTCTAGGAGAGATGTCACCTTACAGTGGACACAAAAGTATGTACTGGGGCCTAACCTACAAAGGACCATCCAACAAGTCACTCAAAATTATAGAATTTGTACTAAAAATAACCCAAAGACTGCTGTCAGACCTCCCCAGATGGGTACCCAACACAAGAACCTGTGCACCAAGGACTGGCATACAGACTTGACTTAAATGCCTCGAGCCACAGGAAACTTCAGATACTTGCTAGCATTGTGGACACTTTTTCAGGATAGGTAAAAGCATATCCCACCAGGTCAGGAAAAGCTTCCAAAGGTGTTAAAGTCCTCCTTAAGGAAATTATCCCCCAATTTGGACTGCCTAACTCCCATCAAAGAGGTGATGGGCCTGTGTTTGTTTCTAGAATAACCCAACAAGTGTCTAAAGTATTGCAAATTAATAGAAAGCTACATTCATCCTGGAGACCACAATCAACAGGAAAAACTGAGAAAATAAATCATACATTAAAAAGGAGCATTGCCAAAATATGTCAAGAGATGAATTTAACTTGGGATAAGGCCTTGCCAGTTGCCTTGCTATGGATCAACGTGGCTCCCAGAAGCAGGCTTAAATTGCGCTGCTTTGAAGTATTGTACGGTAGGCCATTCCAGGTGTCTACCTGGGCCGGAGAATCTATAAATGCTCTGAAAAACCTAACAGTTGCCAATTATGTTAAACTCTGGACACTATACTAACCTCTGTTCATGAGTTTGTTTCCAGTAGGTCTGATTATCCAGCTGAGTTAGTCTTATATCCTTTCTGGTCTGGAGACTGAATCCTCCTTAAAACCTGTAGGAAACAAGGGCCTGAACACCAACCAGCTGACTGCAAAGTGGGTAGGACCACACGTGGTATTACTCATCACACATTCATCCATCAAGCTAGCTAGAGTAAAGCCATGGATTCATCACACTTGGGTTAAAGTAGCCCCACAGACATCAGAAAATGACCCAACTCCTGAGAGGTCTAGAGAGCAATAGAAGGGTCAAGATTGCTCTTCAAAAAGAGTAAAATTTCATCACAGAGGTGATGTGATAAGATTCAAATTTCATCACAGAAGGAATTTCATTAGGTTCAAATAGTTGTAAATAAGGACAGAGAAGTATATTGCTTACTAAAAATTTTAGGAATATTCCAGACCCAAAGCCAATCACTTCCATTTCATGATCACACCCTCATCACCTCTGTTCAGTGGTATGTAACCAGAAAGATCATCACCCATTTTCCTACAGGACTGTGGAATGAACATTGACAGTGGGAAACTGTAATAGGGGTGGGGCGGGAGCTACCTATAGCAGCCCCTCTCGGCCATCGGTCAGCACCACAGTGGGCCCCTCCCCCTACTCTGTATAAAGGGATCCTGGAATTTGGGCTAAGAAAAGATGGGGCTCTTTTATTTATTTATTTATTTTTTGAGATGCTAATCTGCCATCATCTCAGTCTGCTAGCTTTCTGATTAAAGTCACTATTCTTTGCCCCAACAACTTGTCTCCCGATTTATTGGCCTGTCATGCGGTAAGCAGAGGGAGCTTGGACTTGGTAAGAAAAACTTGATCCAACAGCATGAATGAATAAAATGAGTAGTGAATAAAGAGTAATGAATAAAAGGAAAAAGAGATAGCAAAGGTGAAGAACTTCAAATGAACTAAACATGCACAATAAGTATGAGATTTACTCTCAAAAGTAAATCCAGACTTTCTAGAAAAGTGGTTTCATGCCAATTTCAACAGAACAATCTATCAGAGAAGAGAATAAAAATCAGAATTCATGGAATAAAAAATATAGGAATGTGACAGAGAGACGAAATAGAAGATGCTGTTTCATTTGAAATGCACAGAAAGGATGTGTTTCTCATTGAAGTAGAGATGGGATATGACTGGACCTCCCTTGAGGAAGGAAAAAAATGCCAGAACTAAATAGTCCTGGTAGTTCAAAGCTATCAAATACAACCCTGGGATGAAGGAATCTATGTTGGTGTTGGTAACTCCCTATGGAGGAACTTAGAGGCAGCTATAATAAACCAAAGGAGAGCTAGTATTGCTATCTTTCTCAAGCATGTGCCCAGGACTGTTACCTAGTCAAGCTGATTCCCATAGAGACAATTGGGACATATCTTAGGGTAATAACATTATTGGAAGGAAACAAATATTTGAGAACATGAGGTATTTTAAATTGATTACCTTTGGGAGAAAGAGGAAAATATGGGAGATATTAGTGAATGAAATTTTCTAAACCATGACTTCAAACAATGAAATTAAAGAGCCATGTCTAAGATGGGACTGTACCTTTCCAAGAAGTGTAAGACTGTTTGTCTATAAACTACTCAATGTAATTATGAAGAAAAGTTAGAAATAAAGCTATAGCAATAATAATGAGAGTAAAAGATGGTAGTTCTAACATGGAAACTCCAAGACATTTTTCTGCTGTGCCCTCTTCTTAGAAAAGCTATTTTCCCCAGTTTGTTGGTATCAAGAAAAAAAGATCTTTCTTCTCTAGATACAGATGGCTGGAGCAAGTGAGCTTGTAACACCAAAGAACATAAGTTATAGGCCATTACAAGGCAATTGGATATGGGAGATACAGTAGGGGTGCCAAGACTGAGTTTAGGGATTGGACACTTGATCTGGAGGGTCATGTCCATTGCAGATAACATCACCATTTTTTACCTTGTGCAAACATAACCAACAAATGCTAGGATACAGAAGCTGGAGAATGGTACAGATGAACCTCAAAATCAAAGAAGCACGGAAAGATAGCAATTCCTAGGTGTCAGATGTCAGTTGAGCTCCTTGTGGAGCTCAGCTATCCTCCATGGTCACATATTCTATAACATACTCCTGTATTCTGTCATTAAGGCCCCCATATTTAGTTTAGTTTAATTTGAGTGGGTATCTAATTCTTGCAAGCAAACAATTCTTATCTAAATTATGTAGAAAAAAGCATGACTATGAGTGTGTTGCAAATCATTTCAATAAAAATAATAGAGAATTGTGTCCTAAACAAGTCTCAGAGTCTCATAACATTAGGTGTTTTACATACTAACATAGAATATGGGTTATAAAGGAGATACATTTGATATTGTAGCATGGCATGGTAAATATGCTTTCACAGGAAGCACTTGATGGGATAGAATAATAAAGAGTTATGACGTAGTTTCAAATATTCAGACATTTACTAGGGGTCTCATCCAGCTAAAGTTAATTCTTGATTAACTTTTAGTTTAATACACAGACAATTTCATCTCCCAAAGAGCAGATGAAGTGCCTAGAGGAATTTCAACTCTGAACCAAAACTTGCCAGAAAGGAGGAGTTTGTTGGTGAAAGGAAAGTAATGGTGTCCCAAGAGAAAACTCTGGATGATCATCAGGAAAACAGAAGTTGAATATAGCCTAAGATTGGAAAGCCTGAGATTGAGGTACAGAAGAAAATATGATTCCATGGCAGAAGATTCTTTAAGGGGATATAGTTTAAGGGGTTAAGAAGTTATCAAAAATGAAGTTCTGACTATGTGGTTTCTCTATGAGAAAGAAATGGAAAAGCAATGCAATTATACAGTTTTCTCACGAGGTTATATATAACAGTTGCATACAAAGCATAAGAGAAAAAGACCAATGAAAAAAGAATAAAAGAATGGCATCAATCTATATAAAGAATTACATGAAAGAAAAAAGGCTACTTGTTGCAAAATACGCTAAGGTTAACAAAAAAATGTTTTATGCTTATATTTGATCAGGATACACTGAAACAAATAGTAGTTCGTGAATACCAAAAAAAAAAAATCTTTGCCTCTTTTATTTCTGTCTTTTCAGTAAAGGTGAATGGTATTCAAACTGAGAAGGTATGGAAAAAATGGACAGGGATGACTAAATCAAGACTTCTGCAAAGTAATTTTAAGAAAGCATGTTTTAAGGAAGTTTCCTTACCTTGAGTTCATGTTTTCAGGCCCAATAAATTACAGATGAAAACCACTGAAAGACCAGAGATCTTTGCAGAAACATGGAGGACAGGCAAATATCATCTTAATTTCCAAAACAGGATGGAAGGTATGGTCTGAAATTTAATCACCAAAATGATCCTGCAGTGAATCTTTAAAGGGCAAGATTGTAAGCACTTAGAAAATGATCAGCTAGACAATCTGCAGGTGTGAGAATGAACCAAGCCCTCTAAGAGTCAGGCATCTCTGACCACCTCATTCCATGTGGACAAGAGTTACAGGTGGATCATTGGTAAAGAATCTGCCTGCCAATGAAGGAGATGTGAGTTCGATCTCTGGATGGGGAAGATCACTGAAGAAGGAAATGGCAACCTACTCCAAGTAGTCTTGCCTGGGAAATCCCATGGACAGAGGAGCCTGGCCAGTTAACAATCCATGGGGTCACAAAGAGTAGGATATGACTTAGTGACTAAACAGCAGCAACAGCAAAATTGTAGTAGGTAGGAAATCCTTGAATAGCAACAAAATAGATATCTCTCAATATCCTGTGGTCAAGATGATAACATTGTGTGAATGTGCATACAGACTGATGAATTTACACATTATTCAAAGTGTAGTCAAGTTGAATTTATGTCCATTTAAAAGGAAGTTCTTGGTGTCATACCAAAGAGCCTAAGCACTTTTTCCAATTTAATCCATCAAACATAGTCTGTACCAAACACTGTGATGAGCAAAAGGAACAACAAGGAACAAGACAGACAGTTTCTGCCCTTACGGATCTTAAATTTGAGTCTGTCAGGTCTGTTCATAAACATTTTTAGATGACTTTGGCGAGTATCCAGAAAACACATTAATTACATTTTTATATGACAAGCAGGTAAAAAAAAAATAGTAGATCCTGCAGATGACGAAATTTATTCCCAAGGAATCTTGAAAGGCTGGTGTAATAGATTAAATTAAATAATAATGAATATAGTAAAGATAAATATAATTCTCTTCCCTTGAATCCAAAATTAACAACCACAAAAACCACAATGACCATCATAGAGGTAACAGGTTGAAGGAACAAATAATTTAACAGCAGATGACAGAAAATGATTCATGGACTTTGCTAGAAAACACAATATGACTATGCAGTGTGACTGGCTGGAAAAAAAAAAGAAGATACTATAATACTGAGATGTGTGCATCAAACATATATTAGAAAGAGTAAGTAAATAGGCAGTGGCCCAGGTATCATCTTCATGAGATATACACAAACAGTGAAGGACGTGTACAAGAAATGGGCCACAATAAAGACAGCTTCTGTGACAGAAGAGGAAATAGTAGAAAGAAACGGAAATGTCTATCCCCAAAAAGGGTCACTGGGAACAGGATATAAATCTTCAAATATATAAAAGACTGTTCTGTGGAGGAGGGTCTATACTTGTTCTGTATGACATCTAGAGGCTAAGGTAGGATAAAGCAATGAAAACTAGAGTGAATCACATTCAGCTCAAATGAAGTACAGACCATGTTGTCCAAATATTTACCCGTGGCCAATGAGCTCTATGGGATCTACCGTACTAGGCTTCTCTCTAGCCACTGTCCCACTGCTCTCCCACCCATTCATTACAGGTCACCTACTGTCATCCTTCCTATTCCTCAAACTCACCAACCCGACCTCAGCATCATGTTCTTGCTACTCCTGCTGTCTGAAAAGCTTTTCCCCCAGACGTGTACATGGTTGGCCTTTTATCATTAAGGCCCTTAGCATCAAGGTAAATGCTGATGAGAAGGCATTTCTGGTCACCCTATCTAAGTTAGCATCTCCAGTCACTTTGCAATGCAGCACTATTTTATTTTAGCATTCATCCCTATATATTATCTTCATGGTGGTACATGGACTTTTGCTTCCTATCCACTGTCGAATTCCCAGCCCCTTGTACAATGCCTGGAACATTGGGTGCTCAGTGAATACTGGTCGAATGTATGAATGAATGTAAAGTTGGTGAGATCTGCCAGAATATACGTTTGAGTGAAGAGCAAAAGCTCATTGGGAAGGCTATAGTAGGGGAGTTAGCACACAGATTAAAAAGTATAACTGGGTGATCTTAAAGACCTTTTCAGTCCTGAAGTTCTACAATTAATCCCTAATTTATGGAATGCATTATAATTTCACTAGTGGTTCGAGAGAGATGATAAATGGAGACTGGAACAGCCAAGAAGGCTTCATCAAAGATGCAATTGTTGTTGTTCAGTTCCTAAATTGTGTCTGACTCTTTGACTCCATGGGCTGCAGCATGACAGGCTTCCCTGTCCTCCCAGAGTTTGCTCAAACTCATGTCCATGGTGGAATTTAGACAGTAGGAATGGGAGGAAAGATGTTTTAGGAGAAAGAAATATCATCAACAAAGTCTCAGAGGCAGACCTGAGTACCATATGAGTGAGAGACAACTGTAAGAAGTTAGGGTCATCTAAAGGAGAAGATGTGCTTTGGGAACTTGAGAAAAATGAGACTAGACAGATAGAGTAGGGCCACAATACAAGGTGGGACCTTAAAAACTATGAATTACACTCTGTGGGAAAATCCTGAGTATCCTTGAGAAGATAGGTGAACACCATGATAAGGCAATGATTTAAGAGATTTTCATCTCTGGTAGAATCTGAGCCTTGTAATTGATTTGAACTAAATGATATCCCTTCAACTATAAAACAATTTATTATTTTCTAATCTATTCCATTTTAGGAGGCTCTAACAATAATCCTGATGTAAAATATGAGGTCCTGACCTAAGATAGTAACAAGTGAAACAAAAAGATTAATGTGAGAGATTTTTTTTAAAAGCTATCAGGATTTCATGCCTAAATTAATAGTAACTATAGTTATTTCCATAATGGAACCCAAAATATAGTAGGTGCTCGATAAATATTTGCCTGTGTGCCATAAAAAGATTCTATTACTGAACATTGCAAGATACCTAGAATCCTTTGTGTGACAATGGCAATGAATTTGCACAGATCCTCTCACTCAGAACCCACTGTCACCAGTGTGCTGCAGGTGGCTGGGTGAGCATGGTCAGGTGAAAACGATGTCCTCTATTGTAAACTGTCCCTATGACTCAAATGACTGTGACCTTATTAGAAACATGCTCCGTTCAGAACAGTTGTTACAACCTCATGTGACCAGGCCTCTGTGAGGCAGCACCATAAAGGGATCAGAATGATTTCTTATCCATCTTGCCAGCACTTATACAATAAATACAGTCCTTTCTAATTAATCACTTTAAAAGCCCATCCCTTTCGTCTCATTCTTCCCAGCCTTCCTGACACTTCTCTTTACAAAAGACTTTTAGAAGCCACACACCAGCCAAACAATTAAAATAACTCATCACTCAATAGGCATTGGTTCATGCCATGTGACTCTCTGCCAGATCTCCTTAAAAGCATCAACACAACTCCCTGCTTCAGGCAGCAAGATCCCAATTGACCCCCACCCCCTTTCACTTCTTCTCCCTTGTTAACTGGCCTTTCTTCTTCTTCTCTCTCCATTTGATTCATTTATTTCTAATATTGCTTGATTTTTGTTGCTGTTTTCCCCCCCACATTTTTTTGCCGAAGAAATGTCAAATGTATTTGTTATGTGAATGAATTCAGTATGCCACCCTAGAAGAGCCCAGTTGAATTTGGGAAGAGGTGTAGCACAGTGTAACAGACTCCAGGAGATAGTAGCGGACAGAGGAGCTTGGCTGCCATCCATGGGCGTGCAGTCAGGCACGACTTATCGACTGAACGACAACACAGGGCAACTGCTCTGGAATCACACAGCCTGGGTTTGAAAGCTGGCTCTGTTGAACTTGAGCAACTATCAGCTGTATGACCTTCTACAATTATGTAACCTTTCTAAGCTAAACTGAAAAACAAGAATGTTAATAAAAGGAATAAGACAATCTTTGTAAAATACTTAGTTCTTAGCACATAAAAAATTTCCCCACCTTCCATTTAAAACTATCACACCAATAATAAAGATTAACTACATTAATTAATCTTAATAATTCAGAGATTGAGGGAAAATCAACTGCTCTGTCTGTACCACACTCTAACAACTACTCAATCCCATGAAGAAATTGGTCTAACAGACACAGGTGTAAATACAGTAAAGGAACTGAGAATGCCATTTATTTGAATTGTTCTCTTTCTCCTTGGTGATAATGTTTTCTCAGTAATAAACAGATGAATAAATAAAAGCCAGTAATTTTTCACTTTATCTCACATTTGAGGAGTCAAGAGGAAAGGATATAAGAAATACTCTCAGAGAAGAGAAAGGTGCAGGCATGAGCCTTACAAATATCCATGAGAATTTTTTGCAAGTGCTTTCAATACAAGATTAATAAGTAGACTAAAGGGCGCTGCAGCCATATTTGCAGAGCAAACAGGAATGAGGCCCTTCATGAGATCAGGGCTTTGAAGGTTTAAATTCCAATTCTGCTGCTTTCCATGCAGCCTAAGCCAATTTGCTTAAGCCTTCAAAGCCTTGATTTTCTCATCTGTGAAATGGAGACAATCAAGAAAAATAATATATGTAAAGTTCTTATACAAGATAAGCATCAGTGTTTATTGTATCCTTACTCCTCTAGGGCAATGTAAACTAAATAAAATAGTTTTGATCAGGGCTACTGGGCTACGTCACTCAAACTGTACATGGTACAAAGAGGATTTTGTATCTGGATATTAGGCAGGCAGGTCTTCAACAAATATTTGATCATTTGTTTTGGCTTTAATGGAATTACTTTGCATATCCCAACAGCTAATCTCAGATCTGCTTCATAACCTTTGTAGGTAGAGATGCTACCAGCTTCCTAGGTCTGCAGCATCCTGACCTAATCCCAAGATCCTGTCTATTTGATTCACCACAATTTCCTAATTTCCTTTAGTCTCAGAATGTTTCTGGTGGTTTGGCAGAAGAGCTATCCATGGAAGACAATCTTTTTAACATATTTGGACTGTGTTAAGCTTCCACTGTATTTAATTATCACTCTGTGGTCAGGAGGTATTTCAAAGAGAATTGAAGGAAGAATAATAATTTGAATGATTGCCCTGTACAATAAATTATATCAATGTCATGTATCTACAAACATCAGAAAAGAGGGCTATCTCTCTTTTTTCCATTTTGGGTGAGAAGATTGTTATAAGCCCTAGAGACTAGGGAGGGGAGAGACTGGTGGGGAGCTCCCAACTTTGGGGAGGTTTGGGCTGAATGACTCTGGGTCAGCTAAATGACTGGATTGTGGGTTGGGAGATGGATGGGGAGGTCCTTCAGAGTCAGGGGCAAAACAGGAAAATGAAAATCCTACTCTTTGGTGCATATTTTATGGGAGAGAAATATATGAATAAATTTGAAATAACTATTTCATAGACTAATTTTTTTGTATTCCTTTCCTGTTTTAAACATAATTTTTGAATTTTAAAATAGCTTTTTTTATTAAAAAAAGATACATGTTCACTGAAGAATATTATATAGACAAGCAAAAGGAAAATAATTCAAAATACATCTGCAAAAAAGCAGATGAGTGATTGCCTGGGCATGGAGGGTGGGGGAGATAGAATTGATTAAAGGGGACATAGAGAAACTTTTTGTGGTGGTAATGATTATGAATTCTTATATACTGTCAAAATTCATCAAACTGTATACTCAACCTGGATGTGATTTATTGTATGCAAATTATACCTAAAAAGCCAATTCATACTTTTCAAAGTACTTCTGTCATTACCCATACAAAACTATTGTTAATATCCTTATGTACATTTCTTCAAATGATTTTTCTATGTGTTTATGTATATACATGTTTATTTGTTTATACAAAAACGGTATCATTTTTATCAAGTGTAACAGCTTTCTATCAATTTCAATTTTTTATTCTCTTACTTGGAAGTAGATTTTACCACCATAACCACAAAGCATATTACATAACACAGAAGAGAAAAAATTGCTTTGGAGAAAGAGAAACAGGGGAAGCTATTCTGACTTTTACAGCCTTCAGGATCTCATTATAGATGATTCAACAATCACTGTACACCTAATAGGCACTGTATAAATGCTGGATAGCAACACCTGCCATTAGTAATGTCATGGTAACTGAGTGCTAAGAAGCCCACTGGCAGCCCCTGCCAATACCCCTGACTACATCACCTCTGCCTGTGAAAATGTGAGTCCACCTGTAGGTTTATGCCTGGTGTACACCCATACAACCCTCTGCTTCTAGAGATTTACTAGATATTTTAAAAGGTAGGAGAACAGAAAATTCTGACCACTTCTTCCAGAGGCGAAGCTATCATTTTCCAGAGCTAATTGTAAGGCAGGCAAAACTTTACCTCTACCCTCTTAGTTTCCAGCCAGGACTAAGAATTTACCTGATACAAGAGAGTGAACAGTGGGAAAATAATACAAGTTTTATGTAATATAAGTTTTACATAATAAAATTTCTAAGTTTATGGGCGCCTTCACAAGGAAATGAAGACCCAAATAAGTGGCAGAGCCTGAATGATTTCACACTAGGTTAAACAACTAGAGGCAATTGTAGAAAGTAACTAAAATAAACGGGGAGGCTAATGGAAGAAAGGAATCATTTAAACCAGGCCTGTTTGTACAGAATTCTCTTAGCTTCAACTCCTCACTTCAGGTGATCAGAATGTTTCTTTCCTCTTGGTAGAGACATGACATCTTTCACATGGAAGTTTTATCTCCTGCTTTTAGGAAGAAAAGGGGAGATCAGAGCACTCTTCTTACACTTGCTGTTTTTCAAGTACGTTTAGCTTAAAATAATCCTTCTGCAACAGTATCATATTTTGGAGTCATATTCTGGTTTCTTTTATAATTCTGAAACTCCAAGAACCAATTCTCTTATCTATGTGAGGATTTGAGAATAGAGAAAGAGCTGGAAGAATTAAAGTCAAAATCATCCCAGCAGTTAACACAGATGTCAGGGTACAGATACAATTACAGGGAAAGCAGCAGCAATTACCTCCTGGCTTCTGCCTCTGCATCTCTGGATATCTGTGTGTGTAGGTGGGCTACTCAGTCCAAGAGAGAGAATTATACCTCCTACCAGGGGTATTAAACAAAGATTCTAACTATGAGGTAATCTGTCTCTGGGATATATGGTTCCTAAAGAACAGAAAAGGAAGCTGTTAAACTCCAGCCACTTTTACCAGAGACAAAATAATCTGGCTTCATTGACAGAAAAACAAGAACAGAACACTAGTGAGATTTCATGACTCATTTAGAGCAGTACCATAGGCAAATGAGGGTTTAATCAGGGCTCCCTGATGACTCAGGTGTACACACCTCCAAGATGGAAGAGTGCCTAGTGACCAAGGAGAGGCTAAGCCAAGCTGGAGGCTTGCCAGGTGTACCTCTATATCCAAGAAGTCAGATTTCTGCACCCTCAGCTCTCACCTGAACCCAGGGAAGAGACCTGGAGAAAAGAAGGCCTGAATCCCTTTGGGCCAGGGCTCTGCATAAGGGCACCTGAGTGGCTGAACAAGCTGTTCCCCACATCTGCATCTGGACGTTGTATGGCTGGAGCTGCTCTTGGGCCCTCACTCAGCAAGTATGTACAAAGTGAGGGCAATGGGTGAAAAGCAGGGAGTCAGGACACACTGAAAACAGCAGAGAAGTGACTAAGGACAGGGTGGAGGACAGAAGAACTGCAAATGCACAGCTGTCTGGAGCCATTTAGCATTGGGCTAAGAGCCCTGAGGACCTCAAATATTCCTGAGGTCATGGCAGCATTGTAGCATTGAACAATGATTGATGTTCAAAGCAAGTCATCAAGATAAGGTCAAATTATATTCAGAATATTTTGTTTAAGAAGGCACAGTAGAGCACTTGGGAAAAATCACTTTCCAAAATGAAGTTTTAAAGTTGGCATTTAAGTTCAGGTTATATCATGTTGGCTGTTAACAGCACTTCCACTTAAAATATTAAGTATAATCCCCCAAAAAGAATAAAATACTTAGAAATAAACCTACCTAAGGAGGCAAAAGACCTGTACTCAGAAAACTGTAAGATACTGATGAAAGAAATCAAAGATGACACAAACAGGTGGAGAGGTATACCATATTCTGGGATTGGAAGAATCAGTATTGGGGAAATGACTACAGATTTGAGGCAATCTACAAGTTTCAATGTAATCCCTATCAAATTACTAAAGAATTTTTCACAGAATTAGAATAAATTTATAATTTGCATGCAAACACAAAAGACCCCAAATAGCCAAAGCAATCTTAAGAAAGAAAAACAGAGCTGGAGGAATAAGGCACTCTGACTTCAGACTATACTACAAAGCTACAGTAATCAAAACAGTATGGTACAGGAACCAAAAAAAAAAAAAAACGGAAAATAGACCAATGGAACAGGATTGCAAGCCCAGAGATAAACCCATGCACCTATGATCACCTAATCTATGAAAAAGGAGGCAAGAATATACAATGGAGAAAAGACAGTCTCTTCAATAAGTGATGCTGGGAAAACAGGACAGCTATGTGTAAAAGAATGAAATGAAAACACTCTCTAACACCACACACAAAAATAAACTCAAAATGGATTAAAGACCTAAATGTAAGGCTGGACACTATAAAACTCTTAGAGGAAAACAGGCAGAACATTCTTTGACATAAATTGCAGCAAGAATTTTTGATCCACCTCCTAAAATAATGAAAATAAAAACAAAAATAAGCAAATGGGATCTAATTAAGCTTAAAAGCTTTTACACAGCAAAGGAAACCATAAACAAAACAAAAAGATAACCATCAGAATGGAAGAAAATATTGCAAACAAAGCAATCAACAAGGGATTAATCTCTACAATACACAAACAGCTCATGCAGCTCAATATATACATTAAAAAAAAAAAACCCAATCAAAAAATAGACGTTTCTCCAAAGAAGACATACAGATGGCCAAAAAGCACATGAAAGATGCTCGACATTACTAATTATTAGAGAAATACAAATAAAAGCTACTATGAGGTATCACCTCACATGTTCAGAATGGCCATCGTAGAAAAATCTACAAACAATAAATGCTGGAGAGGGTTTGGAGAAAAGGGAACTCTTCTACACTGTTGGTGGGAATGTAAATTGGTACAGCCACTATGGAGGACAGTATGAAGTTTCCTTAAAAAACTAAAAGTAGAACTACCATATGACCCAGCAATTCCACTCCTGGGCATATACCCAGAGAAAACCATAATTTAAAAGACACAAGTACCCCAGTGTTCATTGCAGTGCTAGTATAAGAGCCAGGACATGGAAGCCACTGAAATGCTCATCAATGACGTGGTACATATATACAATGGAAAATGACTCAGCCAAAAAACAGAACAAAATAATGCCATTTACAGCAACACGCATGGACCTAGAGATTGTCATACTGAGTGAAATGTCAGACACAGACAAATATCACATGATATAGTTTATATGTGTAATTTTTTTAATTGGCAATTTAAAAAAAAATGAACTTATTTACAAAACAGAAGTAGAGTCACAGCTGTATTAGAAAACAATCTTACATTCCCAGGGGATTAGGGGTGGGAGGGGAGAGGGATAAACTGGGAAACTGAGACATATGCATACTACTACATATAAAATGGAGAAGGCAATGGCAACCCACTCCAGTACTCTTGCCTGGAAAACCCCGTGGATGGAGGAGCCTAGTAGGCTGGGGTCGCTAAAAGTCGGACACGACTGAGCAACTTCACTTTCACTTTTCACTTTCATACATTGAAGGAAATGGCAACCCACTCCAGTGTTCTTGCCTGGAGAATCCCAGGGACGGGGGAGCCTGGTGGGCCTCCGTCTCTGGGGTCGCACAGAATCAGAAACAACTGAAGTGACTTAGCAGCAGCAGCAGCATATATAAAATATATACCTAATAAAAATCTACTGTATATCATAGGGAACTCTTCTCAATACTCTGTAATGGCCTATATGAAGAAAGAATCTTACAAAAAAGAAAGAGTAGATGTATGTAGATGTATAACTGAGTCACTTTGCTGTACACTTGAAGGTAACACAATATTGTAAATCAAATATACACCAATAAAAAAGCTTTAAATATATATTAGGCATATTCAATATTACTATGCTAAAATCCCATCCAGAGAATTTATTTTTATCTATATAGTCTTGCTGATATATAAATATATATACAGACATTAGACACCTATTTTTAAATCAAACGAAATCTTGCCATTTCTTCCAGGAACTGATGCCATTAATTACTTCCAGCTCCTTGATCTCTACTAGATCTTTCTCTCCAACATATAAGCATATTCAAGTCTCTCCTAAACAAACCAAAATAAGAAACTCTGCCTAGGTCCTACTGCACCCCACCCTCTCCCAGCACTGACCTATACCTTTCCTTTCCTTCATAATCAAACTTTTAAGAATAGCTCTGAATCTTGTGGCCACTTCTCTAAGAAATTCTTTGCCATTTTCCAATGCTTTATTTTTATTAAATTCTTATCTTCTGCATATTTGCATTTGCAGTTGACTGCACCCCCCTTCTTAAGCCACGCTTTCCTCCAGGCCCCTGTGATACTCCCTTGCTATACTTTCTTCCTACTTCTGTCCTACCCAGGTCCCCTTTCAACTTTACCTTTCCTGTCTGAATCCTCAATATCAGTATTTCTTAGGGTTCTATCTCTGAATATCATCTCATTGGAAACATCCTCCCTGGACAATGTCTCCCACTCTTTCTTGGATGACACCTTCATCTATATATTTCTGCAAAGTTCTTACTTGTGTCCATTATTTGCATGTGACTGTGTAAACCAAAGTGAGTGACCATCTCCACCTGGATGGCACTTACAACATCTCATATTCAAGTCTTGCTCTTCAGACTTCCTCTTCCTTGGTTTTTCCCTATCTAAGAACCACTCATCAATAACCCAAATTTGGAGACACTATAGATTCTTCCCTTTCTTTCATTCACTCATCCAAACAACCACTATCTCCTCTTGATTCTACTTCTTTAGTATCTCTCAAATCCTTTAGTATCTCTCAAAGCCAGCCTCCAGCCTGGCTCCTGTGTGCTGCTTTAGTTGCATGTTGGATCAAGGTAAGTCTTCAGTTCTCACCTTAATACTTCAGTTATTGTTTCCTGAACTTTTTGCTGGTAATCTTTGACTTTTCTTTGGAATTTTGTATTTGCTAATCTAGATTTCTTCTCACTCACAATCCAGGACATGAGGCCCCTGTCTGGCTATACAGTCCAAAGATCATTCTTCCTTTTATCTTACCACCACCATCGTAAGGTGAAGAGAAACAGGATAAATGCTCTTGACTGAGGATACTCCCCCATAAACCATAGATCAGTCATACATGATCATCATTCTTCATTGATGGTGCCTTTGTTGGCCTCCCATTATGCTCTGAATTGTTTGATAGTTCCTGACTGCTGATTTCAATATTTAGATAGTCAGTGGGTCCACTCCTGCTGCTGCTGCTAAGTCGCTTCAGTCGTGTCCGACTCTGTGCGACCCCATAGACGGCAGCCCACCAGGCTCCCTTGTCCCTGGGATTCTCCAGGCAAGAACACTGGAGTGGGTTGCCATTTCCCTCTCCAATGCATGAAAGTGAAAAGTAAAATGAAGCCGCTCAGTCGTGTCCAACCCTCAGCGACCCCATGGACTACAGCCTACCAGGCTCCTCCGTCCATAGGATTTTCCAGGCAGGAGTACTGGAGTGGGGTGCCATTGCCTTCTCTGGGGTCCACTTCTATGATCTGCCTTTTCTCTTGATTATTAGCTACATTTTATTGCCTTATTGAATGTCCATTATTTTTATATTATATGCCAGACATTAGGCATAAAAATGTCATAAAGATTCCAAATGTTCCCTTCTACCAAAGAGAGCTCACCCTTTCCTCTATTAGGCTAACAGGATAAGGAGTTGATCACTTTCATTACATGAGAATATGATGTGCATTGGGCATGATTGTAGTTTTACAAAGACTTGCTCTACCTTGGATCTGACCCTGTTTTGAGCATATGGCTCTCCTGGGCTTGTGATTGTGAGCCTAAGGGTCTTCAGCAACTTAGCCCTGGAAGACTACAAGAGATCTCCATCTGCCCTTCAGAAATTCTAGCCCAGCTCTTCAGCCTCCTGTCCCACAGCACTTAAAGTCAATATCTTGAGGAGATACTGAAGGCAAAGCCTTCCTCAGAGGGCTTTTGTTTCCTAAGCATTTCAAGACTAAAGGAGGTAGATTTCACTTTGTCTTTTGAAAAATTTTCCCCTGGCTTTGTAGCCTCCTGTGCAGTACCTGAATTCAGCAAACATGTTATGGGGGAGCTCTGCCATATGGGTCTTCTTTTTCCTATTTTTCCCATTATGGCATTATACTTGCTAAGAACCTCACTGGTTTTTCTTTGCCCCAGCAGAGGTTTTCTGCCTAAACAAATCCTTTGACCACACTCAGAATCAGCAAGTGTCTTTGGGAACAAATAACAGACAGTGTCAACTCACTTTGGAAAGTACTCTATTCTCTCTCTGAAATTTTAGTTTATCTAATCCTTACTGCTTCCATAGCAACTTGTTGCCTTTAAAATACAATTATTGTCATTTATCCAGGTTAACCTAGTTGTTGTATTCGGAGGAGTGTTGGCTTGCCATGGTGTACTATATCTTACCCAGAAGAGAAAATCTCATGAGACTGTTTGATCCCTATCTCAATATTTTGTGCACAATACACAGTAATGTGCCATGAATTTTTAATTCATGAACAAAGAAATCATCTCAGTTTTCTTAGCATCATTTTCTCCTAGTGAGATAGTAATATTTTACATGAATCTAATGCTTAATGGTATATAAAATATTTTCAATTCAGGAAATAATTCATTTAATTCTCATAATACCTCTTCAGTAGGAGTTATAATAATGATTAGTAGGATAAAAATGGCTACTATTTATTGAGTACTTATCCTGTGCCTGCTGCTAAGCTGCTAGGTCACTTCAGTCATGTCCAACTCTGTGTGACCCCATAAACGGAAGCCCACAAGGATCCCCCGTCCCTGAGATTCTCCAGGCAAGAACACTGGAGTGGGTTGCCATTTCCTTCTCCAATCCTCTGCCTAGTGTTATGTTAAGTACTTTACATATATTATCTTATTTAATTCCTGCAATAAAGTTGGAATATAGTTCTCTCCCTTCTTCCATGAGAAAATGGATGCTAGACAATGCTAAGTGACTTGTCTAAGTGCTCAGTGGAAGAGTTGGGATTCAAATACAGTATGTCTGGTTCCCAGCCCAGGAAATTTTTCACTGCATTTCAGCTTTTTATCTGAGATAATATCAGTTTTCCTACTAGGTTCAATTAACATACCTGAAATTCTTCAGTCTATAACCTTTCCTAAGCACTGTGCTGTGCTTAATCGCTCGGTCGTGTCCAACTCTTCACAGCCCCATGGACTGTAGCATGCCATGCTCCTCTGTCCCTGGGGATTCTCCAGGCAAGAATACTGGAGTGGGTTGCCATGCCCTCCTCCAGGGGATCTTCAAAACCCAGGGATTGAACCCAGGTCTCCTGCATTGCAGGAGAATTCTTAACCAGCTGAGCTACCAGGGAAGCCCTTCCTAACACTACATAAACACAAAATATAATTGTGTCCCAACTGTACCAAGATTATACCAAAAACATTTAGAAGTAGGGTAAGGGAATTTAGTCACTTTCCTCTTGTTAATAATGATAGTTTTGCCTTATGTGGATGATATTTCATTGTCTGGTCTCAGTTCTGGACAGTAATAATTATTTGTAGGACAAATGACTAGTTAGGATTAAGGATGTGTGTGTGTCTGCTTATGCAACAGTAATGCATAAACCTAACTTCATAGGAATTAAATTTATTCTTTGAATTCATTAGCACTTCAGTTTGAATCACTGAGTTAACTAGCCACAGATCAATTTAATTCCAATTGCATTTCAAATGGAGGAATATATTGCTAAAACTGAAAGCTATTCCATTTGCTTTCTTAAAATTCACTACTTTATAATCTTAATGTCACTTGTTAAATTATTTGTTGTCATTTGGAAACAAAGAAAGATTTACTGAAAAAAAGCAGCCATTTTAGAAACTAAGTGGATAAAATGTACACTTTTCATCATATTGAACTAGATTTCTCTTTATTAGGAATCATGTATATTTCTTAATCATTATTTCTCTCAAAATGCCTACAAAAATATTTTGATTCTGAGCTTCTATTCAGAGCACAAATAAGACAAGGGGAAAGTGAACAAAAGTGGCAAAGTGTTTTATTAGGTCTTATCAGGTTTATTTTGAGGCCATGGCAACCCACTTCAGCATTCTTGCCTGGAGAATCCCCATGGACAGACGGGCCGAGTGGGCTACAGTCCATGGGGTCACAAAGAATCGGACACAACTGAACAACTAAACACACATCAGGTATATTATTAAATAAGGATAAATGTATATTATAAGCTTTAGTTAAAGCATCATCTGTAATTTTTTCCTTATAAAATGTGCATAGAAAAAAAATAAAATGTGCATGGGAAATAAGAGATACAAACTTTTCATCACCAAGTAAGAATTTTAGTAAGTAAATGATCATCAATAGAGACCTAGATTCTTTATTCAGCCTGTAAGCTATTATTATTCTCAGTGAGTAGAATAATTATTATAAACAATACAATATTTTCAGAAAGAACTGTCCTTACCTCCTTACCTCCTGTAATGTGTATAGACTTCATACTTACATATATACGTACATACACAAATCTATAAACATTCATATATATACATGCGTATCTTATACAGACACATCCACCTATATCTATATCTATATACATACACACATACATATATATGTGCACATAGGGTATATATGCACTGTGTATGCAGTGCATACATAACCTACATGCAGACACATATGTGTCAAACTAGATCTTTGTGTAAATTATTATATAGATATTTCCTGGTCTTTCAAGGTATTTTCAAACCTATCACATCATTTCCCCTTCATAATAGAGTGTGAAGTTAATAAAAGAAGAAATCGAGGTATAAAAAGTTAAGTTAGTGTTTTGTCCACAGTCACAGAGCAGAATCCAGATGAGAGCCTGGTCTCCTGACTCCTTTCACAATGCTGCCACCCTTGCTCGATAGGCTTCACTCCAGCTCAGTCTGAGAAGGACACTATGTCCCACTGATATCCTTGTATCAGTTCACTCAAGCAAAAGGTCATTTTAGACAGAAAACCGGTTTGACTGATTTATTCCACCGTGTTGACCAATTTAAATAAAATGAGCAAACCAGGGTGTTTGTTTCTGTGTCAACAGACATAGCCTAAATACTGACTCAGTGCTGTTACACTGGCTTCCATGACCCATTTTCGACCCTATCCCCTAAATAAACACCTCTCTAATTAGAAAGTGACTGAAAGACAGGGCAGAGAAGATGAAAAGGCAAAAGATGACACCTTCCTAAGCAAACACTACTGAATTACAAAAGCAAAAAAAAAAGCTATCTTTAAAAATTGCAACCACAAGGGAGCAAATGTATCGATCGTATCATTGTTTTTTTCCTCCTCGTTGCTAGGATGTGGTCTATATTAAAGATAGCGGTTACCCTGGTGAAAAGCTTCCCAGAGAAAAGTAGCAGTGCTCCCCCTGCTGACCAAGAAGCCCAAGTTATTTTTTGTTTTGTTTTGTTTTTTGTTTTAAAACAACAAAAAAATAGGGCAATTAGACATTGTTAATAAATAGCTTTAGACTTTACCTGCAAAACTGTATTCCAAAGATATTTAAATTTATTTAAAAGACACTGGAAATTTCCTTTCCTGTTCCATATGATGAAACATAAGGCAAATTCTGACTAGGTGCCAGGTTTCTCACATCTTCAGGCTATTTCTTTGTTTGGTCTCTTCAACTCAGATTGAACCTGGAGATTAAGACTTTCCTCACCTTTATAATTTAAACTCTGAGTTCAATTTGAACTTTTGAAATGTCCAGGGGTAAGAAATTGCTTGTAATATTAACTAGTGATTTTTGAAAATTACTAGTTACTTGTAATGGAGACGAGAGGGAAACAAAGAGAATTCTATAAAGATCCTGATTTTTTTCACCATGGAAATTACTGAAAGCATCTAACACTGAGCTGAAAAGTTGCAGGGATTGGATGATCAAATTATGGAGGGGCAGGTAAGCTCCACTGAATTTGAAGGGTGTACAACCTATCCAGTTAGCTATTAATATAACCAGAGAGAGTAGAATTTAGGGGAAGGATTTGGAAATGGAGTTACAGATTTTAAAAATCAACTTATATATCACAGTTAAAGTCACGTGTATGGGTGAGATCATCCACAGAGAAAATAAAGAAAAAGAAGAGAAAAGAGCTGAATATGAAAACTTGTAGAACATCACCAACATTTAAAGAATGGGCAGAAAAGGAACCATTAGTAGAAACAGAATCTTCAGAGATTTTGGAGGAAAACTAAAGAAATGATTATAAGATTGACCAAAGTGGAAGAACATGTCAAGAGGGAATATGTCAATGGTGTCAAAATCCAGAGAGGCCAAGAAGGATCGTCCTTAAAGAAACCATCGGCTTCGCTATGAACCCTGGTGACCCCAAGAGAGCACAGTGGTGGAGGCCAAACTCAATTTTAGTAACAGCTTAAATGGTAGATTATAAAGTAAAAGTAATGAAAACAAACAACACTACCGATACATCTGGCAGTGAAGAAGAAGAGAGAGAAAGACAGTGGTGTCCAGAGGAGAGAGTAGGGCAGGGGAAACTTCCTAAGACTTGATTTGAACATGCCTGAAGGTTAATGAAGGGCCAATGAAGAGAGAGGGACAGATGAGAAACGATTGGTCCAGACAGGCTAGTTGGGAGGGGAAAGGATCAAGAGCCCAGGTTGAGTCTTCAAAACGAATAACAGTACATGTTCTTGGACACCTGGGGGGTTAAAAAAGGATGTACAAACGACTTTTAGATAGCAGTGGGGGTGATGATTTCAGAAGAATGGCAATGAGATGAGGGCTTAAGGAGAACAGTAAAGGTTTTATGCTAGAGCAGTTCTGCAGGAGGAAAGGAAAATCAAACCAACTAAAAGTTTGTAAAAGAATCCCTGGGCAGTATTGAGAGGACAGTGAGACTGGAAATGTAAAGCGAAGGAGATGAGTGTTGGCACAGTTGAATGCTTTTCTACAGCAGCAACAGGTAAACCAAAGGTATGAGAAGGAAAAAAAAATCTGTAATTGGGCTGATTAAGTGATAGATTACCAAGCAATGCAATAAGTAATATCCTGGTGAGCCTGCTGCAATGAGTTTGGCTGTGGTGTGCAGGAAGAACGTGGAAGGAAATGAAGCTGCGGGCAGAAGGGATGGGATGGGATGTGGAAGGTTGACAGTCTGGGAAGCTGAGATGAGATCCAGAAACCAGGGATGTCAAAAGAATTGAAAATCCCATTTAGTGGGAGAGTGAACTTGGAGAGAGAGTTTGAAGGATAGAAGCTGGAGTATGGAAGGGGTTTTGAGAATCCAGCATCTCTGGGATGGAGCCATGGCTGGCCTATGAATTGCTGACTGGGGCAGAATGAAATTAAGAGCCAGATGCCAAACCCCTCAGAGAATTCCTCATAAAATGTGGAAAGATGAACCTGAGTCAGATTATAATGACTATAAAAGATGTGAATCTATAACAAGTTCCCATTTTTTAAGCCCCTACTCTGTGCCAGGCACTCTGTGGAGGTAACTTACACATGTTATCTCATTTAATTATTTCATTGTTGCTACTCCGTGTATACCTACTATTGCTCCCATTTTATAAAAGAGGAAACTGAGGCTCAGCGATATTAAGTGATTTGGCAAAGGTCATTTAGTCAGTAAATGGCAAAGATGGAACAGGAATTCTCCTGAAGCACCATACTGTGTAATTTAGTGTTGTGACCCCAGCAGCTAGCAACACCAAGCACATTTTAGGAGACAAAAACTACTGTCAAGAGAAGAAGGAAGGGAGGGAAGAAAAGAAGGAGAGGGGGGAGGGAATGGGGAAAAATATAGATTAGTGAAGATGAACTAAAAACCTCTTGATGAAACTGAAAGTGGAGAATGAAAAAGTTGGCTTAAAGCTCAACATTCAGAAAACGAAGATCATGGTATCTGGTCCCATCACTTCATGGGAAATAGATGGGGAAACAGTGGAAACAGTGTCAGACTTTATTTTTGGGGGCTCCAAAATCACTGCAGATGGTGACTGCAGCCATGAAATTCATAAATGCTTACTCCTTGGAAGGAAAGTTATGACCAACCTAGATAGCATGCTCCAAAGCAGAGACATTACTTTGCCAACTAAGGTCCATCTAGTCAAGGCTATGGTTTTTCCAGTAGTCATGTATGGATGTGAGAGATGGACTGTGAAGAAAGCTGAGCACCGAGGAACTGATGCTTTTGAACTGTGGTGTTGGAGAAGACTCTTGAGAGTCCCTTGGACTGCAAGGAGATCCACCAAACCAGTCCATTCTGAAGGAGATCAGCCCTGGGATTTCTTTGGAAGGAATGATGCTAAAGCTGAAACTCCAGTACTTTGGCCACCTCATGCTAAGAGTTGACTCATTGGAAAGACTCTGATGCTGGGAGGTATTGGGGGCAGGAGGAGAAGGGGACGACAGAGGATGAGATGGCTGGATGGCATCGCTGACTCGATAGACATGAGTCTGAGTGAACTCCGGGAGTTGGTGATGGACAGGGAGGCCTGGTGTGCTGTGATTCACGGGGTTGCAAAGAGTCGGACACGACTGAGTGACTGAACTGAACTGAATGACAAGAAAAAAAAATGAAAGAAAGACTTGAAAGCTCCCATACTTTCCTCCCTATCCCATTGCCTCTGCAGAAGGGCATGGTCTATTGTGATGGCAAAATTTAATTACCAGGAATAAAAAACAAAGGAGCCTTCTATTTACTTCCCTCCACTTCCCTCACCATTAAACATGGGTATTTATTTTAAATCAGAAGCCTAAACTAAATTAAGTTGCCTACATCAAGCTTCCTGATTATCTTCTATCTGTCCTAAATTGTCCTGTGGGCCAAGTAAAGAAAACAATGTGTTCTCTAACATAGACTTTTCCAAAATATGATCACTGCTATTAGCCTGGTGCCAAGCCTCCCTCCACTTTCATTAAAGAAATGGAAATGGGCTTAGATTTCTCTAGGGACACAGACTATTGATACGAAGGGCAATTCAACTGGATTTTGCCTGTCAAAAGCTGAAGGGAGAATGAGAATTGTTTTGTGTCTTTGCAGACTCGAGTGCTTTCTCACCACAGTCACTGGAAAGGAGAACATTTTCACAAGTCTCTATTTTTGTTAAAATATTTTTAAGAGTGTAATGCTGTAATAAAAGAAAACTTAGCCCTTGTATGCTGGGTCTTGGAATAGTTTCCACGACCCTTATCCATCAAAACTAGCCTCGTGACATTCACCATAGTGAAGTGTTGTTAGCCTCCAGGCAGGTTGCTGCTGCTACTGCTGCTGCTAAGTCACATCAGTCATGTCCGACTCTGTGCGACCCCACAGATGGCAGCCCGCCAGGCTCCCCCGTCCCTGGGATTCTCCAGGCAAGAATACTGGAGTGGGTTGCCATTTCCTTCTCCAATGCATGAAAGTGAAAAGTGAAAGTGAAGTCGTTCAGTCGTGTCCAACCCTCAGCGACCCCATGGACTGCAGCCCACCAGGCTCCTCCATCCATGGGATTCTCCAGGCAAGGGTACTGGAGTGGGGTGCCATCAGGTTGGGGGCAGGTAAATAACAGCCTCAAGTTTATGAAAGCAGAGATCAGACCTCCAAAAGGCAGGAGGAAGTACACAAAATGAAGCTCTTGGGCAATCTGCATCTAGCAAATCAGGCGGTTTGCAGAGGTCTCTGTGGGAGAGTGTTTCTACCATGTCTCTAGGGGCTCTGAGGCTGTGGAGAGTGAGAAATTAGAACATGTGGGGACCCATTACACCTCCATCTAGCACAGCTCTACTCTCACTTGTTTTATATGCTGGGTTTCTAAATAAGGTTTCTTTTAAGTAAAGATCATGAGTACTAAAAAAGCAAACAAACAAAACCAGAAAAGCCTAAGGTTCTTTCTAGTTCTAAAAATATGCTCTGGTTATAAATCTATAGTGCAGCTACCCCAAAGGGGGAATGTTGTGATTTTACTATGGTTTGACGAGATCCATGAGGATTTATTTGTTTGCTCAAAAATTGTTCCTATAAAATTCTAGATGAAGGACTGAAGAAGGAGAGGTTAGGAGAGGTTCAGATTGCTCTCGGGAGGAAGGAGACCTCTCAAGTGAGCCTGAGGCACCGCCAGTAGCCAAGGGACATCACGGAGCCCAGAGGGCCTGCAGTGGAGAAGGGCCTCAAACAAGGCTTTGAGCACCTAGTAAAGTCCATGCTTTAACAAGACTGGCCCTAAATACAGCTTCAGCAAAGAGCCTGAACGTTTTTTTCCAGTATCCAGGGAAACATAATTGAAGGAGCGCAAGTGGTAATCCATCCTAGAATTGACAGGGAAATTCCTTAAAGGCATGAATACTGAGTCTGTGTCAAAAAAACAAGCTTGGCTAATCCGAGGGAATCAGCAACTATGATCACAGAAGACAAAATAAATGTTTAAGAACTTTGGGCGTGGGCTTCCCCGGTGGCTCAATGGTAAAGAATCTGCCTGCCAGTGCAGGAGACAAGGGTTCGATCCCTAAATCGGGAAGATCTCACATGCTGTAGAGCAACTAAGTCCGTGAACCACAGCTACTGATTCTGTGCTCTGGAGCCCGTGAGCGGCAACCATTAAGGCCACAAGCCACAACTACTGAAGCCCACGCACTCTACAGACCGCACTCCACAAGAGAAATCCCCGCAGTGAGAAGCCTGCACAGTCTGAGAGAGTAGCCCCCATCTGTCACAACTAGAGAGAAAGCCCATGCAGCAATGAAGAACCAGCACAGCCAAAATAAATAAACACAATTATAGAAACAACAGCAACTTTGGGTATGGGTGGGAAGTGGAAGGATAAGGGACAATAGATCCTTCTCTATTCTAAGCCTGAGGGAAAAAGACAGTTAATTCTCAAATACAGGGTCAAGATAGAATATGTAACATTCTATATCTGTATATTTTATGATTAAGATTTATTTTCAGTTTATAAACAGTAATCCCTAGGGACAGAAGTAAAGTTGTTAATAGTAGAAAAGTATTAGTTGAAGATAATGCATACATTTTCTAGGCTATTTCTTTTTTTTTTTCCTAAGAACAAGGCCAGTTTATTGTACACTGCCTCTCGAGGCAGTTAACCCGGGAAACAGCGGGCTGATCATGTAAATCATCTCTGACTTTAGCTTATTCAGCACACATCTCACTCTTGCTCATGAGGTCAAAATCCGAACAAATCAAGCCTGGGAGGGAAATCCAGGCCAAGGGAAGCATCTTCAAAAGCTACCATGTGGATCTTGACTTCCATAAATGGCTCGGCATCTTCCACAAATGGTGGGAGAACTTTATTTTAACAAAAACATCTTCTTTTGAACCTGGCCCCTTCCTGCACCACTAGAAAGCAGCTTTATTGGAGAAAAGCAATCCATTTACTTGAGCATACTCTTTTTAAGCAGTTGTAACTTTTTCCACCGTCATAACACCACTCTGTACTTCTCTGCTGATCTTCTTCAGCACTTTTTTCAGGAGAATCTACATCTCCTCCTCTGTTTCCACTTCTTTATCCTCTCCAATGAGAAGATTCAATGTATCTCCCACTTTAACCTTTTCCAATATCTAGGCCCGTCTTCAGGATAACATCAAACTGTAAAGACTGTACTACTTTGTCCAGGTCTTTACAGCTTTTGACCCCACTAGGGTCGTCCCTGGGCTCCTCTTCCAGCTCATTCATGTCATTATGGTACCTCTCTTCATCAGAGTGCCCTTTGTCTTCTACTTTTTGCAGTCCTTTTAGTGGATTTTTTAGAACTTATATTATTTTTGAGTCTTATGGAAAAATGGCAAAATATATTCTGGAGATATTAAAAGCCCTGGGAGTCTCACTGAGAAAATGCTACGGAGGAGTGTTTTATAATTTGATGCCTTTAACAAGCTGGAATCAAGATTGCCGGGAGAAATATCAATAACCTCAGATATGCAGATGTCACCACCCTTATGGCAGAAAGTGAAGAGGAACTAAAAAGCCTCTTGATGAAAGTGAAAGAGGAGAGTGAAAGAGTTGGCTTAAAGATCAACATTCAGAAAATGAAGATCATGGCATCTGCTCCCATCACTTCATGGGAAATAGACAGGGAAACAGTGGAAACAGTGTCAGACTTTATTTTTTTGGGCCCCCAAATCACTGCAGATGGTGATTGCAGCCATGAAATTAAAAGACACTTACTCCTGGGAAGAAAAGTTATGACCAACCTAGATAGCATATTCAAAAGCAGAGACATTACTTTGCCGACTAAGGTCCGCCTAGTCAAGGCTATGGGTTTTCCTGTGGTCATGTATGGATGTGAGAGTTGGACTGTGGAGAAAGCTGAGTGCTGAAAAATTGATGCTTTTGAACTGTGGTGTTGGAGAAGACTCTTGAGAGTCCCTTGGACTGCAAGGAGATCCAACCAGTCCATTCGAAAGGAGATAAGTCCTGGGATTTCTTTGGAAGGAATGATGCTAAAGCTGAAACTCCAGTACTTTGGCCACCTCATATGAAGAGTTGACTCATTGGAAAAGAGTTTGATGCTGGGAGGTACTGGGGGCAGGAGGAGAAGGGGACGACAGAGGATGAGATGGCTGGATGGCATCATGGACTCTATGGACGTGAGTCTGAGTAAACTCCGGGAGTTGATGATGGACAGGGAGGCCTGGTGTGCTGCTATTCATGGGGTCGCAAAGACTCAGACATGACTGAGCAACTGAACTGAACTGAACTTGGCACTAGACAAATACAAGTATTGATTTCAGGAAACACAGCCTTTAAGTGAAGGTGTCCCTCGTTGTGCTCTGCAGAGTCCAATCCAGGCATCTGACTTTCTTAAAGTGCTGCTGGGCAGTCTGACACTAGTCATAGCTATGGTACATACTATCCGTACATCAGGGATGTTCCTCCCTCCCCGCCCCCTCTTCCCCTAGGCTATTTCTTTTGATTCTTGAATATCTAAATTCTCTTACAGCAGCTTGCACATAATAGGTGTCCAATAATTATATGTTGAGTGAATAAATAATAAAAGATTTTCTTGAGCATTAAGTCATGGGATCATTGACAGCTTTTCTTACCTCAGGCCACTGACAGAATCTTTTCAAGGACATGAGGTATATCCTTGAGAGCTGCCACATCAGTGGTGGCTGAACACCATCAACACTATTAAAGCCTTTAATGCTCAAATTAATGATTCCCGAAAGTGAAAGAAGAGAGTGAAAAAGTTGGCTTAAAGCTCAACATTCAGAAAATGAAGATCATGGCATCTGGTCCCATCATGGGAAATAGATAGGGAAACAGTGGAAACAGTGTCAGAGTTTATTTTGGGGGGCTCCCAAATCACTGCAGATGGTGACTGCAGCCATGAAATTCATAAATGCTTACTCCTTGGAAGGAAAGTTATGACCAACCTAGGTAGCATATTGAAAAGCAGAGACATTGCTTTGTCAACAAAGGTCCGTCTAGTCAAGGCTATGGTTTTTCCAGTGGTCATGTATGGATGTGAGAGTTGGACTGTGAAGAAAGCTGAGTGCCAAAAAATTGATGCTTTTGAACTGTGGTGTTGGAGAAGACTCTTGAGAGTCCCTTGGACTGCAAGGAGATCCAACCAGTCCATTCTGAAGATCAGCCCTGGGATTTCTTTGGAAGGAATGATGCTAAAGCTGAAACTCCAGTACTTTGGCCACCTCATGTGAAGAGTTGACTCATTGGAAAAGACTCTGATGCTGGGAGGGATTGGGGGCAGGAGGAAAAGGGCACGACAGAGGATGAGATGGCTAGATGGCATCACGGACTCTATGGACGTGAGTCTGAGTGAACTCCAGGAGTTGGTGATGGACAGGGAGGCCTGGTGTGCTGTGATTCATGGGGTTGCAAAGAGTCGGACGTGACTGAGAGCCTGAACTGAACTGAATGGAAGGGTAATGTAAGGAAACTGCAAATTCAAAAATGTGTTAAGCTCTTTTTCTCTGTGTGTGTGTGTGTGTGTGTGTGTGTGTGTGTGTGTGTGTTAGTCGCTCAGTCGTGTGCACCTCTTTAGCCCACCAGGCTCCTCCATCCACGTGATTTTCCAGGCAAGAATACCGGAATAGTTGCCATTTCCTTCTCCAGGGGATCTTCCTGATGCAGGGATCAAACCCAGGTCTCCTGATTGCAGGTAGACTCTTTATTGTCTGAGCTACCAGAGTATATACAGAAACCACAGTCTGCTTTCAGGGACTAGCATTTGGGTAATAATGCTAAAGTTTTCCAAACATTAGTTTTTTAAAATGTGAATTTATACACATTTTTTTATAATACAATACAATACAATGGTGATGCCGTGCATTTAAGGTAGTTCTAGGAAAACATAATCAGTTGCAATGTAAACAAGACTCCTGGGAAGCAGAACTGCTGTGAAGGCTGAGTACTTATATATTAAAAGGAAAAGAGAACAAGTTTTTATTCCGTTTTTTGTCAAAAGATCTTCCTAGCTAAAATGTTTAGACTAGATTAACACATTCAGGAAAGGGTTACTCTTAGAAGATGAAGTATCCTAAGTTTCTTTCTACATAAGTCACAATTTTATAAAATAGGGTAGGTTTCTATAAACATAAAATACTAATTAAAATCATATTTGCATTTCTATTCCCAAATCTACTCATTTGCTGTTTAAACAAAAATTTCCTTGTTGATTACTGTTGAGAATTCTAAAAACTATTGCCTACTCAGTATTCAACTTTATTATATGGTAACTCATTATTAATAACAAACCCTTGATCATGACCAGTACCCTGTACATTATTAACAAATTCTTGGTTCATGAATGTATGCATACTCCAGAATAAATGATGGTATTGAAACGGAGAGACACCATATGGTCCTTGCCCCCTCCACCATGTCCTCTGGATGCCTTAGACTGTGGAAAACTTTAGTCAAAGAATAAGTTTAATCAGAGAAGTGGGAAATGCTGAAACAAAGAAAAACAATCAAAAGAAACTAAATAATGATAATAATGTAGCCCTTAAGCATAGTCAAGGACCTTTAGTTCTTTCTCAAAGGCTATGGATATAATATTCTGAGCTATATCCTGTGCTCTGTCTTATAGATACCAAAACATCAGGTAGAGAAGTTAACTACGTGATGACCAGCCTGGACCCTGGACTTGAGCTGCCACAACGCCAAGAACTGACCACGAAGAAATGGGAACAAGTGCACCCAGGAACTAAAGCTTAACTGTACCTAAAACGAACAAGATGATGCTAGTCAGACCACTGATGACCAGTTGAAGATGACTCTTAGAGATGACTATGTCGTTTCTGCTTGCAACCTCCCCCCAATCTCACTCCGTCTTTAAAAGCTCTCACCCACTGCTTGTTAGTGGGGGTAGTTGGCCTTTGGACAGATGTCTGCCAGCTGCTGGCATCTGAAATAAAGCAAACTTTCCTTTCCACCAACCTGGCCTGTTTATTGGCTTCTGAGCGGCGAGCATCTGGATCCCCCCCCCACACACCTCCTTCTGGTAACAGATTTTGGTGCCCAAAATGGGAGCGGGGGAATGACAAAGTCAAAATCCAGTCTTCTAGTCATATATTCTACTTTCACTCTAATCTGTTTTCATTCTATTCTGTTAAAAAATAAGTCAAAATGTCTCACTTCTCTGCTCAAAACCTCACAATGGCCTAAAATCCCAAATCCTTGCAAAGGCTTTAAGATTCTGCCTGGTCTCATCTTCTATGACTCTGCTGCTTGTTCACTCAGCTCCAGCCATGCTGGCCTTCTTGCTGTCACTCAAACAGGCCAGGCACACATTCCCTTCTCAGCACCTTTGTACTTGCTGTTAGCTGTGCATGGAACATTCCTCTCCCAAATATCCTCATGGTATGGTCTGCTCTTCCCCTCACCTCACTCTAATATCACTTCCTCAGTAAGGCGTCCCCTGACACCCTAGCTAACACTGCAATATCACTCCTCACTCTGGATGTTCACTACCCCCTTTCTCTGTTTTATTTTCTCTCCTTAGCACTTCCCACCATCTAAAATAATAGACTGAGCCCTTCAAAAAACAAAGGGGTTGGGGCGCATTATTTCTCTATATGTAACACATATAACCTCTATATCTGCAGATTCAACTAACCATCAGTCCTGTAGTACAATAGTATTTACTAATGAAAAAAAAAAAAACAAATAAGAGTGGATCCATGCAGTTCAAACCCATGTTGTTCAAGGGTTAACTGTATATTTTATTAGTATCTCTCTTATCTGTTTCCTCACTAGAAGATAAGCTCCATGAGGGCAAGGTTTTTCTCTGTTTTGTTCTCCAGCATCTGAAAAAGAGTGTTTCTAACAGATGCACCAGAGAAAGAACTGGCAACCCACTCCAGCACTATTGCCTGGAAAATCCCATGGACAGAGGAGCCTGGTAAGCTAGAGTGCATGGGGTCCCTGAGAGTCGGGCACGACTGAGCACCTTCAGTTTCACTTTTCACTTTCATGCCTTGGAGAAGGAAATGGCAACCCCCTCCAGCATTCTTTCCTGGAGAATCCCAGGGACGGGGGAGCCTGGTGGGCTGCCGTCTATGGGGTCGCACAGAGTCGGACACGACTGAAGCGACTTAGCAGCAGCAGCAGCAACAGATGCACATATTTGTTGGGTGAATTGCATGGAGACAAATAGCACCAATCTCCTGAACCAAGAGTAAATAGGAGATGGTGAGAAAATATGTGACTTAAATTCATCAGGCTTTACTACTTGGGATCAACCGTTTTCGATAAAGTTAGAATATCTGTATAATTGAATCTCTGATTAGTGGATTATTTTACCTTTTCTATCTTTCCTCCAACACAAACTTCACAAGATGATGTAATAAGTAGAAAAAGTACTGTTTTGTATTTCATTCACTTTTCTATTGCTTTCTACCACTTTAAAGTGATAATGAGAGGGATTAGAAGTAACAGCAAAAAATATCAAAGACCAAGATAATATCAAATTGGGCAAACAGTCCCTGAAAACAAGAGAGTTGACCCTACCAGTGGAAATTATCAAATGTGGGCACAAAGATATTTCTTCAGTGAGGCACCCTATCTGATTGGGGTTGTTTAAGAGCCTAAATTCAAACAAGGGGCTTCCCTGGCAGTCCAGTGGTTAAGACCGCATACTCCCAACACAGGGGACACAGGTTCCAAATGGTGCAGCCAAAGAAAGAAAAATAAATAAATTCAAATGAAAAGACATATTTAAAATTGTACAGATTAATGGGTTAGAAGGTCATTCTCATTACACAAGGAGGCAGTGTTGCTCAGAAAGACTAAAGATGCCACATCATTAGCTAAAGTCATGGCTGTGAATCATCATCATATACCAAAACGACTATGGAAAGAGCCAGCATAATTTTCCATTTGACTACTGGTCCACTTTCTCCAAAACTCACTACGTTTGAACTAAAGTCACAAAAAACCCAATACAGATGCATTCATAAAACTCCACTAGAAGGTGCTCTGTTTGAATATTCTTTCAAATACAACCTTGTTTCAGACCAGGACTTTGCCTTCCATAGGAACACTTCTTTCAAGAATGCTCTTTAAAATTTTTTTAATTATTTAATTAAAAAAAATTCTGTAAAACAATTATCCTTCAGTAAAAAATAAATTTTTAAAATTTAGTTGATTTACAGTATTGTGTTAGTTTCAGGTGTACGGCAAAGTGATTTAGCTATATATGTATAGATTTTCAGATAATTTTCCACTATAATTATTACAAGATATTACAACATATTTCCCTGTGTTATACAATATGTATGTTTCTTCAGTTCAGTTGCTCAGTCACGTCCGACTCTTTGCAACCCCATGGACTGCAACACGCCAGGCTTCCTTGTCCATTACCAACTCCTGGAGCTTACTCAAACTCATGTCTATTGAGTTGGTGATGTCATCCAAGCATCTAATCCTCTGTCAACCCCTTCTCCTGCCTTTAATCTTTCCCAGCATCAGGTCTTTTCCAGTGAGTCAGTTCTTCGCATCAGGTAGCCAAAGTATTGGAGTTTCAGCTTCAGCATCAGTTCTTCCTATGAATATTCAGGACTGATTGCCTTTAGGATGGACTGGTTGGATCTCCTTGCAGTCCAAGGGACCGTCAAGAGTCTTCTCCAACACCACAGTTCAAAAGCATCAATTCTTCTGTGCTCAGCGCTCTTTATCGTCCAATTCTCACATACATACATGACTACTGGAAAAACCATAGCTTTGACTGGACAGACCTTTCTCAGCAAAGTAATGTCTCTGCTCTTTAATATGCTGTCTAGGTTGGTCATAACTTTCCTTCCAAGGAGTAAGCGTCTTTTAATTTCATAGCTGCAATCACCATCTCTAGTGATTTTGGAGCCCCCAAAATAAAGTCTGTCACTGTTTCCATTGTTTCCCCCACCTGTTTGCCAAGAAGTGATGGGACTGGATACCATGATCTTCGTTTTCTGAATGTTGAGTTTTAAGCCAACTTTTTCACTCTCCTCTTTCACTTTCATAAAGAGGCTCTTTAGTTCTTCTTCACTTTCTGCCATAAGGATGGTGTCATCTGCAGATCTGAGGTTATTGATATTTCTCCTGGCAATACTGATTCCAGCTTGTGCTTCATCTAGCCCTGCATTTCTCATGATGTACTCTGTATATAAGTTAAATTAGCAAGGTGATAATATATAGCCTTGACGTACTCCTTCCCCAATTTGGAACCAGTTTGTTGTTCCACGTCAGGTCCTAATGTTGCTTCTTGACCTGCATACAGATTTCTCAAGAGGCAGGTTAGGTGGTCTGGTATTCCCATCTCTTTCAGAATTTTCCATACTTGTTGTGATCCACACAGTCTAAGGCTTCAGTGGAGTCAATGAAACAGAAGTAGATGTTTTTCTGGAACTCTCTTGCTTTTTCATTGATCCAACAGATATTGGCAATTTGATCTCTGGTTCCTGTGCCTTTTCTAAATCCAGCTTGAACACCTGGAAGTTCACAGTTCACAGACTACTGAAGCCTGGCTTGGAGAATTTTGAGTATTACTTTGCTAGCTTGTGAGATGAGTGCAATTGTGAGGTAGTCTGAGCATTCTTTGGCATTTCCTTTCTTAGGGATTGGAATGAAAATTGACCTTTTCCAGTCCTGTAGTCACTGCTGAGTTTTACAAATTTGCTGACATATTGAGTCCAGCACTTTCACAGCATCATCTTTTAGGATTTGAAGGAGCTCAACTGGAATTTCATCACCTCCACTAGCTTTGTTTGTAGTGATGCTTCCTAAGGCCCACTTCACTTCACATTCCAGGATATCTGGCTCTAGGTGAGTGATCACACCATCATGATTATCTGGGTCATGAAGATATTTTTTGTACAGTTCATGGGAATATCAGACCACCTGATCTCCCTCTTGAGAAACCTGTATGCAGGTCAGGAAGCAACAGTTAGAACTGGACATGGAACAACAGACTGGTTCCAAATAGGAAAAGGAGTATGTCAAGGCTGTGTACTGTCACCCTGCTTATTTAACTTATATGCAGAGTACATCATGAGAAATGCTGGACTGGAAGAAGCACAAGCTGGAATCAAGATTGCTGGGAGAAAATATCAATAACCTCAGATATGCAGATGACACCACCCTTCTGACAGAAAGTGAAGAGGAACTAAAAAACCTCTTGATGAAAGTGAAAGAGGAGAGTGAAAAAGTTGGCTTAAAGCTCAACATGCAGAAAACTAAGATCATGGCATCTGGTCCCATCACTTCATGGCAAATAGATGGGGCAGTGGAAACCATGACAGACTTTATTTTGGGGGCTCCAAAATCACTAGAGATGGTGATTGCAGCCATGAAATTAAAAGATGCTTACTCCTTGGAAGCAAAGTTGTGACCAACTTAGATAGCATATTGAAAAGCAGAGACATTACTTTGCCAACAAAGGTCCATCTAGTCAAAGCTATGTTTTATCCAGTAGTCATGTATGGATGTGAAAGTTGGACTATAAAGAAAGCTGGGCACCAAAGAATTGATGCTTTTGAACTGTGGTGTTGGAGAAGACTCTTGAGAGTCCTTTGGACTGCAAGGAGATCCAGCCAGCCCATCCTAAAGGAGATCAGTCCTGGGTGTTCATTGGAAGGACTGATATTGAAGCTGAAACTCCAATACTTTGGCCAGCTGATGTGAAGAGCTGACTCATTGGAAAAGACTCTGATGCTGGGAAAGAGTGAGGACAGGAGGAGAAGGAGACAACAGAGGATGAGGTGGTTGGATGGCATCAGCGACTCAACGGACATGAGTTTGGCTAGGCTCATGGACAGGGAGGCCTGGAGTACTGAAGTTCATGGGGTTGCAAAGAGTTGGAGACGACTGAACGACTGAACTGAACTGAATGGTCTAGTGGCTTTCCCTACTTTCTTCAACTTAAATCTGAATTTGACAATAAGGAGTTCATGATCTGAGCCATAGTCAGCTCCTGGTCTTGTTTTTGCTGACTGCATAGAGCTTCTCCATCTTTGGCTACAAAGAATATGATCAACCTGATTTCAGTACTGACCATCTGGGTTATACAATAAATCCTTGTTGCTTATCTATTTTATTTTTTATTTATATTTGGCTGTGCTGGGTCTTTGTTGCTGCGCTGCCTTTTCTCTAGTTGCAGCGAGCAGGGGCTACCCTTTAGTTGTGATTCACAGGTTCTCATTGTGGTGGCTTCTCTTGTCGTGGAGCATGGGCTCTAGGGCTCATGGACTACGGTAGTTGCAGCTCTGGCTCTAGAGCATAGGCTCAGTATTTATGGTTCACAGGCTTAGCTGCTCTGTGGCACGTGGGATCCACCCGGATCAGGGATGGAACCTGTGTCTCCTTCATTGGCAGGTGGATTCTTTACCACTAAGTCACCAGGGAAGCCCAGGAATGATTTTAAAAGGTAACTTTAAATGAAAAAGGTAACCATTTAAATTCTATAGCTTTAGAATTCTATAACTTGTTTCAGCAGGAATTGAAATCCTACTCCATCTAAAGTAAGCCTGCAGGCATCCAGGGCTTTGTAGGCTGTGCCAGTGGTGAGGACTGAGGATTTCCCTTCTCCTGCTCTATCAGTGTCTTATTAATTCACTCTTAGAAATAAGGGCACTGACGAGGTATACCATGGAGATTAGAGTTACAGCTGAATTAAATAACAAGTCAACTAGAGTCATGAGTTTTGCTTATAAAATCAACTCTCAATTATTCCCTATGTGGGTTACTATTTGTTAGATTTTCCACAAGGAATGTTAATATCAGGCTGACTTTCTCATGCTATCAGCATTCTCTCAAACCGACAGCCTGTCCACCCCCTCCCCCCCCCCCCCCCCCCCCGTGAGTGCCTCTCAAGGGAAAGTCATTTTAAATGCCACTCACCTAAAGCAAATCATAATTAGGAAGGGAAATTAGGTTAGGAATGCTGTGCATCCCCAGGCCAAATACACTATTCATTCAAAAATTTTGAATCATTAGTACCAGAGTCCTGCTTCCTATAATAGGGAAAAACTGGTTGCTGGTAGAACTGTACTTTTCTTTAAGACAGATAATATTTTGGAAGCAGGGAAAAACTGAGTCCTGCTTCCTATAATAGGGAAAAACTGGTTGCTGGTAGAATTGTACCTTTCCTTAAGACAGATGTTATTTTGGAAGCATACTTCTAAAAGTCTAATCCAGAACTTTGGGTGACCCAATAATCTGCATTTTCACAAGTGGGTTCTAGAGGACAACAGGGCATGTTTAGGGCCTTCATTGTATTCTAAGAAGTAGATTCAAGGAGCATTCTTCCAGTTGTTGCTTATCTTTTTTTCAGTTCCCCCTCCCTTCCAAACCAATGTTGTGTAACAGGAAAATCAAAATGGCATCAGTATTGCCAACAGAGCTGTCTAAAATAGAGGTGGGAGGCCATCAAGGAAGAGTGACTGACATATGTCTCAGCCCAGATGGGGCTTCCCCAGTGGCTCAGCAGTAAAGAATCATCCTGCAATGCAGGAGTTGCAGGAGATACAGGTTCAATTGCTGTCAGGAAGATTCCTTGGAGTAAGGGCATAGCAACCCACTCCAGTATTTTTGCCTGGAGAATCCCATGGACAGAGGAGCCTGGCAGGCTACAGTGCATAGAGTGCCAGAGTCAGACACGACTGAAGTGACTTAGCACCCATGCATGCACAGCCCAGATGAAATCTGAACTTCAATCACTATTGTCTTAACATAGGCATCCAGAACATCTTCCCAATGATCCAGAAACTCAAAATACTTATTTGACCCTTACCCTAAAATAACTCATGACAGCTTATCCATTAAGGATAAATACTTCCTTTCTTGTGTCATAGTTAATCATAATTCCTGCCAGACAATTTTAACAATTCTGTGGCTTTTGCCTTATAAGCCCCTGACTCTCTTTCCAGGAACACTCTTGTTTTACCAAATCTGTGTCTCCTGAACTGCAAATCTTAAGACCCCGAATAAAGTTCTTTGTTCTTTGCAGCCTTGATACTGATTATTGTTTGACATTTGATGTGTTTTAACTTAATGAAAAGTAAATTACAGGAAACACCTCCAATCTCAGGATAAAAAGTAGGATTTTTTAAAAGTTGAACATTCAAAATACTATAAAATCCATTGAGGCCAGATACGATTTTTCTTCTATTATGTATGAGTGAAGAGAGTTTAAACCTGTGTTCTTGACTAAATATGCTATCCACTTATTTCCCTTGATTAGTGATTTTTTTCATTTTTTAAAACCCAAAGCTCTTCCTTCAAAAAATCTTATTTAGGATCCCAATTTTTAAACAGATAAAACAAGGCTACCCTGGTTGAAATAAGAATGGAGGCTCAGAGCCACTTTTATGCTCATCACTTAGCAACCTGCAGATCCCAGAAAAACTTCTGTGCAACCCTAGGTTTCTGTAAGCAGTGGTTTGTTCCACTGCTCAACATACTCTTAATTTTATTATTGGATCAAGACAATCTTCAGAGAAATACATATTTGAAAAGTGATTTGGGCCTTCATATAATTGTCAGACTTCCCAGATAGCACTAGCGGTAAAGAATCCGCCTGCCAAGGCAGGAGACACAAGAGACACAGGTTCGATCCCTGGGTCGGAAAGAACTCCTAGAGAAGGAAATGACAACCCACTCCAGTATTCTTGCCTGGAAAATTCTATGGACAGAGGAGCCTGGCAGGCTACAGTCCCTGGGGTCACAGAGTCAGACATGACCGAGCACACATACACAGAACTGTCTGAAAGTATAGAATTAAATTTATTCAAATTGCATTGTTACACTATTTTTTAATTAAAATATATTTACTTAAAAAGTAACCCAAGGATCAAGAGTTATATTTAGTATAATGGTCAAAAGCATAGACTTTGGAACTGGATTGACCACGTTTCAAATCCCAGCCTTTCCATTTATTAACCACATGACCTCAAGCAAGTTACTTGACTTCCCTATGCCTTTGCAAAAAAGGAGATGAGGACAGTAATACTATTTACCTCAGAAAACACGGTATTAACATGCTATATATAAATGAGAAATAAATGAATTCTAGTTTATAAAGCAATCAGAAGAATGCTATAAAATGCAATAAAGTGAACAGTCAGAAAATTCTTTTCTGTAGCCTCAGTATTAAGAAAATTTCTTTCACCCAAAAATATGTATTTTTATACATATACTGTGATTCTTATAAATGAATACTTCATTGCGGCAAAAATACGAAGATATGTCTCCACTTCTCCCTCTAAGGCCCATGGGAGAAAAATTAGATGACTTCTCACTGAAACTATGCAAAGCCCCAGAGTATTTTTAAAGTAATCCACATACCTATTACTAGGTCAAAGCTGACACATAAGTATATAAAACCTATTACTCTCTTTGGGCTACAAGTACTCTTTCCATTACACCACCCTGCGTTCTAGGTGGAAGGAACCACAAGCCTAAAGAAATGAATACAGAGTATGTTTATAAAATAGTAAATATAAGAAAATAGCATAGGTTTTTATTTATCAAAAATTTATATTAACTTATTATGTATCATTAATTTAAAATATTAATATTAAATAATATAAACTTCATAATAGTCTATGGGAAAACAATGGAAACAGTGACAGACTTTACTTTCTTGGGCTCCAAAATCACTGCAGATGTTGGCTGCAGCCAAGAAATTAAAAGGCACTTGCTTCTTAAAAGAAAAGCAATGACAAACCTAGACAGCACATTAAAAAGCACAGACATTACTTTGCCAACAAAGGTCCGTATACTCAAAGTATGGTTTTTCCAAAAATCATGTATGGATGTGAGAGCTGGACCATAAAAAAGGCTGAATGCTGAAGAATTGATGCTTTTGAATTGTGATGCTGGAGAAAACCTTGAGAGTCTCTTGGACAGCAAGGAGATCAAACCAGTCAGTTGTAAAGGAAATCAACCCCAAATATTCATTGGAAGGATGGATGCTGAAGCTGAAGCTCCAATACCTTGGCCATCTGATGCGAAGAGCCAATTAGAAAAGACCCAGATGCTGGGAAAGACTAAGGGCACGAGGAAACGGGGGCGACAGAGGATGAGATGGTTGGATGGCATTACCAACTCAATGGACATGAGTTTGAGCAAATTCTGAGAGATACTGAAGGATAGAGAAGCCTGGCATGCTGAAGCCATTAGAGTCACAAAGAGACAGACATGACTGGGCAACTGACCAACAACAAAATGTGTTGAATACTTCTTCAGTAGGTACTCTATTGAATATTTTACACATATTCTGTCATTTAATTTTCACAACAGATCTTTGGAGCCAATAAAATTATGATTCCCATTTTACAGATAAGGTAATTAAGAGTTGGAGAGATTAAGCAATGACACATAGGTAGTAAGTATCAGGGTTAGGACTCAAACCAGTTTTACCTGACTCCAAACCTATGTTCTAAACTGCTCACAAAACATGACTTCATGTGACACACATGAAAAATAGGAATGAAGAAAAGAAAACTAATATAAGACATGTTGCAAAGAAGGAATCCATGGAGTTCAGCAACTGTTCCAATGTATTAGAGAAAGGGAGGGAGTTAAAGATGACTCATGTCTGAAGTGTGAGTAACATGGAGAATAGGGACAGTGTTCAAAGGGAGAAGTCAAGAAGAGCTGGCTTTTGGCAGCGTGATGAGTTCATGCGTAAACAGCACTCCTTCCAGAGCAGGAAGCAGTGTGTACAGCAGTGTTACTATTTTCACATTCGCTTATGCTACTCAGCCATCAGATTTTCCAAAAGCCTAGGCAGAGGCTAGACTGGAACTCCTACTTCTTGACAGTCTGAACAGATTTTTCTATCCTCCTTTACTATTTGAAAAATAAGCATGATTTTAAAAGTGGTCAGAAGAAAAAGAAATTAAAGAAAGGTGCTAATTTCTTAAGGAATGGGTAGTCTTTTTCTCTAGAAGTTAAAGCAATGAACACATTCTTCTGCACAACAGCCACCAGTATTTTGGCAAGAGCTATACAGGGAATATCAAAATGGGCAGTGCCATCTCAGCAGAAATAGAAGTTCCACTTTTTGTGAAAACTTCTGTTTCTTCCACAGCCACCGCCATGACTACCCCCACCAACATCACAAGATAAGAGGAAATTTTTTTGAGAAAAAAAAATTCATGATTGATTAAAAAAATGTTAGGTTTCTGCTTTTAATTAGTTGTTGACTTAGACTGACTTTTCTGTGCTTACCAAGTTCCCTCCTCTACAGAGGAGATTGTAGGTGGTAGGTTGTTTAGATTTTATTTAGCTCAGTCTTCACTTTAACTGAACTGATGCTACAGTTCTGTCCAATGTTTTATATTCCATTATTCAAAAAGGTGGAGAGGACAGACCAAACAATATTAAAGCTGAAAGTACTGCTACTGTTTATTTTGTACAATTCCTTCAGTTTATTAGCAAACAAAAAAATGAGGCACAGGGTCTTGATTCAGCTGGTCAGCAACAAAGTCCACTCTAGAACTGAGCTACTGATTCACAATTTTGGGCTTTACCCAGTGCACCACTGTGTCTTTTCTAACCAGCTGGTTTAGAAATATTCACCTTGGGACTTCCCTGGTGGTTCAGTGGTTAACACACCGTGCTTTCAAAGCAGGGGACATCGGTTCAATCCCTGGCCAGGGAGCGAAGATCCCATATGCTGCGTAACACGACTGAAAAAAAAAAAATTCACCTTGGATGAACTCAAAGTGAGTCACAGGGAAAAAAACAAACAAAAAATACAAGGCCTCACTGACTGGAGAGAGATTTATGTGTATGACTTCAGGTTCTAATAAAATGAAATCTCATAACACTTCACTTGAGACATAAAAAAAACTGTGTTATGTGCTGTTTATAGCACAGTATAATAGCAAAGTCTTCAGACAGAATCTCCGGTCTCACCACAGCAGACACAGCATACCCTCAGAAAACCTGTTCCTGTGACTACAAAAGGAAAGAGATGGTACCTTTCTACCTGGGAGTGCCCACAACAAAATCTGCAGTTGGTTCCCACTTTGACTTTGCTGCTAGAAAAGGAAAAAAAAAAAAAGACAATGTTCTGAACTAGGCATATAGGAAAGAAAATGGGTGATAGCGGGTGCCAGCCAAGTCCTCCAGCAACATCCCAGGTCCCCATCTTCAATTCTCTTTTTCTTTACTGCTGACCTTTAGAAGGATACAGAAATACTGTTGTAAATAGAAAACTCAAAAATGGAAACTCTAGTGAGAGTCAGCTGGCACTGGTGAAGAAGCTGTGTGCAGAAGTACATGCTGTCTGCACCAGGGGCTGGCTCTGCTCACAATCTCTGTGGTGAGCTGTAAAGCTTAATACAACCATCTGGTGGACACCCTGGAATTCCACAGAGATAGGCACTAAATGAACACAGAAAAGACTTATAAAGCTAATTCATTGTGTTTATAGATCAGAATCTTTTTACCATCTAGACAAGAGTGAAAATGAAAAAATGAAATTAACTGCTTCCCCCTTTTGAGGTAAAAGCAATCTGGAAAACAAAATAACTGCCCACTCTGAACATAAAGGAACATATCTCCTCTGACACTTGCGTGCCTCAAGTCTTCCAAAGGGTTCTTTTCTTAATGATGGGCTTTATGCCGTTTACAACCCCAGATCCAATATACTTAGTATATCTCTTACTCTAAAACAAACTTTTTTAAAAAGTTGCACTAATATTCATTTATTTATTCATTTATCAACAAATTTTTATGAGTGTCTCTGATGTGCCAGGCACTATTTCGGGTGCTATGGATATAGCAGTGAATAAACTAAATTCCTGTCATGGAACTTATATTGTTTGAAATCTCTCCCTAGATGTTTGTTGGATCAATGAATGATAAATAATACTGGGGGTAGCCTGTGAGAATTAGGTGAATTAGAGCATAAAGATGTGCTCAGTTGCTCAGTCGTGTCCAACTCTTTGAAACCCCATGGACTGTACCCCACCAGGCTCCTCTGTCTATGGGATTTTTCATGCAAGAATACTGAAGTGGGTTGCCATTTCCTCCTCCAGGGGATCTTCCAGACCCAGGGGTCGAAACCCCATCTCCTGCATTGGCAGGCAGATTCTTTGCCACTGTGCCACTTAGGAAGCCCAGTATAGAGATGGGCTGTGAGCTATATAAAACCTAAGATTTAAAAATATATACATATATATTTTTTAAATTAATCCTTGAATTTCGTCTCATTCCCATTCAACTCTCTCTTTAGGTTTGGCTAGACTGCTATAACATAAAATAGAAACAATTCCTAAGAAGTATTTCTCCCAAGACACTGAGCATAAAATAGCAACAAAGGAAAAAGAGGTCCTTATAAACAGAAAAGAAAATAGAACCTGGTAATGATCACCCTCATCCAGTGAAGTCCTACATGCTTCTACAACCATCACTTTTTTTAAAATCCAGTGAATCTCAAAGACCAGCACTAAGATAAGTAACAACCTGGTCGAAAACTTACTTCAAGGAGGTTCAGAAATGACCTTCCACAGCCTGGACTTTGGGGTTCCATGTTGGTTAAGTTCATCTGAACCAGTGGACTACTGCTGACCTCCAGTCGGTGGCATCTTAATTTTCAGTGTCCTGGGTGGTGCAGCCAGTGGAGGGATGGGTCAGACAAACTCAAGTGTTTCATAATGTAGTCAGGCACAGAGCAGGTCCTTTGCCTCTGGGAAGTAAAGTTATGAGGATAAAAGCTTATGACGGAAATCACTTCAAGCATCAAGGAATGTTAACAAACAGGGCAACATAGACAATAAAGCCTAGGTAATTATTACAACAAATCTCCAAAGAAAGGCCATCACTGGATGAAGCTATCTCTCACTCTACCCTCCTAAGCTCACCAAATGAAAGAAGTTTATTATTACATCAGGAAAAGTTTAAAAAAAAAAAAAAAAAAAAACCAAAGCACATAATATTTGCTACCAAAAATAATGCTACCTTCATCTCAGGGTAGTTTCTCCTTAGAAGGCAAACCTAAAATAAAAGGAATGAACTAGGTTTTATTTGCCCTCACTCTTGTACAAAGTAACATAAATATTACTATTGGCTATATTCATATCCAAGAAAAGAGCTGAAGTCAAAGAACAGTTTTCAAATAATACCAAAGAAATGCAGGTTTAAAAAAAATCCTTAAAAAAAAAAACCCCAAATATAAGCATGAACAAGAATATAAAACAACTTGATGAGGTCCAGAGTACAAGTTGCTTCCATCCTGAGGAGAGAATTAAGAGGCAGTCTCAAATCCGGATTTGCTCTCTGGATCATCCTCTCAGGCGGAAGGACAACTTCATTACCAGTAATGATAAAGCAGTTAGAAGCAGTTCTTAATTAGAGGAACCCAAGTAACGATGAGCAGTAGATAAAATACATGTACTGAAAGAACATGTACAAAACCAGTATTATTTTTGTGAAGTATCTTGTATCAGAAAGACTTGGGGAGGGGGAGATAGATGCGGTGGGGGTGGGGGCAGGAAGCAGATGTAAAATGAGGAGAGGAAGCATAGGCAACACTTGTAAAAATGGTTGTTAACTAATTCTAATCTTTTGCTTTTTAAAACTTTCAAAATATTTGGAGTATAGGTTCTCTTCTTCTCTTTCAAGTTCTCATTCTTTTTTCCAGTTTCCTTTTCTGGGGCCTTTTCCTTTTTCTCCCTTTGGGGCCTTTTCCTTTTTCCTTGTCTCCGTCTCCTCCATACTGCTAAGCTCCGAGGTTCTGTGGTTAAGAAAGGGATGATATGAGAAGAGAGAATGAGAGTGTGACCAGAATTAGAGACTGAAGCATTTACCTCCCTTAAGCCCTAGTTCTACAAGGATGTCTATATAACCTGGTAAACACGATCGCAGAACATGGCAGAAATGAAGACTTAGGAAAGAAAGTCCACCATTATAAAGTCCAGTCATGAAACATGCTCAAACATGCACAGTCATCTGCTGCACTTCCATACATTCCACCATCTGGATTTGATATTACACAAAAGCATAATAGGAAGCATTGACTGCCAGAAGGTGTGCATGAAAGAGATGACTAAGAACAACACCTCACCAGTGACCGAAGTCCAGTGTTTAAGATGGACAGGTTGTTGTCCATACATTCTTGGAAAGCCAAGAAGTGTGGCTTTCCAGAGCTGTTTCAGATGATTTCGTACTTCAAAATGCATGAAAATTGTTCATCTTGTGAAATAGGCATAATCACTGCTGGCATTACAGGGACTTAAAAGGGCCACTATGTACCCAGAAAAACAACCGAAATACACCTAATAATAAATGTTTACCCTCCTTCCACGAGTAAAGTATAAAATGAAACAAAATACACAAACAGAAAAAATAAAGAATGCTAATGAAGGTATCTTGAAAGGTAACCACCAGGGGCTTCCCAGGTAGGGCTACTGGTAAAGAACCCATCTACTAATGCAGGAGACATGAGACTCAGGTTCGATCCCTGGGTTGGGAAGATCCCCTGGAGGAGGGCATGGCAACTCACTCCAGTATTCTTGCCTGGAGAATCCCATGGAGAGGAGCCTGGTGGGCTACAGTCCATAGTGTCACAAAGAGTTGGACACAACTGAAGCGACGGCATGCACACCATTATTTTTATTATTAAGCTACTGGAATATTTTGAAGTGTTAATTGCCTTTCTTTTCCTCCTCTGTGTCTTTTTATTTTTCTTCCACTTTCAACTTGCTTCCCAATTCAGGCACATAGAAATGATACATTTATTGCCTCCAAGTAGTTTTGAGACAAGACAGAAAGTGGAAAACGGCAGCAAATCATTTTCATCATTCTTCCAGGATCTTAAGAGAATACAGTGGTTTTGTGAAGGGGACATATGTTTCTTGCTGAAGATTGAAAAAGTGTCTTGGCTAAAAATAAAAAGGGAAGAAGACTGTCATAAATAGATTTCCTCTGATCTAGGTTGGCGGCTGAGGGGAGGAGAGAGAGAGGCAGAGGCTTGCGATTCTGAGAGCAAAGTAGACCTGAGCCCATGTCCTACCAGAATACTAGTGCACCAGCAGGACCCAGAGAGAAAAGGCTGCCTGCTGTGTCTGGGCTGGGAGAGCACAACAACCTAAGTACAAAATTTTCAGCTAAAGTCCGCAGATAAAGGTAAAGCAGATCATTCCCACAGGTGATGTATAAATTAGGGCTTTTAGCTTGGCAGCATATTGCACCTGGTTTGAGCAAGAAAAGAATGTATTACCTTAAAAGTGGGATTTATTGGAAGGTTATAAGGAAGTTCAGGCTTTCGAGATGGTGCTAGTGGTAAAGAACTTGCCTACCAATGCAGGAGAATGAGAGATGTGGGTTCAATTTCTGATTTGGGAAGATCTGGAGGAGGGCATGGCAACCCACTCCAGTATTCTTGCCTGGAGAATCCCATGGACAGAGGGGTCTGGCAGGCCACAGTCCATAGGGTCACAAACAGTCTGACACAACTGAACTGACTTAGCATGCATGCATGCACAGAGGGAAGTTCAAGGAACCAAAGGCAATTTGGGAAGATCTAGCTTCAGAAGAGGAAGATTGAAGTAATTTTGATGACCTGAGTAACAGGAAGTACAGGCTTCCTTCAGGGTGCTGACACCAAGTTCATCAGCTACAATTTTTTCCCATCCTGAGTCACTCCTCACAAATTTTAAATTCCAGGAAGAGCTGGATGAAACTTACTTAGATCCCTTTTCAGCTAAGGAGGGTAGAATAATTTGTCTGATACTTGCAGGAGCTGGTAGGTATTGGAAGGGTTAACTCCTGAAAGGAAAATTTAACTGCTATTACAAAAAATGACAGAAAGAATGGATGCTGGGCAGGCATAAATAATATATGCCAACTATAGGTGCCAACTTTATATATACATAAATCTCATATGGTTGATCACTTTTTTAAAAAGGTATTTATTTATTTGATTGTACTGGGTCTTAGACTGGGCATGAAGGATCTAGTTCCCTGACCACGGATGGAACCTGGGCCCCCTGTGTTGGGAGTATGGAGTCTCAGCCACTGGACCACCAGTGAAGTCCCCATGTTGATTACTTTTTGATACACTGTTCATGTGTAATAATCAACTGGAAAAAGCTGAGGTTCAATTTTTTTGAGTATTCATCATGTCACTCTCCTGTTTACAACTATTTACTGATCCTTCATTCTCTTCAATTTCTTTATATTCTTCCAGTCCTTGCCTATCCCTCCAGCTTCGTCCTCAGTCCCCTTCCTTAATACTAAGGGACATGCAGTTCCTTGAATACATTATCTTATTTCATATTCACAAGTTTTTACACATGCTACTCCCATTGCTTGGAATGATCATCCCTATTCCTTGTCTGCCTGCAGAATCCACTCACCCAAATCAAACATTTCCTCTTTAGGGATATCTTTTTCTCCCTAATATTCTTTCTCCATCACTTCTCTTTATCATGTTATCCCCAAATAAAGTCATTTTTCTATTGCAATTATTTGCTCATATATTTGCCTCACCTATAGATACATGAGCTTTTAGGAGTAGTTTCTGAATAAATAGTTGTTGAATTGGGACTTCCTTGGTGGTCCAGTGGTTAAGACTTTGCCTTCCAATGCAGGGGACTTGGGTTCAATACCTGGCTAGGGAGCTAAGATCCCACATGCTTCAAGGTCAAAAAACCACAACACAAAACAGAAGCAATATTGTAACAAATTCAACAAAGACTTTAAAAAAATGATCCACACACACAAAAAAAATCTTAAAAAAAAAACTTGTTGAATATATTAGTGAATTTTCCAATCATATACCAATATTCACCCAGGGCTCACACTGCTTGGAGTTATATACAGGAGATATAGTAGGGATTCATACAGAATGTTTACTACCACATTAATTCCCTGTTAGGGGTATGCAGTGGGGAAGGAAAAGTTTTATAGGCAAGACATAGGTTTTCATTAGAATCTCTGAATATTCACTATTCCTTAATTCCCATGTCTACCTGCAAGCACAATGCACCATTTCCTGCCTATTTTATTTGCTGATATTAATTTTGCAAATTTTATTTGTCTTCATTTCATTTCTGTAATGGTAAAGTTCATATTCCAAATTATTTACAAATTACTAATGAAATACTGGTTTTACATTTCACTGCACGGCACTGTCCCCTAAGAGCAAGGGTGCAGGAGCCAGATTGCCTGGGTGTGCATCCTGGCACTGGTCAGGTGACTCTGGGCCAGAATATTCGAACTCTGTGCCTCAGGCACCTAATTGATAAAAGGTCCGTAATAGTACCCAAGCCATTGAATCATTGAGAGGGTTAAATAGGTCACAGATGTAAAGCACTTAGAACACTGGTTGACAGGTAAAAAGTGCTAAATAAATGTTAGCCACCATTCTTATTGAAACAAAATGTATACCCTACCACAGTATCATTTTTCATCGTTAAAATAATACAGTACATGAGAAGTATAATTACAGAAAGCATTCAGAAAACATGAATTTGTTTCTATCACAGTAGGATTCAGGTTTTTTGTAATAATCAGGACACAAGAAGCAGTTCAAAACCACTGCAATTCAAAACCACCCTTAGTTCTATTTGCAATTTTTTAAGGAATCTCCACACTGTTCTCTATAGTGGCTGTACTAGTTTGCATTCCCACCAACAGTGTAAGAGGGTTCCCTTTTCTCCACGCCCTCTCCAGCATTTATTGCTTGTAGACTTTTGGATCGCAGCCATTCTGACTGGGGTGAAGTGGTACCTCATTGTGGTTTTGATTTGCATTTCTCTAATAATGAGTGATGTTGAGCATCTTTTCATGTGTTTGTTAGCCATCCGTATGTCTTCTTTGGGGAAATGTCTATTTAGTTCTTTGGCCCATTTTTTGATTGGGTCGTTTATTTTTCTGCAATTGAGCTGCATACGTTGCTTGTATATTTTTGAGATTAGTTGTTTGTCAGTTGCTTCATTTGCTATTATTTTCTCCCATTCAGAAGGCTGTCTTTTCACCTTGCTGATATTTTCCTTTGTTGTGCAGAAGCTTTTAATTTTAATTAGATCCCATTTGTTTATTTTTACTTTTATTTCCAGAATTCTGGGAGGTGGATCATAGAGGATCCTGCTGTGATTTATGTCAGAGAGTGTTTTGCCTATGTTCTCCTCTAGGAGTTTTATAGTTTCTGGTCTTACGTTTAGATCTTTAATCCATTTTGAGTTTATTTTTGTGTGTGGTGTTAGAAAGTGATCTAGTTTCATTCTTTTACAAGTGGTTGACCACTTTTCCCAGCACCACTTGTTAAAGAGATTGTCTTTTCTCCATTGTATATTCTTGCCTCCTTTATCAAAGATAAGGTGTCCATATGTGTGTGGATTTATCTCTGGGCTTTCTGCCTTATGACCCAGCAGTCCCACTGCTGGGCATACACACCAAGGAAACCAGAATAGAAAGAGACACATGTACCCCAATGTTCATCACAGCACTGTTTGTAATAGCCAGGACATGGAAACAACCTCGATGTCCATCAGCAGATGAATGGATGAGAAAGCTGTGGTACATATACACAATGGAGTATTACTCAGCCATTAAAAAGAATACATTTGAATCAGTTCTAATGAGATGAATGAAACTGGAGCCGATTATACAGAGTGAAGTAAGCCAGAAAGAAAAACACCAATACAGTATACTAACACATATATATGGAATTTAGAAAGATGGTAATGATGACCCTGTATGCAAGACAGCAAAAGAGACACAGATGTGTAGAGCGGACTTTTGGACTCTGAGGGAGAGGGTGGGATGATTTGGGAGAATGGCATTGAAACATGTATACTATCATGTAAGAAAAGAATCGCCAGTCTATGTTTGATGCAGGATACAGGATGCTTGGGGTTGTTGCGTGGGGATGATCCAGAGAGATGATATGGGGTGGGAGGTGGGGGGGGGGGGGTTGATGTTTGGGAACTCATGTACACCCATGGTGGATTCATGTCAGTATATGGCAAAACCAATACAGTATTGTAAAGTAAAAGTAAAAAAAAAAAAAGAAAAAACCACCACCCTTAGGAGCTAATGAATGAATGGGGGAAATAGTGTAATATGTGGGTGTGCTAATTCACCTCAGCCGTGTCTGACTCTTTGTTGATCCCATGGGTTGTAGCCTGCCAGGCTCCTCTGTCCATGGGATTCTCCAGGCAAGAATACTGAAGTGAGTTACCATGCCCTCCTTCAGGGGATCTTCCCGAAGCAGGAATTTAACCCACGTCTCCTGTGGTTCTTATTGGCAGCCGGGTTCTTTACCACTAGCGCCATCTGGGAAGCCCAAAATAGAGTAAACAGAAATCCAAACCCACTCAGGGATGCTTCCTCACACAAGAGCTTAGTGACTGGGAAATAACCAAATAGGAGTCCAATGAGATTACTTAACCTGAAGTGGCTAAGAGAGGAAGGGGATTGCCTCTAGTTGGGAGAATTGCCTCGAATGACCTTTGTTAAGGGAAATTTAAATAACTTATTTACTCACTTTAAGTCCAGTTGAAATGAAGTTGGTACCATATAAAACCGGCTTTCCTAGTTTTCTAAACATGTTGGTCACTCAGTAAGTTTTATGTAATAAAATATGTTATCATCTTGTTCAGGAGTTTCCAAATTGTCACACTGTTTATATGACAAGATGCTTGGAAAGCCAAACATTTCTGTAGTTTGTGCTTACTACAAATTAAGGACACTGTATCTTTTCGTAGTTATGAAAATAAGCATTGGCTCTAATGTCCTGGATTAAAAGCCAATTTATTTTTAAGGATAGTCAATCTTTAAAACAACTTAAATCACTAAAATGCCTCCCCTCCTCCCTAATCTCTCAGAGTTTATCTTTTGATGGGATGTGTATTAATGAGTAAAATCAGATTACTGGCTAGGGAAAAATAACTGGCTATTTTGGCATGTCTGGAATAACATGTGAGGATGCCTTACTGGTGAGTAAGATACCTTACTCTGGAAAGTATAGTATAGAATGAATAGTATTCTCTAGTATATCTATAGTAGTCTGTATTATTTATAGAATGAATAAATGAGTACTAGAACAATCTTACTTAATAGTTTATATGGACTAAATGTGCTATATTCATTAAATACATTTCTAAGTTTAGGAAGACTTCCATTTTTAATAAAGATGCCTAAGAATCAATGCCATGACTCCTATTTAAGTGTTTGATATGACAATACAATCATCCTCTGGAAAAGATAACACACTGTATTTTCTTATCTAGAACATCAAATCTGAGCAATCTATGTTAGATGTTAGTTTCAAAACAATTGTAGCAATGTTTCTGTTAATTTGAAAGTGAAAGTGTGAAAGCATTAGTTGATCAGTCACGTCCAACTCTGCAATCCCATGGATTGTAGCCTGCCAGGCTCCTCTGTCCATAGAATTCTCCAGGCAAGAATACTGGAGTGGGTTGCCATTTCCTCCTCCAGGGGATCTTCCTGACCCAGGGATTGAACTTGCGTCTCCTGCACTGACAGACGGATTCTTTACCACCAGGAAAGCCATGTTAATTTGAAATACAATATTAAATAGATGACATATTTTATTAGCTATGTACAGTACATTAGGTGCATCTTCATTTTGTACAATGCAAGAAGGCACTAAATCTCCCCATGAATGGTGTGAAAGTAAAATCTTATTCAGGCATTAAAAAAAATAATTTTATTTATTTGTTTACTTTTGGCTATACTGGGTCTTCAATGCTGCACGGACTTTTTTCTAGTTGCGAAGTGTGGGAGCTACTGTCTAGTTGTGGAACTCCATGGGTTTCTTTGTGGTGGCTTCTCTTGTTGTGCAGCACGGGCTCCAGGGCACGCGGGTTTCAGTAGGTGCTGCACATTAACTCAGTAGTTGTGGCTCCCAGGTTCCATAGCTGTGGTGCGTGGGCTTAGTTGCTCTACTGCCACATGGGATCTTCCCAGACCAGAAATCGAAACTGTGTCTCCTTCACTGGCAGGCAGATTTCTTACCACTGAGCCACCAGAGAAGCCCCTTATTCAGGTCTTTGAAAACTATTTTGTTCCTGAGGAAGAAATCTGGAAGAGAAATTTTCCTGGCTTCTGACCAATAATTTTGTTATTGTGTCACCCAAATAATTTTCAATTTATTATGTCAGGAAAGCATAAAGATAATTCTTTCCCACTTTTTACAACTGGGAACCCCTGAGGTTAAATCTCTTTTTAGTTACAAATATGGGAAAGTGAAAATGAAATGTGTCGGACTCTTTGAGACCCCATGGCCTGTAGCCTACCAGTCTTCTCAGTCTATGGAATTTTTCAGGCAAGAATACTGGAGTGGGTTGCCATTTCCTTCTCCAGGGGATCTTCCCGACCCAGGGATGGAACCCGGGTCTCCCGCATTGCAGGCAGACACTTTACCGTCTGAGCCATCAGGGAAGATATGGGAAACAATACATCAAATATATATATATATATATATATATTTGATATATATATGTAAAATCTTGCTTAAATTCATTTTGCCAAAATTCTATCATCTCCACAAGAGAAAACATGGTTTGAAATAATTAAATGAAAAACAAATATTGCTTTCACATTCACTGTTTCAAACTTCATGCATCTGCCTCTATTACAGGATCCACATTTGACTTCATCAAGGGCTTTGTTCCTGAGAATTCACTGCAGAGTTAAGAAAATGAGTTATATGCAGCTGTATGGGGTTGTGTTCAGTTAATCATTTACTCTAAGTCATATGGACCGAAAGGCATGACCCATGGTAAATTAAAAGAGCAATGGACTAATAATTCATAGCTTAATCTGGATGCTGTTTTAAATCTCTTTGAATTTCCATTTTCCCACTGGAAAAATGGTGAAAATGCCTGCCTTGCATCTACTTATAGGAATTTTAAGAGGACTGAGATGCTCTATCAGAAATACTTTGAAACTATCTAAGGTTAGTTGTATCATAATTCCTAGTATTTTAAAACAGCTTTGGTTTTTATTTTACATAGATACTAGTAAGGAAGACTGGGGAGGTAATGGTTCCTTCTATTACAAGCCTTTTTTAGAATTTCTTAACACGTATCAACGACCAGAACAAGATAATATTTGTGATCCTTGATTACTTTAAAAAACAAAACACAATTTTCAAAACGCACAAAAGTTAAGACTGATAACTTTCCGTTCAGCTCAAAATTTATTTTAGAAATGATAACTTCACAACGAACTATTCACCTTCAGTCTTAAGCGTATTTCATAGGGATGATTTAAATTTCTGATATTCTGGTTCCTACTGATGAATTCTCCATTTTGACAAGTTCTGATGAAGTCTATTCACTCTAGACAATTTATGCAAACCTAACTTGAATAGCTGATTTTTACTTTATCCCCTTGAGTTCCTAGAACTGCCCTGATTAAATTTTAAAATATAATTACAGGTAGCACACTGAGTCAGTCAGTTAGTCAGAGAAATCTGAGCTCTGAAAGCCTACTTCCTGCACCACACTGCCTTAAGTGCTCTGGAGGAGGGCGGGGGTGGATGGGAACAGTCATCATGAAATGATTTAAGGATTATTATTAACACAACAGATCACCAAGTACTCAAGTGGAAACTCTACACAGAAGTTCAAGAAATGGAGAATAAAAGCAGCACCTTTCCGGCTTTAACTGCCTGTCCTATATATTTAGTAAATGTGTTTTGTGGCTGCTAGTAGCTTTACTGGCATCCCAACAAAATAAATTAAACAACGTTGGTCTACTTAACAAATGGGCAGTCTGGGTTGGTGGAGAGCAGTTCTTTAATTTATTTTACCTGGTAATACTGCTACAGCTTTACTAAGTGAAGGGTCAGGGAGACATTAAAAAAAAAAAAAAAAAAACTTTTTATTCTGGAATAATGTTAGATTTACAGAATGTTGCAAAAATAATACAGAGTGTTCCAATATGCCATTACCCAGTTTCCCTAAATGTTAATATTTTACATTGCCATAGTACATTTTTCAAAACTAAGAACCAACATTGGAATATCACTATTGACTAAACTGTGGGATTTATTCTAATTTCATTTATTTATACTAATACCTTTTTATGTTTCAGGATTCAATCCTTATACCCTACATTGCATTTAATAGGAGTGTCTAATGTCTTACTGCTGAGATTTAAAAAATCAACTGTTTCTGGGCAATGAGGCTAATCAGTCAAAATATTAATGTGGAGCAGTAATAAGAACAAATTGAGTGTTCAAGAGCCACCTGGGCACACCATAGTGTCAAATTCTTAACCTTAGCAAAATGTATGATTTTGTAGGTAGCCATTAACCTCTTTTATTTACCTAAAGATGATTGTATCAAGAAAAGCTCTACCATCATTTCTAGAGGGCTCTTGGTCATTGTTGTTTGGTTTTTGTTTTGGGGTCTTTTTTTTTTTTTTTTTGTATATCCATGAGAACGTTTTGATAAGATTATTCTTTTGCTATCACTTAGTGTAGACAACTAAATTTTCCAAACGAAGACATGAGAAGGTGCTCACTTGGGTCCCAGTTAAGGAAACTTACCTTAGATACTGGAGAAATAAAACCTTAAGTAGTCTGCTAAACATGTATCGGGGGCTTCCCTGATGGCTCAGTGGTAAAGAATCCCCTTGCCAATGCAAGACACATGGGTTTGATCCCTGGGTAGGGAAGATCCCCTGGAGGAGGATCCCTTGGAGGTGGTTGCCACCCACTCCAGTATTCTTGCCTGGGAGAATCCCATAGACAGAGGAGCCTAGCAGGCTACAGTCCAGGAAACCTCAAAGAGTTGTACACAACTTAGCAACTGAACAAAAACAGAACATGTATTAGAAGATAATTATGAGTCAAGACCAATGGGTCTCTAACTTGGGCATGCACAAGGATTACCAGAGGGCTTGTTAAAATACAGATTTCTGAGTTCCATCCCCAGAGCATCCAACTCAGAGGGTCAGGGCTAGCCCAGGCATTTGCATACTAACAAGTTCACAGGTGATGTGGATGCTGCTGGTCCTGGAAATATACTTTGGGAATTACTTTTGTTGATAGTTGCATGAAAGAAAAATAAAGCCATTTTGTTCTGATGAGGTAAGTATAATCATAGGTCCTTGGATTTATCTGCTACCTACCAGTTCGATAAGGGATCTGTTAAATTTCATTTCATGTCTGTGCAAGGACTAAGTTAGAAAAATAACACAAAGATATGAGCTTTCCACAGCAGTTCTCACAAGTCTATCTTCCCTTCAATCAATTCAATCATTTTTAAAATATTTGTTGACAATAATAAATTATTATAAACCCACCAAAAGTTTTTGGCCTGAAACAAGGCCTCTGATTGATCAATGAAACTTAATAGGGTTGGGGGATGAAACACATCTTCAGCAGTGTTTCTGAAACTTTGCTGTGTTTATGGATCACCTAAGGATCTTTCAGGTGGTCTAGGTGTGGACCCTGAGATTCTGCATTTCTATCAAGCTTCCAGATGATGCATTGCTGCTGGGCCATGGATCATACTTCAGGTTAGGTATATGCCTTTTGATGATTTTAGCAAATACAAGAATCTTGGAACTTCCTAGCAATGCTCTGTCATAGAAATAGTTCTTTGGGTGCCTGATTCACTTTGCTGTACAGCAGAAAGTAATACAACAATGTAAAGCACCTATCAGTTCAGTTCAGTTCAGTCACTCAGTCGACTCTTTGCAACCCCATGAATTGCAGCAAGACAGACCTCCCTGTCCATCACCAACCCCCAGAGTACACTCAAACTCACGTCCATCGAGTCCGTGATGCCATCCAGCCATCTCATCCTCTGTCGTCCCCTTCTCCTCCTGCCCCCAATCCCACCCAGCATCAGAGTCTTTTCCAATGAGTCAGCTCTTCGCATGAGGTGGCCAAAGTACTGGAGTTTCAGCTTTAGCATCATTCCTTCCAAAGAACACCCAGGACTGATCTCCTTCAGAATGGACTGGTTGGATCTCCTTGCAGTCCAAGGGACTCTCAAGTCTTCTCCAACACCACAGTTCAAAAGCATCAATTCTTCGGTGCTCAGCTTTCTTCACAGTCCAACTCTCACATCCATACATGACCACTGGAAAAACCATAGCCTTGACTAGACAGACCTTTGTTGGCAAAGTAATGTCTCTGCTTTTGAATATGCTATCTAGGTTGGTCATAACTTTCCTTCCAAGGAGTACTCTAATTTAAAAAGAAAGAAAGAAAGAAAAAACAAACAAAAAAAGAAATAATGCCTTTGACTAAGGCACGTTTCGGAATACACAAATCTACATCCTGAACCCAAGTCTTTAGAATAAAGGGATAATTGTAGGGAAACTAAGTCAACAAAATCTCCCTGGAGTGCACTGGTACACGGTGGAAACTTCTTGACTCTGGTCACTTACTGAGGGGTCTTTTATCTTTAATCTATACTTTTTTACCCTAATCTAGTAAGTAGGAGTGACCTAGGGAAAAAATACAGAGGAGTATAATCCAGTTCTGCAATTTCTGCCTAGGTCACTGCCATGAATGCTCATCTCATGAACATGTCTTCAGTTCCTGAGACTGTTCTTCCATCTCCTTAACTCTCGATGTCTCAGAGGTCCTCCTGGCTCTTATGATGGAATTTCCAGGAAAGCTACTGACTTTTGTCATTTCCCCTAAATGAAGTTTTAGCCAATGGCCAACAATATATAAGACCTTATCAGACCTTATCATCCCTTTTAGAATATAAAGGGATAAAGGATAAGAAGTCTTTTATATCTATTTCATCTGGTTGCTATAGAGAAAAAAAAAGAAGCTTCAGAAAAATTGAAAGGTTTGCTGATTGCCTCAAGAAGAGGAGGACTGGCTAGGAGAACGTATTCTTTTCCATACTGGGTTGGAAGAGAAACCTTAGTCAGAATCAACTAATACTATACACTGTGGCTCTCCCAAGATGCTGCCTGAGGATCCATCACAGCTGGGATGGTAGCATGCCTCCTGAACAAGTGAATAGGGTAGAAGGACCCCTACAAAGCCCCCCTCAGACTGCATCTATAAGTAGACTCCCAGAATATATTCAGGTGAATGAAAAGGTGTCTCTACCTAACTAACAGTGGCAGTGGTATAGTCAGGCAACCTTCAGGGGTCCACAGATGAAAAAAGGTAACAGTGAGGTGGCCTAGCCCTGGGTAGTATACATCAACAAACGGCCCTCACTACTCACAAGTCTCCTAATTCAGTTTCTATCCCTGCATTGCATTATGGGCACTACCATCAGTAACCTGCAGCCAAAAGAAACCCCTATTCAACAAAAGCAGAACTTCAGAAAACTGTTCACTACTCTAAGCTTGACAACTTACTAGTACCAGAAGACTTCTCTGATGAGACTAGTAGTGATTTCAACATTGTGACTTTTTTGATACTGTATAGTGTGTCAACCTATAGAAGAAATGCAAACTCAGTGAACCAATATTTTTCAGATGACCAATGAATGCATGATGTTACAAAATCATGCATCAGTAAAAGATCCATTCAAAATGCAAAACAGACCAATAGATTTTAAGGTAATAGAACATAGAGAGCTTGTTGACATGATTTTAGATTATACAGTACAATTAATCTTTAAAATTAAGGGTCTTCCTGATAGCTCAGTTGGTAAAGAATCCTCCTGCAATGCAGGAGACCCTGGTTCCATTCCTGGGTTGGGAAGACTGCTGGAGAAGGGATAGGCTACCCACACTGGCATTCTTGGGCTTCCCTGTGGCTCAGCTGGTACAGAATCCACCTGCAATGCGGGAGACCTGGGTTTGATCCTTGGGTTGGGAAGATCCCCTGGAGAAGGGACAGGCTATCCGCTCTAGTACTCTGGCCTGGAAAATTTCATGGACTACACAGTCCATGGTGTTGCAAAGAGCTGGACACAACTGAGCGACTTTCATTTACTTTCAATCTTCAAAAAACTTACTAGTCAAATATTAATGTAATATCAAAAAGAACATTCTTGGTTATCTGCTAAAGTTCTTAAACACTCCTCCCTTTTCCAATCACAGACCTGTTTGAGGCCAGATTTTTCATTATATTCTTTAACCAAAATGGTATGTCACAATATGTTAAACACAGACATTAGATACAAATGTAGTAGTACCTCCCATTAAGTCAGACATAAAAGAGATTTGCAAAGCACGTAAAATGTCACTTCTCACTGGCCTTTTTGTTTGGAAAAATATATTTTCATAAAGTGTGTATATTACACATAATTGGTTTATTATCATTATTTTTAAATAAATTTTTCCTAAGAAAACTAAAGAAATTAAAATTTTCTACATGGTAAATATTGATAGATATAAAGCATATACACAAATGTTCTTTGGAGTCCCCAATAGTTCTTTTTAAGCTTTTTATTTAAAAAAATTTTTCCCAATAATTTTTAAGGATAAAAGCTTGAAAATTGCTACCCTAAGCTATGGGTTTCCCTTGTGGCTCAGCTGGTAAAGAATCCGCCCACAATGTGAGAGACCTGGGTTTGATTCCTGGGTTGGGAGGATCCCCTGGAGAAGGAAAAGGCTAACCACTTCAGTATTCTGGCCTGAAGAATTCCATGGACTGTATAGTCCATGGGGTAGCAAGGAGTCAGACACGACAGTGACTTTCACTCCATTTCACTTCAGCCTAAGCTAAGGGCTATGCTTCCATCAACTTTTTTTTAATATTGTGTCTGATAATTAAACAGAATGCTTGCTATATTTTGTTTGTGAAATGCTAACAGTAGAAAATATTTTACGTCACATTGTAATTCTATGATAATGGAAAATTAGAACATAAAGGTGGGGGAAAATAAACAGTATTGGTTGTAAACAACTGATATTTGTATCTCTGGTTTGGGTGATCTAATCACAACACATGGGTTAACATCTATGGAAAATATATTCTGAGCTACCACAAGTGACTTGCAAATACACCTAATCTGGTTCTTTGAAGAAGATGTGAGAAGAAATTTGGTCTTGATTATAAAACATGGTAATGGTCATAAAACCTCTCATACTCTGGGGATTTGATTCTGTACTTGGGCTCTCCCCACTGGAGTTCTTTGAGGACAAGGAGTTGCTTTTTGTTTTTTAATTCTATAAATACATATACTAAAAAAAGCCAGAGGATCTCGCATTAAGTATGACTTAATAAATATTTGTTGAATGAATCAATCAACAGAATACTCAATACTTAGATATACAAAAGTCATGCCAGGATGATTTTTAAATTATATTTATGCTTGCTCCACAGTCAGAAATATCATCCAGAGGCATTGAATACATTACAAAAATATAAATAAAAGCTTTTGTGATGAACTCAAACAACAAGAAATCACTTTAGGAGATGATATTTTAGTGAAACTGGATTTTTATTGTGGTGTTTCCCTGGTAAGGATCAGAAACATTTCTGATATGGTGGAACTACATGCACTCTGCAAAATTAGCAGGCAGAAAAAAGAAAAAAAAAAACCCTGTTTATGCCAAAAGCCCATCTTAATGATAAGGATAAGACTACTCAGAAAATAAAGTGAGGACTGTCCTTCCATCCAACACTATCATGGCGGAGTTTAGTGTCTACTGGAAAAATGTTAAAAGTCTCAAGGAAATTATTACAACCTATAAAGACTTACTTCTGGAAGAAAACTGTTGGTTTTCTAATATATTTCTGGTTTCTGGAAAGGCCAGGATATGCATTTTGCCTATTTCATAGTGTGGAGTACATAGAGATGACAGTATTAACCATACAATTGATCTCCAGGTTTTCAGTATTTCAGAAGTTCTCATATTTGAGTACTCTAATTCAGTTTTGGGTAGGAGTGTGTGTGGCTCTAATATCGCCTCACAAAGTTGTATTCATTCTACTCATTGACTTTTTTAACTTCTTTCAAAGGAGAGCTGACATCCTGAGAGTTGTACTGACACTGTGAATTCTTGTAATAACTTCTCTACCATCTTCATTAGTCACTAAGACAATTTAAGGTATACAATAAACAAAAAAAGAGGCTTCTCAAACTTCTATGAGATAAGTAATTTAATTGCCAAAAACAGGTCTTGGATACCAGGGAAATATTCACAGATGAAAAACTAGCTCTGTAATAGTTCTATTGTCCTGTCAAAAGAAAATCTGGAGAGCTTTACTTGATATAAGCATTTTATTAAGCAAGAAACACTGCTCAAAACAGGGAAATTTTGAGCTGAAATGTGGTTAGAAGCTCAGCATGCAAAGTGACAGCTGAGTTTAAAAAGCATGAATGAGGAAGCATGTGTGTGTGTGTGCTGTGTGTGTGACTGGTTACTAGAAACTTAGTCTTTATATGGTAGCAGCACTGTGTAAGCTTAACTGTCTATAGCAATTTGCTGGGAAGCTTTAAGGTCATACTGACCTGAAAAAAGCTGTTTTAGTTTTAGATCAGAGTTAGACTTTGGGTAAATCTGGACAGTTTAAAAGTTTTAGTTATATAATTATGAGTGTTTGGTCTAACAGTATATTCAAAATGAGGCTTCTATTTTGGTTTTTCTTTAACCAATAACAAACTGAATGGCATAATTCAAGCTCAGAGAGCATTAATTTATTACTTTGTGTTTCTTAAAGAGTTATAGCACATTGTAAACAAAAAAATTTTTATCCCTAAACCTGGTATTTCTTTTTCTTCATGCAATAAGACTAATATTTTGTACTTTTGGAATGGTTTATGTTATGTAAACAGCTTAAGTCATATTGTAAACATAGATCAAATTTTCTCAGCAGAATCTTAGGTTATATTTGTTTGGATCACTGAACTCATCTGGTGTCCATGTGTTGTATTCCAGGGTATTCTGGAATATCATGTATATTTTTATTCTCATATATCAAGTAAAAAAAGTTATTAACTATCAAAATTAAATGTGTTATTTTAAAATAATGTATACTCTATTAGGGGTAGGCCTTGCAAATAATAAACAATAGAGCAGTTACTGAAAAGAAGTACATGGAAGAAATGGACCTCAAACAAAGAAGCATTGAACATCGAACACTACTGAATACTTACACTAGAATTCTGTTTTATCTTCTTCCAAACTGTAAGCTACCTGAGGGCAAGCATGATGTCTTTCTTCCTCAACAATGTTTAGTTTAGCCTCTAGATCTAGAAGTAATAAAAATAACTAGTTAGCATTTATTGCACATGTATGTTTCTTTAATGTACGTTATCTGAAGAAACTACTACTGCGTCACTTCAGTCGTGTCCAACTCTGTGCGACCCCATAGACGGCAGACCACCAGGCTCCCCCGTCCCTGGGATTCTCCGAAGAAACTATGTGGTAATATTAGCCCAGTTAACAGATGAAGAAAATGAGGCTCAGAGAGATTATTGATTTAACTGAGATTTTATAGCACCTATGTGATTGAATCAAAATCTAAACACAGATCTGAACACAGGGCCCACTGTTTCCATCATACTTGCTGTCCCTATTCATTTGAGTAGTATTAAACACTTTTGCTGAATTGGTCAACACTTCTGTGATTTCTTCCAGATAAGAATTCTATTCTGATCATATAAATCATTTTATTCAACTCATACAACTATCACTACCAACAAGCAAGGAAGGCAACAAACAATGAAGGCAGCCTCTATAAACAGCTCTTGTATGGCACCTCCAAATAAATAAAGACAGTTATTCACTTCAGGACTATTTTATTTTTACAAGGAAAGAATGTACTATATGTAGAGAGACAGAAAATATTAAGACTAGAAGAGACTTCCAAAATATTTCAGTCTGTTTTTTAGATAAAGGTTGGTCTATCTCCTCCTGCTGCCCCCCCACCTCAATTACAATCTGATTATTCCTCTTAAAATAAGCCAAGTAATATTTTTATGACTGTTTGAAGCCAAACCTGTAGGCTAGTGACTTTTTAGCTCCACATTATTTTTTCCTTTTTATTGTATTGTATAATTCAAATCCAGTTTTGGATCTAAGCAGACAGGTTTTGTTTTCTAATCACAATTCTGGACTTGTAGCTTGGTAGAAGGTTTTGGTGGGGTTTGTATTCTAAACTACAGTTTTGATATCTTTAACATCCAGTTGAAAAGAACTTGAAAAGGTGAAAATGAAGGACGGAAACCAAAATATTAGATTATCAAAACACCCTATGTCAATATTGAAACATATAACTTGAAATTAAGGTAATTTCTGGAAAATCAACTGCTGACAGTGAACCAAAAAGAATTGTTTGGAGGTCATTTTCCTAAAATTAGAATGAGGAATATGGCAAAATTTACTCATTGGGAAAACATGTTCGCTTTCATGACACTCTACTCTCTTGATTTTCCATTCTCATTCTCCTTTACTAGGTCCTCCTTTTCTTTCTAGCTTTTCATGTGAGACTGCTTCAGGGTTCAGTTCATCATTCTCTTCTCAATTTCAGTTCTTTATCTACACTCACTATAATAGTTTGAATTACTATCCATTAGCTGATGACTCCCCAATTCTGATCTCCAGCCCATACCTCTCTCTCCAACCTTCCAGTCATTGAGTCAAAATCTTGGAGTCATCTGTGACTCTTCTCTTTCTCTTATGTCTTTCATTCAATTGTCAGGAATTCTACCCCCCAAAATAATCTGTTCACTTCTTACCACCTCCACTAGTACCACCGGTTCAAGACATTCATTTCTCCCCTCCTGTCACCTTCCCTCCCCTACAGTCTACTCTTAGAAGAATCTGAGTGATGCTTTTAAAATATGTCATCACACCATTCCTTTACTCAAAATCTTCCAAGAAATCTGCATCTCACATAAAAGCCAAAGTCCTTACAAAATCTTACACAATCTGTCACCCTAACCTCCCACGCCCACTCCCACCACCTTGACTCTCCTCTCTCATTGACCTCTGGCTTCATTGAGGTTTTCTGAACAAGCCAGGCTCGCTACTGACTGAAGCCTCGGAGCTGAACGTTTCCTTGGCCTGGACAGCTTTTCTCCTAGATGAAAAGCTTTGCTTTTCTCATATTAACAGCTCTTCCCCCAGATAACTGCACTGTATGTTCCATTTGTTGTTACTGTTCAGTCACTAAGTGGTGTTCCACTCTTTTCCGATCGCATGGACTGTAACGCCCCAAGCTCCTCTGTCCATTTGAATTCTGGGGCAAGAATACTGGAGTGGGTTGCCATTTCCTTCTCCAGAGTATCTTCCGGACTCACGGATGGAACCCCGGTCTCCTGCATTGCAGCCAGGTTCGTTACCCCTGAACCACCAGGGAAACCCATATGCCCTTCAATCTCTGCTCAATAATTAAGACCACTCTCAGAATCCTATTTAAGAGCTGTAACCCATCCCTTTATCCCCTCATCTTCTTTTATTCTGTCCTATTTTTACAACACCATGCATATTTAATAGCTTACCACAGTAATTATTTGGGAGATCATTTTAGTTTCTAGTAGAATGTAAACTCTGTATTGTTTTGTACTTAGGCCATAGTGGCTCAGAAGATTCCGACTGCAATGCAGGAGACCCAGGTTCTATTCCTGGGTGGGGAAGATCGCCTGGAGAAGGAAATAACAATCCACTCAGGTATTCTTGCCTGGAGAATACCATGGATAGGGGAGCCTGGCAGGCTACATACAGTCCTTGAGGTCGCAAAGAGGCTGACAGGACTGAGCAACTAACACAGGTTTGAAGGGCTCTCGCATGGATAACAGTCAATAATGGATTTCAGCAACTCAATTCACAGTTCACACGCCTGGGCAAGCTCCGTATACTCTTCTCAAGCTTAAATTTCAGCACCTCCTTAAACTGATAAAACTCAGCTAACATACACTTTCCTTTAAGACTTTCCCGACCCCGGAAATAAAAGCTTAAGGACGGGGGTGGGACGAGGAAGCTACTTCCGTTTCCGTACAGACCACAAGGAGCAAAAATACCATGGCGAAGGCCGGAGACAAGAGCGGCGGCAGCGGAAAGAAAGGCCTGAAACGCAAAGCCGCTACTGAAGAAGCTCAGGAGGCTGCAGTCGGTGAGGATGGGACGACGGAAAGCGGGGTACAACCCCCAAAGACGGCTGCCTTTCCTCCAGGATTCAGCATTTCGGAAATTAAGAACAAACAGCGGCGACACTTAATGTTCACGCGGTGGAAACAGCAGCAGCGGAAGGTATGAGGCGGCGGAGTCGCCAGGGCGCGTGCGCGGTGTCGCTCTAGAGCCAGTCGGGTGGGGCGGGCTGGACGATGCACATGCGCGGGCACCCCTGCCCGGGTCGCGGGCGGCGCTTATTAATCCGGAAGGGGTAGGGGCCAAGCAGCCCTGCGCTGGTTCATGCACCCTCATTTTTACCACACTCTCGGCTCAGCTTTCCGTCTGAGCAGCAAGGATTGCTTTCCTTGCCAGCTCTGTTGTCCTTGGTTGCGAAAGAAAGCAAGAACTCTTGCTCTGCTAGTATAAAAAATTACTTTCCTACCCGGCTCCTCTGCCCCCTCCACCCCCGCCAGACTTAGAAGGCAAGAATTTTCGTCTCCTATTTCCCCAGTCAACCTAACGTTGGTTAATGCCTAAAATCTGCAATACAGGCAGTACAAATATCCAAAAGGATCCTTCTCTGATTACTGTAGCCGCTCTTACCGAAGTTAGACTGTAAAGTTTCTAGAAATTGGATTTACTCTTTCCCGCATTGTCCTTATACCAATCTAGGAGGTATACACATAAAGCCCAAAGTCACGGTGCTCATTTGTGGTTAAATTACGCTTGCTTGGAACCAAGTTGCTTATTGCATATCGCGAAAATTCATACACAGTATTCTTTTTACTTGCCTGTTGCCTCTTGCTAGACTTGTTAAGGCCCTACACAGTGTCTTATTTGTCGTAGGTGACAAAGTGCTATTGGAGTACCTGGAAGGGACAAAAAACCCATTTTGGTGCGCACGTATGGGGGAAGGGTGTTCTAGATTTCTTGGGTCTGTAATTTCTAATCGGAGACCTGGTGGATTGAGGATCAACAGGCGCTAGGGAAAAGAAATTTTTTATTTTATATTGTGTGTCAAGCATCCTGTTCAGAAGTCCCCAGAAGTTACAGATTTACAGTACACCCTGCAGATTCTGAATAATAAAAGCATATTTTGATTATAAAATGTTTGAATAACTAGTGATGGATTTATTGTAAACAATGTGAAAACTCATTATTTTTAGCGCTTTTCAAAAGAGGCCACCAGAATAGCCATAAATTTTCTTTAGTTTGCAACTTGTTAGGAATGCAAAATAACAAAAGCTTGTTAACTTGTTTAGTATACATTTTGCACTTTCACTTTATTTGAGGCTTTAGAGTAAAAGATAAAGCTAATGAAATTTTAAATATTCAAACTTGTCAATTTAGATTATTTTGAGGGAGCAAGATCATCTGGTTTACAATAAGTTGGGTGTGAAAATCTAAGTCTGGATGTTTATTTTAATACAGTTCTAAGACTGGTCAGTTTAAATATTCATAGCATTAGTAATTTCATTATGTGTTTGCTATGTACCTAGTAGTTGCTCAATATTGTTCTTTTCTTTTTTAAATCCTTTAGGAAAAGTTGGCAGCTAAGAAAAAACTTAAAAAAGAGAGAGAGGCTCTTGGTGATAAGGTAAATAAAATTTTTAGTCCTCTGCTTTATATCTTGTATTAAGTAATGTTCCCTGATATTTACATTGAATCACTTTATTTTAAGATTTATTATGAAATATTTTGAATGTTTAAAATGATGTAAAAACAATACAGCACACCCCTTTCCATCCTTTACTCAAGAAATTATGCATTAGTAAATAGTGTTCAAGTGTCTTATGTGGTGTTTTCTGATTGCTTGCCCCTCCAAAGACAACCACTCTTTGGGACTTCCTGGCAGTCCAGTGGTTAAGATTCCACACTTGCCCTGCAGGAGGCAAGGGTTTGATCCTTGATTGATTGGGGAACAAAGATCCCTTTTGTCTAGAAGCAGAGTCAAAAAAAAAAGACAATAACTCATGAAATTGCTTTTTATGATTCCCATGCACTTCTTTGTTTCCTCTATTATGTTTGTGTGCATAAACAGTAAATACAGTAGTAGTGGTATTTTGCATGCATGTTTTCAAAATTTCAAAATGGTATATATACTTCCAGCTTGCTTATTTTACTTAACTTCATGTGTTTGAGAGGCAGAGACACATTATCCCTGACTGGGAATGGAGAAGATCCCCACCATAGGCCTGTAACTGGAGTTCTTCAGACTTCAAGCAAAGGCATTTTGTTATGCTAGGCTGAAGAAAGGAATAATAGAGCCTCTTCTGTTGTAGGGTTGGGATGTGTGAGAATGAGAGCTGACACAGAGGGTATAAACCTGTGAAGAGTGAGAATGGGGAGTAGGAGGAAGGTGAAACACCTGAGTGGATTGTGGCAAAGAAAAGAGCATCAAGAAAGGATTTAGCTGTTTTTGTGATGCTGACAAAAAGTGAAATCTCTCTATTGAAAAATTTTAAAAGAACTATTGAATGCTTCAGGTTGCGTTTTATACTTGCAAAATTTTTAAAAAGTTCAACTCCCCCTCCTCCCATCTCTTACTTAAGATGGAGTACCAAGTAATAATAAACATTTTTGAGGAAGGGAAAAATACAGACTATATACATAAACTGTATACTAAATACTACTTTTTCATGAATTCTCTTCAATAGTATTAGATTAAATCACAGGAAATTTCAATATTAAGACTGTTTTCACCTGCAAAATCCTATCAAGCAGTGTTAGTCTCTTTTTAACTCAGTAATCAGTTATAGCAAATTAATATGCTGATCACCATTTGAAAATATCACCATTCTTGTTTTTGGATTGATAGACGATCTAGAACTGCCTCTTTTTAAAAAATTACTTAAAACTTAATATTCATTTCATAAAATAATGAAAAAGAATTCCTGAATAGTTTGTCAGGTCATATTCATCTCTGTTAGTGTACATATATTTTAGATTAGTTTTAATCAGTGTATGGTTATAGTTTTGTGTTCTTGCTCCTTAAAATTTCATTTACACAATTTCTTGATCTAAGCTGAGTGTATGTGATTGCTGATGCTAACGCTATTCCATTAAGTTGGCAATGCCATAGTCATTATCTTGTTGTTGGACATTTGCCCTATTTAGTGTTCATTTCCACTAACCATAGTGATTATACATATTTCTTTGTATAAATTGCTCCCCTTTTCATTCCTTACCATAAATTCTCTAAACTAGAATTACTAGTTCAGCAGAAAGATACAGATTTGTAGCCTTTGTAAGATATTTCTGAATAGTTTTCTGAAAGTATTCGAACCAAGCTACCTAAATATGTACCTTTGTGATTTTTCTGTTATGTCTGATATTTTTCATCTTCGTGAATAATTATTAATTCCGTTTTCTCTTTGTGCTATTTGCCTGGTTTTAAACCATTTTATCCTGTCAGCAGTTCTTCCAGTAAGTGCATTTGTGTGCTTAAAGAGTTAAAAAGCCTCTTACTCAATATTGTTACTAGGACTGATGTACCAGTGGGTTGAATGAGAAACAGATTGAGTTTTTGCATTATTTCCAGATTTTTGTTATTCCCCGAGCATAATGCAGAATTATTAATGTGAAATGCTTCCCAGACTTAACATTTTTTTTCTTTTATTTAGGCTCCACCAAAGCCTGTACCCAAGACTATTGACAACCAGCGAGTGTATGATGAAACCATAGTAGATCCTAATGATGAAGAGGTAAATGTTAGAAGTCTTAAATAAATTTGGATAATCACATTTGATAAATTATCTGTTCTTATGCCAGTGTTTAATTTAAAGTACTAGCTGGTGAAATTGTATAATGGATTGATTTAGCTATAATGCTGGCATATTATCTTACTATTTGTTAAAGATTATTTCATAATTGGGTTTTCCAACAATGCTGTAGAAAAAGGAAATAAATTATTTATTTTCTCAGAAGGTATTGTATTTTATGCTTAGATAAACTTATTTGTGATTCAATGAATAATTTTTCCAGTGTTTTTTAATGTCATTTGAAAAGCAGTCCTTGTTTCATAAATTTTTACTATATATTTGTGTAGTATTTGTTAGACATTTTGACAACTAAGGTAATCTGATGCTGTTTTTTCGTGTGTCCATATAAAACTCTTGGTTTCAAGATAATCTTTCACTTTTCCCTTTAGTTTGCAACAGTACAGTGAAAGAGTCAAGGTACACATTCATGTACTTAATTATCAGAAATGGATTTCTCTTATTAAGAGTGAGAAAGGAAATCAATTTCTTTCTTCCAGTCTTCCCTCTTTCTCCCTCTTACATAACCAGCTTCCCAGCACCATTTTTGAAGTAGTAGTCTTTCTCATAGTAAATTGTAGTGCTGTGTGATATATTAGTTGTCTATATGTGCTGAGTCTTTTTTTTTTTTTTTGGTAGCTTGTTACTGGATTGGTTCTTTAGTTTCTTGATTATTTAGCTTCATGGTAAGTTTTGATAGCTGTGAGGGAAAGATGCCCCTCGCCATTCCCATCCTCAAATCCCTCTCTTCAACAGTGTTATCTTCCTGGATCTTACATCTTCTGTATAAAAGTGTGACTCATACTAAATCAGATCAGTGTCAGAATCTAGGTAGTATTGGGTTGGCCAAAAAGTTCATGCGGGTTTTTCTGGGCCATCTTACAGACTGTTTTACAGAACAAACTTCTTGGCCAACCCTATGTGTGTGTGTATATATATCCACTATATACATACATATATATACTATATATATATATATATACTATATATATATATACTATATATATATATACTATATATATATACTATATATATATATATATATATAGAATATGCAGGTAGGTAGGTAGTGAAGTGGCTCAGTTGTGTCCAACTCTTTGAGACCCCATTGACTGTAGCCTATCAGGCTCCTCCATCCATGGGATTTTCCTGGCAAGAATCACTGGAGAGGGTTGCCATTTCCTTCTCCAGGGGATTTTCCCAACCCAGGAATTGAATCCCCGTCTCCCACATTGTAGGCAGATGTTTTACTGTCTGAACCACCAGGGAAGTCTTAGTATATACGTATGTATGTATATATATCTTGTTTCAGTTCAGTCACTCAGTCTTGTCCGACTCTTTGCGACCCCATGGACTGCAGCATGCCAGGCCTCTCTGTCCATCACCAACTCCCAGAGTTTACTCAACTCATGTCCATTAAGTCTGTGATGCCATCCAACCATCTCATCCTCTGTTGTCCCATTCTCCTCCTTCCTCCAGTCTTTCCCAGCATCAGGGTCTTTTCAGATGAGTCAGTTCTTCACATCAGGTGGCCAAAGTATTGGAGTTTCAGCTTCAGCATCAGTCCTTCCAATGAATATTCAGGACTTTCTTCCTTTGGATGGACTGGGTTGAATCTCCTTTCTGTCCAAGGGACTCTCAAGAATCTTCTCCAACACCACAGTTCAAAAGCATCAATTCTTCAGTGTTCAGCTTTCTTTATAGTCCAACTCTCAGATCCATACATGACTACTGGAAAAACCATAGCTTTGACTAGATGGACCTTTGTTGACAGTACTATAATGTCTCTGCTTTTTAATATGCTATCTAGGATGGTCATAGCTTTTCTTTTAAGGAGCAAGCATCTTTTAATTTCATGGCTGCAGTCACCATCTGCAGTGATTTTGGAGCCCCCAAAAATAGAGTCTGCCACTGTTTCCATTGTTTCCCCATCTATTTGCCATGAAGTGATGGGACCAGATGCCATGGTCTTAGTTGAATGTTGAGTTTTAAGCCAGCTTTTTCACTCTCCTCTTTCACTTTCATCAAAAGGCTCTTTAATTCTTCTTTGTTTTCTGCCATAAGGGTGGTATCATATGCATATCTGAGGTTATTGATACTTCTCCTGGCAATCTTGGTTCCAGCTTATGCTTCATCCACCCCAGCGTTTCTCATGATGTACTCTGCATAGAAGTTAAATAAGCAGGGTGACAATATACAGCCTTGACGTACTCCTTTTCCTATTTGGAACCAGTCTGTTGTTGCATGTCTAGTTCTAACTGTTGCTTCTTAACCTGCATACAGATTTCTCAAGAGGCAGGTCAGGTGGTCTGGTATTCCCATCTCTTTCAGAATTTTCCACATTTTGTTGTGATCCACACAGTCAAAGGCTTTGGCATAGTCAATGAAGCAAAAGTAGATGTTTTTCTGGAACTCTCTTGCTTTTTCCATGATCCAGTGGATGTTGGCAGTTTGATCTGTGGTTCCTCTGCGTTTTCTAAATCCATCTTGAACATCTGGTAGTTCATGGTCTACAGACTGTTGAAGCCTGGCTTGGAGAATATTGAGCATCACTTTGCTAGCGAATGAGATGAGTGGTAGTTTGAGCATTCTTTGGCATTGCCTTTCTTTGGGGTTGGAATGAAAACTGACCTTTTCCAGTCCTATGGCCACTGCTGAGTTTTCCAAATTTGCTGACATATTGAGTGCAGCACTTTCACAGCATCATCTTTTAGGATTTGAAATAGCTCAACTGGAATTCTATCACCTTAAGTAGTTTTGTTCATAGTGATGCTTCCTAACGCCTACTTGATATGCATTCCAGGATGTCTGGTTGTAGGTGAGTGATCACACCATTGTGATTATCTGGGTCATGAAAATCTTTTTTGTATAGTTCTTGTGTGTATTCTTGCCACCTCTTCTTAATATCTTCTGCATCTGTTAGGTCCATACCATTTCTGTTCTTTATTGTGCCCATCTTGGCATGAAATGTTCCGTTGGTATCTCAAATTTTGCTTCACTGGGCCTTTAAATACTGAAAATGTATTTCAGTGAATATCATTGTTTTCTTCATACAAGTTATACACATAAATCTTGTTACAACTATTCCTGGGTATCTGGGTATTTTTTTTCTTGATAGTATAAATCACATGTCTCTGAAAACTATCTGATTTGCTGATTTACAAAAATGAGATTGCTTTTTGAATCATGATCTTTTAATCAGTAGAATTTGCTTCTAATAATTTTTCTAAATGTTTTCATTTCATGTTTAGATAATCATTTCTGCAAATATGTGTTTGTTTCTTTCAAACCATTAACAATTTCTTTTGTGCTTATTTGAATCGCACCATAATGTCAAATAAATTTTAAAAAGCAGCATTATCCTCTATGCCATGTTACTAATTTTAAAGAATACTTCCAGTGTATCATCATTAATGTATGTGTCATTAATGGTAGATTTTCCTTATGAGTTATGGAAATTCCATTCTTTTTTTTTTTTTGCTGCTTTGTTTGTTTAATGAATGAATTAGAAAGTTAGATGTCTTTCCTGCAAATATTAAGATAATTTATATACTTTTCTGCAAATATTGAGATGAATATCCAGTTTTCTCCTTTATTGCAGTAATTTAATAAATGAAATGGACTTTCTAGTGTTAAACCTGTTCTATTCATGGGGTAAATCAAATTTAGTTAAGGTGTTTTATCTTCTTAAAATATTGTTTTGGTTTGTTAAATGCATTGTTTAGATAGAATATACTCATGAGTGAAACTGAAGTAATACCCTGTTTTCATTCCTAATCTTGTTTATTTGAGCTTTCACCAGAGACATACCTGTTTTGTTATTCTTTTCAAGTTACTATTTTGTCTATTAAATGTTTCCTAATTCACTTATATCTCCTCTTACCTTTATTATTTCTTTTATACTCTGAGTTTATTCTATTTTTTTATGTGATTAATTCATTTTCATCTTTTTATGATGAGAAATTATGGTCATAAAATTCACATTTGCTATAGCCCACAAGTTTTAAGATGGATTCCTTTTATCATTTACATCTGAGTACCTCTTCTAATGAAAGATGATTTCTTCTTGCTTGTTGTATTTTTTTAGTTCATTAGTTCCCCCCCGTCCCATCCTTATTTTTTCTTTCTTTTTGCTTACTTGGGATTTTAGTTGCTCTTTTTTCTAGCTTCCTAAGATGGAAGCTTAGATTATTGATTTTATTTTTTCATTCTAATATAAGCATATAAAACTCTGGTGTTCACCCAAGCACTGCTTTAACCACCTTCCATACATTTTGGTGTGTTTGTGATGTTTTCATTTTCATTCTGTTGAAGATATTTTCTAATTTCTCTGGTGATTTCTTCTTTGGCTTACAATTTTCAAGAAGTATCTTAATTTCCAAATATTTGAGGATTTCCCTGATTTCTGCTGTTGATTTCTAATTCAATTTTATTGTGGTCTGGGACATATTTTGTTTCATTTCAGTCCTTTTCAACTGAATAAATGTCCTAGCATAAGATCTGTTCTGGAGAATGATTTATCACAATCTACTTCTAGTAAATACTGACACAATTCTGGTAAAATACAGCAAGTTTGCACCAGTATAGCTTTGTGACCTCCACTGTTACTCATGCTGTTAATTGTCAGCACATGTTGTTATGTATCTGTCTGTTATAAACCCGGTGTTGTAATTACTACTTTAAACATCCTCGTGTTTTACAAAAAAAAAAAATTAAGAGTTTACACACAAAACACACCCACAAAGCCTTATGTTTACCCTCATCATTACCTGTTTACAGTCCTCTTCTTTCCTGCCTCTGGATCATCTAGTATTATTCTTTTTCAGCTTGCAGGATTTTCTTAAGCCTTTGTTTTGTAGCAGGTCTGAGATCTAATTATCTCAGTTTTTGTCTTTATAAAAGCGTTTATTTTGCCTTTATTTTTTAAAAAATTTTGTGGGACATAGAATCCTTGGTTGACCTGTTTTTTTCTTTGAACTTGTTCCATTGAATTTTGACCTTCACTATTTCTTTTGAGAAACCAGTCATGACTTACTGGTTTTTTACTAAAGTTTTACTAAAGTTTTCTGGTTTTACTAAAACCAGATGATTTACTAAAGTTTTCTGGGTTTTTGGCTTTTACCAGTTTGACACTAGTGTATTTAGGTATTGTTCTTTTTTTAAATTCTACTTAATGTTTGTTGAGTTTGGACCTGTCAGTTAAGTTTTTAATCCATTATTTCTTGAAATACTTTTTTTTCCTGCCCTCTTCTCTCCTTGAGGGATTTCCTAACACACTGTTGAAATGGTTAACATTATCCTAAAAATTTCTGCAGCTTTGCTCTTTTTGCTATGATTATGTTCTCCATGCTTCAGATTGGATCGTTAGTAATCTGTTTTCAGGATTATTGATTCTTCTGCATCTTAGATCTACTTTATAGTATTTTTACAGGCTAAAAAACAAAAAGCCTGTATTTTTCCTTAATTCCGTGGGTATATTTGTTATGATGGCTTTGAAATTGTCACTAAATTCACCATCTGGACCCTTTCAGTCAGTTTTTATTGACTTCTCTTTTCCTGATTATACAGCATACTTTTCTGTTTCTTTGTATATTTAATAGGTTGAAAATTGGACACTTTTAGAAAACATTGCAGTAACTCTGGATTATTTTTATTATTATTTTTTTTTTACAGGTTATTGATTGTTGTTGTTTTAGTAACTTGTCTGGACTTAAACTGGAATCTCTCTGACAGTAGCATTACACTACTGCTGAGTTTGTGTTATTTTTAACCTTCCTTCCTAGAGATTTTTCCTGTGTTTGTGTGACTCAGTGGCCAGCTAGTGATTTGGGTAGAGGTTGCATCGTGAAACCTTGGGCCCCTAAGACATACATTCCCCCTGCCACCTGAGGTGTGTGTGGATTGAGGAAGGCTTTCAAAGTTGCAGCCATTTCTCCAGTCTCCCTTGTCTTTCACGTGCACTGGATTCTCAGGTCTCTCTCATGTGGAGCTTAGTTGTCAGTCAAGGATTTGGGGAGAGATTATGTCAGTTCGTCTATGATTTTTTCACTTCCAGAGCTCTCATTTAAAGTTTTGGCTGATCCATACCTACCCTGAACTAGGCCTGTAACCTTGGACTGGCAAAGCCAAGTCCAAGTCCAAGACCACCTGCCTGCCCATCCTCGAATCTGGTCTACCACCTCTGGATCCAGGATTGCTGGTTCTCGCTTACCATTAGTCCTGAAGTTGATACAGTTACTGTTTTCACCACCCAGGTTGACATGGGAAATGGAGTAGCTCTAGGCAAGATTCTTGATGTTCTTGCCCACAAATGGATCCGTTTTTCAATGAATGCATCTCAATTTCTTGAAATTATTTTTGACTTTTTTTTTCCCAGTTTCATATTAGTATTCTTCAGCTAGAAAATTATCCAACCTCTTCATGTTGCCATTAACCTGTCCCTCCTGGGCCCTCTTTAAATCACGAGTCAGCTAGATAACCCAGTGTTACAGAATCCTATTCGAATTGCTTGTAAAATGCTGGCCCAGTAGAGTGTTTGATGTAAAGTTATCTCTCTTTCTGTTTTCAGGTTGCTTATGATGAAGCTACAGATGAATTTGCTTCTTACTTCAACAGACAGACTTCTCCCAAGATTCTCATCACTACGTCAGATAGACCTCATGGGGTAAACATATCAGTTACTATAGTTGTTGAATTCTTAATTTTCTTACGTAGGTTATTTAAAATAACTTCATTCAGAAGAGTTAAATTTTTAGTAATTGCCTTAGGTAATGTCTGTAAATAAACTAAATAAAATGTATCAGTGATGTGATGTAGGTTCACCAAGTGTGATTCTTCATGATAGGCTTTCTCAGCCTCAGCACTGTTTAAACGTTTTGGGCTGGATTTTTTTATTGTTCAGATTGTCCTGTTCATTATAGGATGTTTAGCAGCATTTTGGCCTCTATCCACTAGATACTGATAGCAGCCAGCTTCTACCACTACCATCAGTCATGACCACCAAAAGTGTTTCCAGATGTTTCCAAACATCCCTTGATGACAAAATTGTCCCTAGTTGAGAATGACTGCTTTAGGTAGATCAGCCTTTGATGGAGGATGAAACTGTTTGGATTTCATTCTTCCCTAGCCTTGCTCTCTGTTAGTAACACTATAATGATTACTTCTTTCCTTATAAATATATGCCACTTAGATTTTTATTCTTTTTGATTTTTGAGGATTTTGTTATTTTGTTTTATAGAGAACAGTACGACTCTGTGAACAGCTCTCTACAGTTATACCAAATTCGCATGTTTATTACAGAAGAGGACTGGCTCTGAAAAAAATTATTCCACAGTGCATCTCAAGAGATTTCACAGACCTGATTGTTATTAATGAAGATCGTAAAATACCAAGTATCCTTTGTTCTTTTTAAGGCGTTTTCTTGTCTCCCCTTCACCCCCTTTTAAGATATATTTAAAAGAATATGTTTCCTGTAACTTTTAGAACATAATTTGTTCAACCAGAGAATTATATATCTCTATTCAAGACTCCGAACTGATTTTTCCTTTTCACTCTGCAAGCATTTGTTAAGCCCATGCTATAAGTAAGACATTATTTGTTAGTAAAAGATAAACAGAGAAAGTCAGCTTCGGGGAATTCATAATCTAGTAGGATAAAATAGATATGTAAAGAAACAAAAATATTGTGTACATAGTACAATTACAGAGCGAAATATAGTATACAGTAGAAACTTTGGTAAAAATCTGCCCTGGGGACATTAGGGAAGAAGTACTTGACAGAAAAAAGACGCCTAAACCCTGTCTAGGTGGATATGGGTGAATGAAGTAAGGCAGAGGAAAAATACCTATTGCAAAAACATAACCATTTGAAAAGATAGAGGCATGAAGGTCCTCTCCCAGTTGGGGATCTGCAGCTATTTTGATATGGCTAGATTTTGTGTTGCCAGAAGTGGTGTCACAAGATTGCATTTTTGAAGTAGGTATTTGGGCCCATATTATGTATTGCAGATACCAAGAATAATCTATCCTTTTACTATGAGTCTCAGATCCAAGGTGAATGTGTTACCTCAATCCTAGATATTTCTTCCTATTTTGAGATAAGAGATCACATAAAGGATCCCTGGATTTGTTTTTGTCATTGATGTTGTTTTACTTACTCATTGCCTGTGAACTCAGTAACTTTAAAAGTGGCCAGCTGAATGTCAAAATTATTAAAATTACCAAGGATTTATAAACAATGGGGTTAGTACTTCCGTGCTGCCAGGATAACATATTTTTAAAAATCAGTGAACACTGCTTTTTAAAAAATAATGGTTTACAATCTATTTTTTCCCATCTAAATAACTTTTATGGCTTTTATTGTTTTCAGTGTAAGTTAATTAAAGACATCCACTTGATCAGTCATGTCCGACTCTTTGCGACCCCATGGACTGTAGCCCATCAGGCTTCTCTGTCCATGGGATTTCTCAGGCAAGAACACTGGAGTGGGTAGCCATTTCCTTCTGCAAGTATCCCCTTGCACCAGTTGTTTTTCAGAGACTTTTAAGACTAAACTAGCTTTGTATTGTTAGTCATTTTATAATTTGGCTGGATTGTGAGTTTAGAAAAAAAGTGTCTTGAGTACTTAATCTATTCCAGAAGAGATCTGCTTTGAAGGTACTAATCCCTGCCTTTTTAAAACATGTCGTCCCCACCTCCACCCCACCCCAAATGAGGTTTCAAGACCTTTGTTCCTGTTTGGGGCAGTACTTCCTTTCACTTTTTTCCTCTTCCTTATTTCTAAATGGAAATTCGATGTAGAGAGCAGCTTATATAGGGTGTTTTACATTCCTGGCCTTTTGAGTAGGTCATAACAAAGTAACTTTCACATCAGTGGTAACAAAATGCCTCTATATATTTCTGACTGCAAATTAACAGCTAAGGTCTAGGACTCAGGTGTAATCCCACCCCAGTTTAGATATGCCATGTAGTACTTGAATGAATCTACCTGACCCTTCTCAAACTCTTCATTGCTAAAATCATTACTAAAAATCGGGATGAGTCCTATGTGGCATGGTTTGTATTAGAGATTAGGAATAACATAAGTAACACCTTTTGTACAGTGCAGGTACTTAGGAATTGATACATTTGGATTTTATACTTTGTTTTGACACAAACCACAATTTAGTGGAAATTTCTAGAAAAGATTCAAGCCTTGATTTAGGTTAAATGACTTCTACTTCTCTTAATCCCCTTAAGATTTTGATTTTTTTTTTTTTTTTGGTAGTACAAATGATACAGAAATACTTATGGCTATACCTCATGAGTATAGCCAAACCTTGAAGAGAAGGGAAGAATTCAAACATTTACTGATAATCTGCTGTGTAGTAGGCATAGTATCTGTCAGAAGTAGATTTTAGAGTTAATGGATTCATTGGGAAGAAGGGCATTTGTGTAACTAAAACTCAAATGACAAGTGCTATAGTAACAGTGAGAGCTGAGAATATTTAGAGCTTAATTTTGTCTGTAAAAAGAGATGGCATTTGAAGCAGGCCTTAATGGATGAGTAAAATACTGTAGATACTTGAAATAGCATAAGCAAAAAACACATGATAGGATTGTTTATGGTGTATTAGAGAGACTGTCTGTGTCTACCAGTTATAAAACAATATGTAGAGATAGGAGGTTATTAATAAAATGGTAGTGCGGAGCCACAGTATGAGTGCTGTGCTGATGTTTTTAATCTATAGATGAGTCTGTGGTGAGAGTAGTTTCAAACTACCTATAGCTGGCAAAACTATCAAGGTATCTAGGTTTTCACTTAGCACATAAGAAGCTATGAGAAACTACAATGGCACGGCTGAGTCCCATAGCTTATTACTTACAGAACCAAGGCCTAAATCCAACTTGATTAGTCTATATTAGGAGACAGATGTACTTGAAGTGGTGAAAGAGAAGTCAGACCAAGCAGGATACTGTTCCTAATCTGGGTGGAAAAATCTCAAGGACCTCAAATAAGACAGTAACACCTGGGGTAAGAGGCAGCTATTGAAGTGAGGAATTTATGAAGGTAAAAGCAATAAACAGGATCTGGTGGTGGCAGAGGAGGAAGGTGAAGATGATAACCACCATAGTTTCTAATTTAATAGATGAATGGGAGAATGTTGATGTCTTTTAAAGATGGCAACATCTGTTTTATAAAACTTACATTGTGTGCAGATACTTATAAGTCTAGTTCTGACCTCCTTTTAAGGTTAAGTATTTGAAAGAATCAAGTTGTGCTACAAAGGCTTGAGCTGCATTCCAAACTTTGAAAGCCCTTGGTCGGCCAGCCTTGATTGTAGGTAGTTTTCTTATATTTCATTTATAATTTAGTTTATAGCCTAATTCTGTTTGTAGGGTCTGTAAGGGTTAATTGGTTGATTTTAAACTGTAGTACAGTAATCCCAAGAATTAAGACCTTGTCTCTTGGGAACACTAATAACCTTGATTTCCAGATGTAGCTGGTCTTACGTGATATTGAAAACTGCATATCCTGGCCTTACAAATGTATGAAATGTATATACAGACTATATTCCATTTGTGGTGCTACAGTTATGCTAGAATCTTATCCTTATTCCTGTATTATAGTAGTGGATTTTAGCTCTTTTCGCTTACTTCAATGCTTAACATAATCTTTGTGAAAGATTTGGGTTGATTATGTCTTTAGAGTTTTGGGTATGGTGTGAAAATCAAGTCAAAGGAATACATGCATCCACCTATTCACCTAATAGGTGAATTACCTACAGATTTTAGGAGCCTTTGGGTATACAAAGGACTAGTTATTTAAACAACTTAAGGTTTAGATTACAGAGTTCAGTGTGTCCTTAGCTTTGTGAACAGATGGATTAATTCTGAGTCACCTGCCCAGCGGCCCAACCGCTCACTTTAAAATGAGCAGTGTTCGTCTGCGTAAAGAAATAAAGGTGAGTTTTATGCATTCCTTGACTGGCACTGGTCTCCTCACAGTGTCTGATTAGTAAATGCTATAACCTGTAGGTTCATTGATTTAATTTGGGGGTGGGGCTGGTTGGTTTTGTGATGCTGTGTGGTGAGTGGGGGCTTCTCTCTAGTTGTGGAGCACCAGCTTCTTGCAGTGGCTTGTCTCCTCGTGGAGCATGGGCTCTAGGTACACAGGCTTCAGTAGTTGTGACTCAAGGGCTCTACAGCACAGGCTCTGTAACTGCACGTGGGCTTAGCCACTCCACGGCATGTAGGATCTTCCCAGATCAGAGACATTATCTATAGTAATTTATCATTAAGATAACTAAAATGTTTCAATGTCATGTAAATTCTAAAACTTGAAACTGCAATGAGATGTACTTTTGCCACTGTTGTGATTTTTCATCATTTTTCTAGAGAAGAGGCAAAGACCCAACAGAACACATACCAGAAGTAATTTTGAACAATTTTACAACACGACTGGGTCACTCTATTGGACGTATGTTTGCATCTCTCTTTCCCCATAATCCTCAGTTTATTGGAAGGCAGGTTGCCACATTCCACAATCAACGGGATTATATCTTCTTCAGATTTCACAGGTAAGGAAAGTACTTTAACTCCTTGGACTCTGACTTCCATTATGAAACATGTTTTCTACATAAACCTGTTTCCCAATGTATTCTGACAAGTACTGTAGATGAGAAATTAAAACTGATATATTAAAGAATAGTTGGGTTCATTCAGACTGATTTCCTTAACTCTTTTTTTCTTTAAGATACATATTCAAGAGTGAAAAGAAAGTGGGAATTCAGGAACTGGGACCACGTTTTACCTTAAAATTAAGATCTCTTCAGAAAGGAACCTTTGATTCTAAATATGGAGAATATGAATGGGTGCATAAGGTATGTGCTTACTCTATGAAAAGCCAGTTAGGCAATTTTAAAAAGGATGGAATGAGAATAAAACCATGCACTTTAAGTTTTGAGTATTTATACCTTAAATTATGCTTGTGCATTTATTCCCATGAGTTAAAACTAATCTCTGATACAGCATTCTGGTCTAGAGATTAACCTTGGTTCACCTGAAACATCCCTAAAGATCAGTGGTTTGAAAGGTGGACCAGTAGCATCGCCTAAGAACTTGTTACAAAGGCAAACTGTTGGGCCACAGACCTGCTCAATCACTAGCTTAGGGAGTGGGCCAGCAGTCTGTTTATAAACCTGTTATGATGATTCTGCTGCACGCTTGAGAATTATTGCTACAGAGAAGTTTGGAGATCATTTTAAATCATAAATGAAAATGATACTTTAAAAATACATAGGCCTGACTTTAAAATTTTACACACACACACACACACACACACACACACACACACACACACACACACACGGACCTGAAGACTTAAATTCGGTCTCAGAGACAAACCAAGAGTGTTTTGCACTATTACCTACAGAATGTTAACTTTTTTTTTCCCCCCCCAGCCCCAGGAAATGGATACAAGTAGAAGAAAATTCCATTTATAAAGGACTGAGAGGATAGTATTAAACTGCTGAACACGCCTGTCTGGAGTTTATGAAACAAGACTTTTCAAAATGGCAGTTACCGATTTCATAAACCTTCTTTCATCTCTGAACAAAGTATCAAGTGCCATGAATTACCACTATTTATGTAGCAAATAAAAAGGTAATTTTGTTAAGAGTTTATAAGTTTCCTAAAATCTAATTCTCTTATTTTTAGGTAACTGAATAAACTGGAATCAAGATTCAAACTAACATTCCCATTTGTACTTTCATGGAACATGTGGGCTGCTGAGAAATACAATGCTTGGTAGATACTGTGTAACCTACTGGTTTTCTATCAGACTAGTATTCATAGTTTCAATTCTGTTTCCTGAAAACACATATTTTGGACCAGGTTTCTAAGATGTTTTAACATTTCTTTAAGCCTTTCAAGAAGGATAAAAAGTTTTAAAGCAAGATGGTTTCCTAAGGACTTAGAACAAAAGTTACAAATTATTGATGCTTACTTTTTTGGTTCCTTTTTTCCTTGGTACTTCTTTACCTCATTACATTGTACTGTAGGGCTCCATTCAGGAATTAACTCAGGCTCTGAAATTTTTCTCACATCTTAAAATGGAATTATGTCTAGTCTTTACTGTCCTTATTAGGAGAGCCACCTAATATGAAGGAAATAATACAAAGTAACACCCAACAAAGGAGTTTATTAAAAAGTTAACCATGTAAGTAACTCATGAATAGAAACTAGTATTATTAGCAGCCTTCTCCTGACCTTAAAAAAATAACTTTGCAGTCTTTAATTTTCTAGTAATCTTATTTTAAATACATGGCATAAAGTTATGAGATGAGTTGTTAGAACACTAAAAATTTAACCACTTTAAAGTATGATGGGGAAATTTTCATTTTTTAAGTGTTCAAAACAAATTAATACATAAAATTTTTATACTAAGTATTTTATTGTATATTGCCATCAGTGTATATAAAATAATTGCCCTTGTGAAACAGAAAATTATGAATATTCAGAGAGGTAGACATTAAGGACTGACAAAAGTAGAAGTTTGTATAGTATGGCACGTTACAGAGAGGCTTTTGTACAGGCTTCAAATTTAGCTTTCCTTTGAATATTCACTGGTTTATGAAACGTGGTCTGGAAAACCTGAAATGGAAAAAGGGAAAAAGTGAATTAGGGTAAGGTATCATAAGAACAATAGCTTTTTTTATGAGTAGCAGTACATCTTACAGTACATCACTTTTAGGGTATTTATTTGAATGTCAACTTATAAAGTGCTTTCAATTAAACCAGGCACTAAGCCTGTTTTTGTTTTTTTTTTAAAGACATCCCAGTTGGTTTTTTTGGGGGGGGGCGGGGGACGGGGGGTGGTGGATAGGAAATGAGAAACCAGATAGAACACGCCTGAATCAAAGGACCTAAAGAGTAACTTGCCAATATATCAAAAAAAAAAAAAAAAAACACCCACACACTGCAGATTCTAATTTTTAAAAAGGTTAATATAAAAATCTCTTACGATGGGAGATATCTGAACACCTCTAGAAAATGAGGAACGGCTGAGAAGAGCAAGATGCAATCACTTCTATTTACCCACATAAATCTATACACAAAGAAAAATATACACACAGCTTTGACTATAGTAGGAGAAGGAAATGGCAATCCACTCCAGTATTCTTGCCTGGAGAAATCCCAGGGACAGAGGAGCCTGGTGGGCTGCCGTCTATGGGGTCACACAGAGTCGGACATGACTGAAGCAACTTAGCAGCAGCAGCAGCAGTGTTTTAATAGCAAAGAACTGCAAATAGCCTAAATGCAACTCAATAGGACAATGAATAAATAAACTAAAGTTTATAAACATGATGGAATACAACAATTTAAATGACTGAACAATCTATGGATTAACACAAATCTCAAAAATAATGCACTAATAGTTATTCCTTAAAAATAACAGCTGGATTTTAGAACTATAAAACAATAAATACATGGGCATAACAGCGCCAGAGTAAGTTATTTATATGGAAAGGTAGAAAAAGTATCATTTCTTTATAAAAATTAACAAGGTTGGGAATTCCCTTGTGGTCCAATAGTTAGGACTCTGGTCTTTCACTACCAAGGGACCAGGTTCACTCCCTGGCTGGGGAACTAAGATCCCATAAGCTGCACAGCTCAGAACTAACAAGGTAAACCATTTAATTCAGGATAGTAAAGAATTGGGTTTTTATACTGATTTAAAATTTTCTGTTACTTCATTACAAAAAGTTTTACAAGAAGCATAAACAGAATCAGTGGTGAAAATGTTTAGCCTCAAGTTTTGCAAATTACAAAACTGAGATAGGCAGGAAATAGTAGCAAACAGTCTGTGATCTGTTTGGCAGGGGCTCAGCCAAAAGTACTCTTTAAACTCCAGGTGGAACAGCAAAGTTTAATTTGGCAATATTACCAAGGTTATTAAATTTTAAATGTCATTCCTTACAGAATAACTTTACCTCCAGAAGTTTATTTTAAAGAAATGTGTAGAGTATACTTACCGGTACCAAGATGTTCACCTCAGTGTAGCCTCAAATTTGGAAACCTCAATATTTGATGAAGTATAATTTAAGTTATAGTATAACCACAGAAAAATCTCATTTACAAAAACTATTAAGTGAGAGCACCAAAGCCTAAGCACCAGACCACCAGGGAATTTACAGACTATTAAATGAAACAAGAAAATTCAACTTCAAAAAAACAAAACTGCATACTATAATCACTTTTCAATAATTTGTTTTTTTTTTTTGGTCTTTAAAGGAAACATCTGTTAACAGTGGTTATTTCTAGGTGTGCAAGTCATGGTAAATTCTATTTTAATACTCTGGACTATTTATTGCTAAAATATCTATGCTTTAAATTACACATATAGTTTTAAAAGTTATGAGTGTGAAGACAAATACAGATTTAAATATGGATGTTTTGCATCGACGCCACTCAGTGTGCCAAGGACAGCCAACATCAGTATAATATCCCAGACCTACTGTTTTAGAATCTCTATTTTAACACCGTGACTTGTAGCTACATTCATGTTTGAGAAGAAATGCTTCTACATCCAAATACTTTTCCTAGCCAAAAGTGCTTCAAATCATAATATTCATAAACCTGCAGGTTTTACTATACTGCCAGGATTAATAGCCATTATTTTACTTTGAAATCTGGATTCTTATCCCAACCAGAGCCAAGTTAATTAGGCACTGATCTGTATTCTATGAAATGAAACTATGAACAGCCAGTTAAGAAGCCACACTTACCAGTATTTTAAATGAAAATAAACTTATAAAGAAAATACAAGAGGAACCATAACAATTTTGGAATTTCTCAAAATTGCCAAAAGCAAAAAACTTTTTAATTATTAAATATGAAGGTGCTTGAATGTTGAAAAGAATTACTTCCTTAAACTCAAAGGTGGTTTCTTCCCCTCTGGGTTTGGAACCTTTACCAATTCAACTAATCATGGTATTTACTAGAGACATGCTTTTACTTATACAGACTTCCTGGACACTCCCAAGTCTACTAAATTTAATTAGGGAGGGCACAACTATGCAACATGTATTTTAGGAAGCAGCTTCCTGCACTGTGAGGAGTCAGAATATTTGCAGAGGGTGTGTAACATATACAGAGTTGTCTTTATAACAAGTAAATGCTCTGACTAAAGTCCTATGACTTCATGAAGGCAGTACAGTTAGATTCCATTTTCAATTATCCACATATCATGCTGTCTGGCCAGATTCCATTTTCAATTATCCACACATCATGTTGTCTTGCCACCTCTCGTGAGTTAACATACATTTTTGTACACCTTGACATCTGTTCTGCAAGGTACAGGTTAACATATAGAAGTATGCTTTAAACCCACCCAAATTTTATTTTCTTAATCCTCTGAAAACCAACCCACTGTCTCCCACCATAAACTTAAATACTTCATTTCCTTCTCTTGTAATCTTTACCTAAAAAGAATAAAGTTAAAACCTTTTGTCTCCAACTCCAAATGCCTGCACTGTCTAAGCTTATGCAGCTATCTCCTCTGTTTGCACTCACTACTTCTTTTCTATGCTTTGCTGCTGCTGCTGCTAAGTCGCTTCAGTTGTGTCCGACTCTGTGCGACCCATAGACAGCAGCCCACCACGCTCCGCCGTCCCTGGGATTCTCTAGGCAAGAACACTGGAGTGGGTTGCCATTTCCTTCTCCAATGCATGAAATTGAAGTCACTGAGTCGTATGCAACTCTCAGCGACCCCATGGACTACAGCCTACCAGGCTCCTCCGTCCGTGAGATTTTCCAGGCAAGAGTACTAGAGTGGGGTGCCATTGCCTTCTCCGTCTATGCTATTCTAGTAGATCATAATTAATCCAAATCCACTGACAGTATTTTAAAAGTCACCACCATGAACACAGCAGATTTCTTTAAATGTCTAAATATTTTCTAGGTACAAAAAAATTAGTATTTGGGGCACCAAAGTACACCATTAGGCAATACTATAAAGGGTAACATGGCTTGTCACAATAGTGAAATTTTCTAGTAACCCCTATATCCTCTTATGGTTATTAAATCCTCTACTTAACCCTCTGATAAAATAGAAACAACTAGTCTTCGTGATTACTAAATCAGCAAATTTCATCAATCTTCACAAAACAAAAAAGACTTGAAAATCCAAGTGCAAAACAAAAGTATGCTAAGAGCTTGCTCAACTTATAAAGTGCTACAAAGAAAGAAACCTGACTAGTTATCCCTACTAATTTTGTTGTTTTAATTTAAGGAAACTTACCTTGTCAAGATCTGTCTTACTACAAAAACGAACAGACTTTCTGGGGCCTGAAGGGATTTGTACTTGAAGATACTCCAGTCAGCAGAGGGTCATGTTGAGCATTCTGCAGACAGAACTGTTTCAAATCTGCAGCTGCCTGGGAAACCTGTATATAACAAGCAGTGGGGGAAGGGGGCAGGAGGTGATGAGTGTTTTAATGAAAGTTTTCTCAAATCTTAAATAAAAATATGTGCCAATAAACAACTCAAAAAATATATACACTAATTGAAGGTCAACAGTCTTACTGTTGTTGTTTGGTGGCTAAATTGTGTCTGACTAAATCATGTCTGACTTTTGCGACCCCATCAACTGTAAACTGTAGCCCACCAGGCTCCTCTGTCCATGTCCAGGCAAGAATATTGGACTGGGTGGCCATTTCCTTCTCCAAGGGATCTTCCCGACCCAGGGATCAAACCTGCATCTCCTGCAATGGCAGGTGGATTCTTTGCCACTGAGCCACCAGGAAGCTCATCAACAGTCATATACTGTCAACATATACATATGTTTGATACACAGTCATATACAGTCAAAACACTCCATGTAAATAAAACAAGCACAAACAGTACAACTCCGTTTTATCTGCAAAGCATAGCACATCTTGCTAGTTTACTAATCAACAGGATGTTCTAGTGTAACCATGAAGGTACTCAAATTTTTTTTTATTAAAAGCAGTACACAGGATATTATAGGGTAAAAATAAATTAAAATGCTAGTAAACTATCACTCTGTCTTGAAAGCAGTATACTGAGAAAATGCTGTGAGTGTCTTGGTATTACATACCATCAGCTGTTCTATGTTACAAAATTGGACAATGAGTTTCTGCTCAGTGACATGTGACTCAAAGGCTGATTATTAGCAAACTTCAGTTAAAGAACTTTACTGAGCAGCCTGCCTTTAAGAAACTGCCTTAAATGTGACTTAATAATTTTCATATATATATACAAAGCCATTCAAACAGGACTTACAGAACTTCTGTGGTTTCACAGATAAGACAACTTTATACCAACTTCAACATCTACTATTTATATATATTCTGTTAAGGCGTGGTGCAGGACACCAAAACAATAAACGGAATAGTTCAGATATATAATATGAATGACTAAAGGATGCCTCAAATATAGTATCCTAACGCTTGAATTGTGGTTTAGGAAGATGGGGAAGGCAATCATTTATTGTATTCTGTTTTAACTATCCACAAGAAGGATAAGAACAGGTGTCCAATCTGGCTGGGTAATATTTAGCCTCTGAAAGGGAGCTAAGGGCATCACAAGTGCTCTCTATACAAAGAATTTCTGCAGATGACAGCTTCTCATAAACGGATCCATCACCGTGAGATGAATCTAAACTCTTCTTGGAATCTGCTTATCTGTTTGGTTTATACACCAGCCCAGGATAAAGAGTTTCATGAATTTATTAGCAACTGTGTAAGTAGTTTTGGGTTCCAAGTACTACAAGAAATGGGCACCCTGCTCCCCCTCAAAGGTGTAGCTACAGTGGGGGAAGAGTGGTATCATTTTTCACTATCTTATAACATGGTTTCATTCATTCACATTAACCAGCAGTAAAGAATCTACTGCGCTTCCCCTGTGGCTCAGCGGTAAAGAAGCCACATGTCAATGCAGGAGATATATAAGAGATGTGGGTTTGATCCCTGAGTCTGGAAAGATCCCTTGGAGAAGGGCATGGCAACCCACTCAGTATTCTTGCTGGGAAAATCCCATGGACAGAGGAGCCTTGTGGGCTATAGTCCATACGGTCACAAAGAGTTGTGACTTTATGCTTAGGACATGACTGAGCATAAACATGAGAAAGAATCTGTTAATTTCCTGCCAAAAATGTAGGCAGACTCCCAACTTAAACTCCCTTTCACAAACTTCTCATCACCTCTATGTGCCAAATATAATTCTAGGCCCTGAGAATATGTAAGAACAACCAGGTCCCTGTTACAGAGCTAACAGTTCAGATGAAAAGAGACAAGATGATCTGCAGAAAAAAAAAGAATAGTTTGTTAGATCAGGACCTGTGGCTAAGTGTTTTCAAGGAGGTGACATTTAAATTGAGATCTCAGTGACAAGAGATCCAGCCAAGGAACCATCAGTGAGAAAATAACCAGTGAGAATTCCAATCAATGGGGAGAGTGGAGACAAAGGCTTAAAATTCAAACAAGCTGCCAGCCCCTAAGACACTATAATAATAACCATCAGAGAGGTTGAAACCCTATAATCCTGGCATAATTATCAGTGCCCTCTTTCACTCTCAAAAGTGCCCTGGGTTGGGAACAAAGTGTATGGTCACCAACACTGGGGAAGTTTGTCAAGCATTTGTGGTAATTTCTATCAACTACTCAAACAAAGGCTTTTAAAAAATAAACTCGTGCTAATTCAAAAGTAAAATGTCACTACAAAAGCATCTATAAAAGTCATGGGTAAAACAGAAACACAAAATGAAATCTAACTCACCACATTTTGCAACATGTCCAAAGAAAAGCTCATTTAAATTCCCTCAAGGTGAGGTGCTTTCCTCCTTGCTACACACAGCCCTGGCATTTAGACTTGAGATTTCTATAACCAAACCCTGGTGAAGGCTTTAATGATTCCAACCAAAACCTTTAGTACTGGAGGAAGGCACCTCGCTGGAGAGTTATTGCAGGGGCTAGGGTTTTTAAGGTAAAGAGATCCCCTGGAGAAGGAAATGGCAACCCACTCCAGTATTCTGGCCTGGAGAATCCCATGGACGGAGGAGCCTGGTGGGCTACAGTCCACGGGGTCGCAAAGAGTCGGACACGACTGAACGACTTCACTTTCACCTCAGAGTACACTCATTTTCTTTTAAGACTGAACTAAATACCCCTACTTAACACTTCTGCTTTCAATCAGCCTTTTTTTTTTTGGCCCCCCCCTTCTCATTTTTTTCTTCCCTGGGCCACTCCAACCTAAGATGAAGGCACACCTGAATAATAGCAATGATTTCAGAGTTAAATCCAGGCAAGGCTAACCATTAATCACTGGATGAGGTAAGAATCTGGAAATGAGAGAAATGGATTCAACACAGCAAAGGAGTTTATAGCACTTTAAGGACAGGAAAGGAGGGGAATCCCATCCCAAGATTGACGGGAATTTCCCTTCCCTCCAGAGATGACCACAACTGGGTAAACTAGGGTCCTGGCATTTCTACATAAGGAAATAGGTAAAGGGAGAGACTCTTAAAACACAAAACACTTCAAGGGGAAGTAAAAACTAGTGTGATGAGTAAAGAATCAAAATCTTCGAAACTGGCTGTTTCTTTCAACAGAGTGCATGGTTTATATTCTTCCCTGTTTCTTTTCTAATTACAGTGTTTCACATGTAAACCGAGTGCACCAGAAAGAAGCCAGTCCACGCGGGATTTAAAAAATCAAGAAACTTCAATAGCACTTAACGTCAGCTTGTCATATCAACACACACACGACTTTTTCCCCAAAGTAAATACCCCAGAACAAGGTCAGTGCTACTAACCAGACGCCAAAATAAATAACACTGGTCCACCCTAATTACTTTTTCGGGTATGCAGACCAGGAGATATGCCCAAGGTCAATCAGAGCAAAGTGCAAAACAGATATGAAATGCACGCTTTGTCCGAGGTTGCGCAGGGCACCCAGTGGTAATCTTAGACACAGTAAACGTTTCCAAAACAGGCTTCTTTAACCTACAATTAAAGTTATGCAAGAATTCGTTTTCAAAGTGTGTGTTCGGTGAATAAGTGGAGCTGGAAGTTAAGACTCGACTACTAAAGGGAGTGGATTTGGGAAAGTTCTGACATGAAAAAATACTTCTGTTCTCAATCAAAAGGCGGATAAAGCTCCGTCCGGTGACAAGAAACGGGGGAAACGGTCGCGAGGGCCGGGAAAGGCGCGGGCGGAGGCGCAGCTCTTGGGGAGCCCAGCCGCGGAGTCAATGCCGAGGGAGGGAGAGACAGGGACGAGGGCCGGAATGCGGAAAGCGGCCGTTTAACCCGGGGCCAGCCCGCCTTAGACCGTCTTGGGGCGTAAGGGTGCACTAACCGGCCCCCCAAACCACAGCGCCGACCCGTGCCGCTACTTCTCTAAAGCTGGCCGAGATCGCGGCCGCCGAGCCGGCGTCCTCCCCAGGGGCGAGTCGCGGGCGCCGCGTCAGCTCGCCTGCAGTATCCCACCCGCCACCTCCCCGCCTTCCCCTCCCCCTCGGCCACCCGCCCCCGCTCACCTTCACCCGATTGAGCCCGGCCTCCAGCCGGAGCTGTTGAACCACTTTTTTCATAGCCGCGACGCTGGATGAACCAGACATGGCGCACTCGAAAGGATGGCAGATCCACGGGCCGTCGGCAGCTCTGCGGCGGGTCCGCTGGGCCAGTCGGCGGGGCTCGGGGTGAGGCTCGGAACTTTGTCTCTTAAGTTTCCGGTCCTTTACCCAGCGGCTCCACCCTCAACGCGCATGCGCGCTCTCCTCCGCCCGCCGTTTTGGCTCCGCACCCGAAAGGGAGCGCGAGCCTCCGAGGGCGAGGGGAGAGTTGGGAGCGAGGAGGGGCGGAGCGGACGGTGGGCGCGGCAGCTACGCGACGCCGACTGGAACGGACGCCCGTCCTCTCCGTCCTCGCCCTCCCTAGAGGCAGAGTTGGGAGAGGTAAGGAAAGAGGTCGCAGTTATCCTGCGAGCCCCGAAAGGGATTCCGAAGAGGAGCGGTGAGGGAAGTCAATTGTTGAGAGACTTTGTAACAGTCATGGTGGCGGGACAACGAGGCGGTTCCAGTGTCCTGGCGGAGTTGGCGGCAGAGATGGAGGAAAGGGAAGGGAGAGCCCCACTGAGGCGTAGGAGCTAGAAGTATGGGCTTGAGTCGCTGGCACCTTGTCCCCTTAGGGACGCGTCCCTAAATGACCCGTTTTTGTCCAACGGGCGGCCCTTCCGCAGATGGCTTCCCACCGACAGACCCCCGAGGCCGAAGGAGGGCGCGAGGTCTCTGTAACCGACCGAGAGGAGCCGGGCGGCGGGCAGCGAGGGCGCTGGTTCTCCAGAGAAAAGGGGATCTTCACAAGGTTTGGCTTCTGGCGCCTCTTACCTCTAGTTTTTCTAGAAACGATTGTGAAGAAGCCAAGGTGCTGACTAAAAATTATATATATCTCTTCTTGTCCATTTCATTTGGTGGATAAACGTTTATTTTACTTTAAGAAATAAAAACTTTCTGTTTTGAGAAAGTTTGCTCTTTTATGTTTCAAGTGTAGCTTATTACCTGATGCTTGAAATTGACCTTCAGAGGAGCTTTCAGGAAAAATAGTCGGATGGGACTAAGCAAAAGAGGCTCAGCCACTGCATGTTTCACCCATGGGAACGTATGTCACGCACTTAGGACAGATGTTTCTTGTTCTGCTGATATAATCATCAATGAATACACTAATATTTTCTAGAAACGTGAATAATTTCGTCATTAATGCATTTCAGTTGTTTCGTATAGTGAGAAAATCCGTATGTCGTGTGCTCTATCTCAACAAAACCTAACTTGTAAAACAGTTTAAATCACTTCACAGCAATGTACAGTTTGTTTGACTGGAACTATAAACCAGAGTTTGAATTCTGTCTCTGCCTCTTACCTTGGTTTCCCTGGGCAGGCCAGTTTGCTGAGCTTCTGTTTTCTCATTTCAAAATGAAATAATAAAGCTTACTTTGCAGAATTGTCTTTCTGAATGAAATTTTATATGTAAAGAGTATGACAAGTCAGTAAATCTCTTTTCCCTCTTCCCTAGTAGTATTTCAAATTATCTGACCTTTGTGCCTTGTTAATCAATCTCATTCTTGCTTTATAGGTTTGTACAATTAAACAAATATATTTACTCAAAGAAGGTTCCATGTTCACAGTAGTTATAGAATACACTTCTAAACTCATAAGAGCCATGAAATGTCAGTGCCAGAAGGGATTTCAGGAAGTATGTAGTCCAATCCTTTCTTCTTAGTTTTTATCTAGTGTCTATCTAATAAAGAATTTAATTCAGTATAGGAGAGAAGGAAAGAAAGTTCATTTTAAGTTCATTACCATCTGAAGTGATTACCCATAAATGCAGCTTATGAGTCAAAAATCTCTCCTGAACAAGCCATGTTCTTTGAATTTCCACAACAGTTTAAAGTACTTCAAAGACCTTATCAACCTTACAGACATAAAAGTTCATTTTTCAGGTAGTTAAAGACAGGCTTGTTGTAAAAACAGTTTGATTAACCAAGAGAATCCTAAGGCAATGGCACCCCACTCCAGTACTCTTGCCTGGAAAATCCCATGGATGGAGGAGCCTGGTGGGCTGCAGTCTATGGGGTCACTGAGAGTTGGACATGACTCAGTGACTTCACTTTCACTTTTCACTTTCATGCATTGGAGAAGGAAATGGCAACCCACTCCAGTGTTCTTGCCTGGAGAATCCCAGGGACGGCGGAGCCTGGTGGGCTGCCGTCTATGGGGTCCGCACAGAGTCGGACACGACTGAAGCGACTTAGCAGCAGCAGAAAGCACAACCAAGAAGTCTATCAAAGCCACAGTTCACTAGGTACTCTTTCCTACTGAGGCCCATTGTGACCTTGGGATCCTTTTCAGTAATTCACTGTTGGACACCCAAAACCTGTTGATGGGATTTAATATGTAAGATAAAGCAAATTTTCCATTCCTGGCAGGGGTGGGGAGGAATCATAAAGCAAAAGGATGCAATAAATGAAAGATTAGTATTCTATTATCATTTGGTTATCCACTGTCTTTTTTTAGTTGGATTGCCATTATTTTGTTCATTAGCTAATTAGTAATAGGTAAATAATTTGAAAACCCCAGAGACTATGTTAGGAGTTAACTATGTGAAATGTGATTTGGTTAAGATCAACTGCAAATTCTAAGCATATCTAAAGAAGCTAATGAAGCCTTTGATAGAAAACATTTACTCAAGTTACCTCAAGCAATGAAGAGATAATTGTAAAGATCAACATAGAGTAGTGGAGTAGTGGACGCAGTTATCCCATAGAAATTTAAAAAAAAAAAAAAAAAAAGGACTGTTACATTGATAGGCCAAACTGGGAGCAGATACAAGTTACGGACCTCAAAGGCAAAAAAAATTTTGACTCTTCTCTAGAGCTTAGCTATAAACATGAATCACCTATGTGTCTCTTCATTGGCATCTCACTACCAGTTCAATTAGTCATTGTCTCTAGACTTGATCTCTTTTTCTATTGTGCTTTATAAATAATTACAGCTTTCTCATAACATAGGCTTGCTTCATGAATATGATACTACTTCAGGACTTCCCTTTCTACATTCGTTTTGCTTCAGTATCTACTAACTATATACTTGAATCTTGAGCTCTTCTCCCACTTCTAATTCCTAAAGGGTTCATCGTTTCATATCAGGTCACTTTGTCTCCGGCAGCCAAGATTTGTCTTTAGTATTGATCCAGTCAGAAATGACAGAGGAAATTGTAGCTCAACACATGACTTGTTTGCTGTTCCTTTAGAAGGGATATTATAGTAGGACAGTTTACCTTAGGATAATATTTATAGTAAAGCAGGTCTTGATTGCTCTGTCTTGAGTTCAATTAATCAAAAATTAGTTCTGAATTAAAATATCAAATTTTTAATGCATCTACTAAAAATGAAAGTTCTAGTCTCCCAGTTGGCATACTAGTTAATGAATACCCATGTGCTGTATTTATTATAGATTATTACCATTAATTCTTAACTGATAAATTGCCACGTGTGTGTGTGTATATATAAATATATATAGAGAGAGAGAGTTTAGTCACTAAGTTGTGACCCACTCTTTTGCAATCCTATAGACTAACCCGCCAGGCTCCTCTGTCCATCCGATTTCCCAGGCAAGAATACTGGAGTACTGGGTTGCCATTTCCTTCATTAGGGGATATTCCCAACCCAGAGATTGAACCTGTGTCTCCTGCATTGCAGGTGGATTCTTTATTGCTGAGCCACAGGGCAAGCCTCATACACCTATAAATGGTATGGACCTAACAGAAGCAGAAGATACTAAGAAAAGGTGACAACAATACACAGAAGGACCATACAAAAAAGATCTTAATGACCCAGATAACCACGATGGTGTGATCACTCACCGAGAGCCAGGCATCCTGGAATGTGATGTTAAGTGGACCTTAGGAAGCATCACTACAAAGTTAGTGGAGGTGATAGAATTCCAGCCGAGTTATTTCAAATCCTAAAAGATGATACTGTGAAACTGCTGCACTCAATATGCCAGCAAATTTGGAAAATTCAGCAATGGCCACAGGACTGGAAATGGTCAGTTTTCATTCCAATCTCAAAGAAAGGCAATGCCAAAGAATGTTCAAACTACCACACAGTTGCACTCATCTCACACACTAGCAAAGTCATGCTCAAAATGCTAAATGCTCCAAGCTAAGCTTCAACAGTACGTGAACTGTGACATTCCAGATGTTCAAGCTGGTTTTGGAAAAGGCAGAGGAACCAGAGAGCAAATTGCCAACATCCTTTGGATCATTGAAAAAGCAAGAGAGTTCCAGAAAAACTTCTACTTATGCTTTATTGACTACACCAAAGCCTTTGACTGTGTGGGTCACAACAAAGTGTGGAAAATTCTTAAAGAGATGACAATACCAGACCACCTTACCTGCCTCCTGAGAAATTTGTATGCAGGTCAAGAAGCAACAGTTAGAACCATACATGGAACAACAGACTGGTTCCAAATAGGGAAAGGAATACGTCAAGGCTGTATATTGCTACCCTGCTTATTTAACTTATATGCAGAGTGAAAGTGAAAGTTGCTCAGTTGTGTCCGACTCTTTGTGACCCCAAGGAGTATGCAGTTCATGGAATTCTCCAGGCCAAAATACTGGAATGGGTAGCCTTTTCCTTCTCCAGGGAATCTTCCCAACCCAGGGATCACACACCCAGGTCTCCCGCACTGCAGGTGGATTCTTTACTAGCTGAGCCACAAGGGAAGCCCCTGTATGCAGAGTACATCTTTCGAAATGCTGGGCTTGATGAAGCAAAAGCTGGAATCAAGATTGCCCAGAGAAATATTAATAACCTCAGATATGCAAGTGTCACCACCCTTATGGCAGAAAGTGAAGAGGAACTAAATAGCCTATTGATGAAAGTGAAAGAGGAGGGTGAAAAATCTGGCTTAGGAAAAAAACCAAACAAACAAACTGAGATCATGGCATTCAGTCCCATCACTTTATGGCAAATAGATGGGGAAACAATGGAAACAGTGACAGACTTTATTCTGGGGGCCTCCAAAATCATTGCAGATAGTGACTGCAGCCATGAAATTAAAAGACACTTGCTCCTTGGAAGAAAAGCTATGACAAACCTAGACAGCATATTAAAAAGCAGAGACATTGCTTTGCCAACAAAGGTCCATATAGTCAAAGCTTTGTTTTTTCCAGCAGTCATGTATGGATGTGAGAGTTGGACCATGAAGAAAGCTGAGGACCAAAGAATTGATGCTTTTAATCTTTGGTGTTAGAGAAGACTTTTCAGAGTCCCTTGGACTGAAAGGAGATCAAACCAGTCAATCCTCAAGGAAATCAATCCTAACATTCATTGGAAGGACTGTTGCTGAAGCTGAAGCTCCAGTACTTTGGCCACCTGATGCAAAGAACTGACTCATTAGAAGAGACCCTGACACTGGGAAAGATTGAAGGCAGGAGGAGAAGGGGATGACAGAGGATGAGATGGTTACATGTCATTCACTGACTCAATGGACATGAGTTTGAGAAAGCTCTGGGAGTTGGTGTTGGACATGAAAGCCTGGTGTGCTGCAGTCCATGGGGTTGCAAAGAGTCAGACACGACTGAGTGACTGAATAGCTGCTGCTACTGCTGCTAAGTTGCATCAGTTGTGTCTGACTCTGTGACCCCATAGATGGCAGCCCACCAGGCTCTGCTGTCCCTGGGATTCTCCAGGCAAAACACTGGAGTGGGTTGCCATTTCCTTCTTCAATGCATGAAAGTGAAAGTGAAATCTCTCAGTCGTGTCCGACTCTTCACGGCAGCCATTTTTATAGTTTTAGTCCTTCTACTTCCAAAGTGTATTTCTGCTTTATGTAAAAAGCTATATATATTTAACGTTAATTTTTGACCGAGAGAAATGAATTATTTAGTAAAAAGAGTTCTAGTCACAAGTCTACTATATTAATAATTTACCACTTTGTTGTATGGGATATATGATTTTCTTTGCATTTACCAGCCCTACTTATCAGTAGTATGTCATTTTAAATTATTATTATAAGACTGCATACTTATCTAAGTTTTCATTTAGACTCTATTTTAAAGCCTTTTTTTTTTCCTTTTGCTTTTTGAATGAATCAAAGGCCAGAAATGAGTGGAATGCTATAACTTAAGCAAGCCAAACCAAAAATCTGTTATAACCTTTATTAAATATTAAATGAAGAAAAAATTTTTTAAAACCCTACAAAATTCCAACTGATAATTACCCTATTCAGACATTGGTGAATATGTCCCTCAGTCCAACTCGACCTTCTTCATCAGAGGTAAGAGAATCTTTTTGTACTAAAATATAAGAAACACCTACCTACCATTGGTTTTTAAAAGTTTTAATAAAGCAAAAATATGGATTATATAAAGTATTATATACTAACTCCACTGTGAACCCAATTTTCTGTATCCCATTATCTGATTACAGATCTTGTATCTCTAAGGACCCCAATTATACTGGTATCTCCAGTGCATTGACCTTATAATCTTTTTTTGTTTGTTTGTCTCTCTTCTCAGGATACCCTCTCTGGCTGTCTTAAATATCATGGAGCATTCTTGATCATTCTTGCACATAATTTTGACTCATTACCCCCTCTCATTTCATTGTACTCCTTGATAAAACAAAAACCCTGGTTAATCTTCATCTGGTCCTCATGTATACCGACACTGGCACATGGCTGGAGAAAAATATACCAGCATAAGGACTAGTCTCACTTCAATGAGTGTGAATCTCAAGTGGAACTTTTTGCTAGGAGGCAACAAGACTACCTCCTACTTATTCTCTGTTCCACTGTTTTAGACAACTATTTCATACCTCCTCAAACTCCAGTACCTTCTTACCATTTTTTTCTTTAAATTAACTCCAAACAAGTTTTCACTCCTCTACTCCACCAAAACCGACTGCCCTGTTCACCTTTACATTACTAAAGCTATTGTTTAATTCTTATCTCACATACGCTTGATCTGTATGTGCACAATAGTTGACACCATTGATCACTCTCTTCCTTGACATAATTCCTTGTTATTCATTCTCAGTCTTCTTTTAAAAAATATTTATATATTTGGCTGCATCGAGTCTTAGTTGCAGCACATGGGATCTGTACTTTAGGCATGCAGGATCTTCAGTTGCAGCATATGGGATCTGTTTCCCCGACTAGAGATCGAACCTGGGTCCCCTGCGTTGGTAGAATAGAGTCTTAGTACTAGACTACCAAGGAAGTCCCTGTTCTGTCTTCTTCTCTTTTAGGTGTTTTTCTTCTTCCTGATCTCTTGATACTGGGAAATTTCAGGGGTCAGCTCTTTGTTCTCTTCTCTGTTTGCACTCATTGTGATCTTTATCCAATCTAGTAGTTTTAAATACCAACATTATGCTACGTATTCACAAATTTATATCCCCATCCCAACCCTCTTTCCCAAATTCCAGACTGATGTTGTCAGCTGCCTACTTGAAATCTCCACTTGGATGACCAATAGACAACAGAAACTCAACATGTTTGAAACAACTATACTTTTCCCTGCAACCCAAACCTGTACTAACCATGACCTTACTCATTTCAGTTTATGGCAAATCCATCCGTTTAATATCTGAGGCCAAACACTTTGGAGTCATACTTAATGCCTTACCAAACTTCACTTCTTGGACACTCAGTTCAGTTCAGTCACTCAGTAATGTCTGACTCTTTGCGACTCCATGGACTGCAGCGTGCCAGGCCTCCCTGTCCATCACCGACTCCTGGAGTTTACTCAAACTCATGTCCATTGTCAGTGATGCCATCCAACCATCTCATCCTCTGTCACCCCCTTCTCCTCCTGCCTTCAATCTTTCCCAGCATCAGAGTCTTTTCAAATGAGTCAGCTCTTCACATCAGGTGGCCAAAATATTGGAGTTTCATCTTCAACATCAGTCCTTCCAATGAATATTCAGGACTGATTTCCTTAGGATGGACTGGTTGGATCTCCTTGCAGTCCAAAGGACTGTGAAGAGTCTTCTCCAACACTGAAGTTCAGCTTTGATTAGACAGACCCTTGTTGGTAAAGTAATGTCTCTGCTTTTTAATATGCTGTCTAGTTTGGTTGTAGCTTTTCTTCCAAGGAGCAAGTGTCTTTTAATTTCAAGGCTGCTGTCACCATCTGCAGTGATTTTGGAGCCCCCCAAAATAGAGTCTGCCACTGTTTCCATTGTTTCCCCATCTATTTGCCATGAAGTGATGGGACCAGATGCCATGATCTTTGTTTTCTGAATGTTGAGTTTTAAGCCAGCTTTTTCACTCTCCTCTTTCACTTTCATCAAGAGGCTCTTTAGTTCTTCGCTTGCTGCCATAGAGTGGTGTCATCTGTATATCTGAGGTTATTGATATTTCTCCCAGTTTGTGATTTCAGTTTGTGCTTCTTCAAGCCCAGCATTTCTCATGATGTACTCTGCATATAAGTTAAATTAGCAGGGTGACAATATACAGCCTTGACTGTACACCTTTCCCGATTTGGAACCAGTCTGTTGTTCCATGTTCAGTTCTAACTGTTGCTTCTTGACCTGCATACAGATTTCTCGAGAGGCAGGTTAGGTGGTCTGGTATTCCCATCTCTTTCAGAATTTTCCAGTTTATTGTGATCCACACAAAGGCTTTGGCATAGTCAATAAAGCAGAAGTAGATGTTTTTCTGGAATTCTCTTACTTTTTCGATGATCCAGTGGATGTTGGCAATTTGATCTCTGGTTCCTCTGCCTTTTCTAAATCCAGCTTGAACATCTGGAAGTTCACAGTTCACGTACTGTTGAAGCCTGGCTTGAAGAACTTTGAGCATTACTTTGCTAGCATGTGAGATGAATTTAATCTGAAAGAAAATAGCTGAATCACTTTGCTGTATACCTGAAACACAAAATTATAAATAAACTGTACTTCAATTAAAATAAAAAAGATATGAGAACCAAATGCATATGTTATCCTTGATTGGATTCTAGATTGAAAGAACATTCTAAGGACAGTTGGACAATAGGGGAAATTTGAATATGGACTAGATATCAGTTGCCATTAAGGAATTGTTAGTTTTCTTAGATGTGTATTTGAATTATTCCATTTAAAACTGAAAATTACTCCCTCTTTTATCTCCCCCCCCCCTTTTTTTTGCCCTGCTCTACTAATTATTTTTGACCAGGGATGTTCACTTTCTAATTTTCTATATCACTTACCAGTGTTTTATATTTAATGTTTATTGTCTGTGTCCCTCACAAGGCTGAGACTAGTCTGAGGCAAAGTAGTCAGTTGTCTTTGGTGCAAAACTTAAAGAGGCACTGAAAAAATTAAGTTATTAAAATAAATAATAAAAGATTTCTAAAATGAAAAGTTAATGGAAAAACCAATGATGAACAGGATATCAACATTTTAAATAGAAACAGGATCCAATAATGCTATGCCTAGCCATTTTGGAGCCAGAGGCAAAAGGCAAAATATATATCCCTCTGTATATCTTTTAATGTATTTTTACTTTATGTATTTATTTATTGTAGAAGAGTTATTTTTATTTTCATTTATTAAAAAAATTTTTAATCATAGTTGATTTACAATATAGTGTAAGTTTAAGATGGGCTTCCCAGATGGCCCAGTGTTGAAGAATCTGCCTGACCGTGCAGGAGATGGATGTTTGATCCCTGGGTCAGGAAGAAACCCTGGAGTAGGAAATGGCAAATCACTCCAGTATTCTTGCCTGAGAAGTTTTGTGGACAGAGAAACCTGACAGGCCACACAGTCCATGGGGTCCCAAAGAGTTGGACACGACTGAGCAACTGAGCACTCCACAGGTATGTTTTGGGTATGAAAGTGAAAGTCACTCAGCTGTGTCCAACTGTTTTCAACCCCATGTACTATACAGTCCATGGAATTCTCCAGGCCAGAATACTGGAGTGGTTAGCCATTCCTCTCTCCAGGGGATCTTCTGAACCCAGGGATGGAACCTAGGTCTCTCGCATTGCAGGCAGATTCTTTACCCTCTGAGTCATCAGGGAAGCCACAGCACAGCAATTCAGTTGTACATGTGTGTATATATATATTCTTTTTCAGATTCTTTTCCCTTAGAAGTTATTACATAATATTAAGTATAGTTTCCTGTGCTATTTAATGTATTTTTAAATAGTTTTAATGAGAATATTATTGATGAGTTTACTTCCATTAAAGCCAGGAAAGTAAAATTACAATAAAGTTGAGTTTTGATATAAATAGAATGTTTAACCTTAAAGTGATGTCCTGAGTTTTAATACAGGCTTGCAAAATTTTCAATATTTTTTCAAATATGTTGTTCTGGAAAAAGTTAGCCATTAAGAAATGTATTTTTAAAAAAGCCTGTATATAGCAGTTTGCTTTTTTTTTTTTCTATTCAGGCTATAATAGTACCATTCTATCTTTAAATTTATGATATTTTGTTCATCATGAATTTTTTGCATTGAACAGATCTTTAAATATTATTTACCTCAATGATTGAGGCTTTGGTGCCACTAAATTTTGTACCTGAGATGAGTGCTTCACTTGCCTCACCCTTCTTGTCCTGATACCTCATTAGAATATCAGCTACATGCGGGCATGGACCTTTGTTTTATTCACTATGTACTCATAGTGCCTAGAACAGTACTTCCACATAGTAGGTATGTTTGTTGAATGAATGAATAAAATTCTCCATAAATTAATTTACTTTACAAAATGTTTCAAAGGCCAGGAAATGTTTTATTATTATAATTACTTTTTCTTTATGTTGTCTCCTCATTCAATTATGGAATGAAAGTATATACAAATACTTTGAATTATAATTCATGAATTGTATAAAAATATTGAAGTAATTACTTGGTTTATGAAAATGGAGTAAAATGTTTAGTTCAAGAAATATTTTTCTACTATAAAATATTGATATATTCATATAAATGATAAGGCCATATTTACTTCAAATTTCTGAAAGTTTTATAAATATTTATTATAGCTTTAATATTTACTATTGTAGTATTAGTACATAGTATAGCTTTTAGCTGTTAATAGGATGGTATAACCAGAGAGTAATCTTTTATTTATTTATTTATTTTTAAAAATTTATTTATTTATTTTACTTTACAATATTGTATTGGTTTTGCCATATATTAACTTGAATCTGCCATGAGTATACATGTGTTCCCCATCCTGAATCACCCCCCCCACCTCCCTCTCCATCCCATCCCTCTGGGTCATCCCAGTGTACCAGCCCCAAGCACCCTGTATCATGCATCAAACCTGGACTGGCGATTTGTTTCACATATGATATTTTACATGTTTCAATGCCATTCTCCCATATCATCCTGCCCTCGCCCTCTCCCACAGAGTCCAGAAGACTGTTCAATACATCTGTGTCTGTTTTGCTGTCTTGCATACAAGGTTATTGTTACCATCTTTCTAAATTCCATATATATGTGTTAGTATACTGTATTGGTGTTTTTCTTTCGGGCTTACTTCACTCTGTATAATAAGCTCAATTTCATTCACCTCATTAGAACTGATTCAAATGTATTCTTTTTAATGGCTTAGTAATACTCAATTGTGTATATGTACCACAGCTTTCTTATCCATCCATCTGCTGATGGACATCTAGGTTGTTTCCATGTCCTGGCTATTATAAACAGTGCTGCGATGAACATTGGGGTATATGTGTCTCTTTCGATTCTGGTTTCTTCAGTGCGTATACCCAGCAATGGGATTGCTGGGTCATATGGCAGTTCTATTTCCAGTTTTTTAAGGAATCTCCACACTGTTCTGCATAGTGGCTGTACTAGTTTGCCTTCCCACCAACAGTGTAAGAGGGTTCCCTTTTCTCCACACCCTCTCCATCATTTATTGCTTGTAGACTTTTGGATTGCAGCCATTCTGACTGGCATGAAATGGTACCTCATTGTGGTTTTGATTTGCATTTCTCTGATAATGAGTGATGTTGAGCATCTTTTCATCGCCATCTGTATGTCATCTTTGGAGAAATGTCTCTTTAGTTCTTTGGCCCACTTTTTGATTGGGTCTTTTATTTTTCTGGAATTGAGCTGCAGGAGTTGCTTGTATATTTTTGAGATTAATTCTTTGTCTGTTGCTTCGTTTGCTGAGAGTAATCTTTAAATGCCCTGAAATTCAAAATACAGCATATAAGCAACTTCACTATTCAATCTATGCAGACATCTTAAACTGTTAGTTAATATTCTGACATCAAAATATACAGATAATATGCTTGGTCTATCGGAGAAGGCAATGGCACCCCACTCCAGTACTCTTGCCTGGAAAATCCCATAGACGGAGGAGCCTGGTAGGCTGCAGTCCATGGGGTCGCTGAGGGTCGGACACGACTGAGCGACTTCACTTTCACTTTTCACTTTCATGCATTGGAGAAGGAAATGGCAACCCACTCCAGTGTTCTTGCCTGGAGAATCCCAGGGACGGCGGAGCCTGGTGGGCTGCCATCTATGGGGTTGCACAGAGTCGGACACAACTGAAGCAACTTAGCAGCAGCAGCAGCCTGCTTGGTCTATAAAAACAACTTGAGCAAATTACTCATTCAACAGCCATTTTCATTTCCTATAAGAATTACTAATATTAATGTGAGGTCGTATTTACTTCAAATTTAAAAAACATTTTTTCAGATACAGACTTCCCTGGTGGTTCAAACGTTAAAGTGTCTGTCTACAATGTGAGAGACCTGGGTTCGATCCCTGGGTTGGGAAGATTCCCTGGAGAAGGAAATGGCAACCCACTCCAGTACTCTTGCCTTGAAAATCTCATGGACAGAGGAGCTTGGTGCAGGCTACTGTCCATGGGATCGCAGAGTCAGGCACAACTGAGCGACTTCACTTTTCACTATACTGTAGTGTATAATCATTTAAATGCTTTTGACTTTTAATATGGATGAGTAGCAAACTTTCATTGAAGTAAAAGTCTTTATTTGCTATAACTGTTTTGTAGAAATCTAAATATTCTTCTCAGTGGATGAATTCTAATTGAGGTCATAAAACAATAGAAAAGATGATAGTACATATAAGCACAGACAACATATAAACACAAACCATCTAAGCTTACAGACCTGCCCTATGTGGAAACAACAATTCCTTTTCCATCACTAGTCAGGAATAGGTTCTTCCTCAAATTCTGGTAAACAAAAATATTCCCCAAACCCCTGTATTCCGACTTCAGCAGGTTAGAACTAGCAATCATCACAGCTGTGTTAGGGAGATATATATAGATATATATATATATATATACATATATATATAAAGAATAAGGATTCCATAAAATCACACAAATTAAACTGTAGGTAGAGGTCAGGGAAAGGGGCAATGGTTGGTAATAGGAAATCTGATCTTGGCAATCTAGTGTCCTTACTGCAAGCCACAAATGTTTTGTGTGTCATATATATGTTAAGGAAATCTAGCACCACATCTAGGACATGGTTTCCAAGGGAAAATGTGCTCCAGTGCCTAGTAGCCAACTTAGCGATTTCAGGCTCTTCGTTTTGTTTTTTAGTATGTGTTTGTTCAGAAGGATACATATATACCTTGTTTATTTCAATGATGTTTATTAAACTCAAATTGTAGAGGATATTAATTGATTTTTCTCACTTAAAAATGATTTTAACTGACTTTATTCTTAATTTATTCAGTTGATGGAACTTCATGTTTTTTATGTCCCTGAAGGATCATGGAATTATAAGTTAAATACCATTTCAATAGAAGTTGTTAACAAATTCATTTCAGCTGGATTTATAAGGCAAGTATTTTGTAGTCACATTACAATGTGTCTGAAAAAGCAATCTTTTTTTTTCTGCAGAGAAAAATGCTTTGTGGAAATTCAAAAATTGTAAGTGAAAAATATCTTGTTCATGTGATGGATCCAGTCCCTGTCTTGATGAATACTGTCAATAAATAGTACTATGTAACTGTTAAAAAGTGCCATAGGAACAGATGTCACTTAACCATAGCACTGCCACCTAGAAAACAGAGTATAACTAACCTGTGTAGTAACCAGGCTATACACAAAGAGAATTAAGACCGTATTTACCTGAAATTAGAAACCTACTGAAGAGCTGTGAATAGTGGCTAAACCAGTATATCTACAATGACTTCTTCACTGAACTATTTAAAAATAGAAACACAATATATATATATACATATAATATATATATGGGCTTCCCAGGTGGCGCTAGAGGTAAAGAACTCGCCTGCCAATGCAGGAGACGTGAGGCACACGGATTTGATTCCTCAGTCGGGAAGATCCCCTGGAGGAAAGCCGGGCAACCCACTCCAGTATTCATGCCTGGAGAATCGCATGGACAGAAGAGCCTGATGGGCCGTTGTCAACTGGGATGTAAAGAGTTGGATACGATTGAAGCGACTGAGCACGCACATAACATATATATTATTTCACCTTCACAGAAACACACATGATACTATGTGTTCTAATTGCCTGTTATTTCTCTCGAGGACACCTCAGTCTTCCTAATCTTCCCCATCATTTTTTTCAAGCACATGAACTTCCTTTGTGTTCTGGAACACATTAGACATAGCCCTACCTCAGAACTCTTGTACTTGCTGTTTCTTTTGTCTAAAATGCTCTTTGTGCCTTTACATATGCTATCTTATCTCCTTCATTCATGTCTTTTCTCCAGTATTACTTTTTTGTTTATATTTTCTCTCATCAGCATACTCATCCTTGCCTGCTTTATGTTTCTCCATGGTACTGGGCTTCCCTGGTAGCTCAGCAATAAGGAATCTGCCTGCCAATGCAAGAGACATGGGTTCGATCCCTGCATTGGAAAGATTCCCTGGAGAAATAAATGGCAACCCACTCTAGTGTTCTTGCCTGGAGAATCCCATGGACAGAGGAGCCTGGCAGACTATAGTCCATGCTGTCACAAAGAATTAGATAGGACTGAGCAACTAAACAGCAACAAATAGTACTTAGCAGTGTCTTACGAATTAAATTTTTTCTTACTTATTTTGTTAATTTTTCACTTCCACCATTAGATTGTAAGGTCTATAAGGGCAAAAATATTTGTTTTGTTGATTGCCTTATTCTCAACCCTACAACAATATCTGACACAAAGAGGAGCTCAATATATATTTGTTAATTGAATAAGTTAATTATATAATATTCCCCTAAAAGTCTAGAAAAATAAGGACTCAGAACAAGAGCTTTAAATTTTAGATGTTGAGGAATGAAGTGTTCCCAATAAGCAAAGATGTATAGTCTGATGACATTTGATTATCAAAGAAAGTCTTAAGCACTAGCTAACACTGTCAAATTTCCAAAATAAATATCTGTGGCTAAATCCTTCTTTAAGATACATATAATATTATATAAATATCATTGCATGGTTTTATTTTAATAAAAAAACTGAAGGTAGATGAGAAAAGTGAAATTGAAGGTAGATGAGAAAAGAAAATAAGTCTTTTTTAGTACAGAAAAGACTTTTATAAACTGTACATTTGGATAATTTAAAATTTTAATGATTTTATTGATTAAGTGACTTTTAACCATTTTGTAAAAAAAATATTTACAGCCTTCAAGCTTACAAAGTTCCAAGCAATGTAGAAACACAATATATTAAGCTATATGCTACTGCTAAGTCACTTTAGTCGTGTCCGACTCTGTGCGACCCCATAGACGGCAGCCCACCAGGCTCCCCCGTCCCTGGGATTCTCCAGGCAAGAACACTGGAGTGGGTTGCCATTTCCTTCTCCAATGCATGAAAGTGAAAAGTGAAAGTGAAGTCGCTCAGTCGTGCCCGACTCTTAGCGACCCCATGGACTGCAGCCTACCAGGCTCCTCCATCCATGGGATTTTCCAGGCAAGAGTACTGGAGTGGGGTGCCATTGCCTTCTCTGATTAAGCTATATATGATCTATTAAATTGGGCTTCCTTGGTGGCTCAATGGTAAAGAATCCGCCTACTATTGCAGGAGACATGGGTTTGATCCCTGGTCTGGGAAGATCCCATATGCCGTAGAGCAACTAAGCCTGTGCTCTAGTGGCTGGGAACTGCAACTAGTAGAGCCAGGGCAACCCTAGAACCCATGCCCCTTAAGAAGAGAAGCCACCACAATGAAAAGCCCAAGCACCACAACTACAGAGTAGCTCGTACTCGTCACAACTAGAAAAAAGCCCTGTATAGCAACAAAGACCCCAATAAGCAAAGATGTATAGTCTGATGACATTCGATCATCAAAGAAAGTCTTAAGCACTAGCTAACACTGTCAAATTTCCAAAATAAATATCTGTGGCTAAATCCTTCTTTAAGATACATATAATATTATATAAATATCATTGCATGGTTTTATTTTAATAAAAAAACTGAAGGTAGATGAGAAAAGTAAAATTGAAGGTAGATGAGAAAAGAAAATAAGTCTTTTTTAGTACAGAAAGAACTTTTATAAACTGTACATTTGGATAATTTAAAATTTTAATGATTTTATTGATTAAGTGACTTTTAACCATTTTGTAAAAAAAATTTACAGCCTTCAAGCCTACAAAGTTCCAAGCAATGTAGAAACACAATATATTAAGTTGTATATGATCTATTAAATTAGTATTTAGACTTGAGATAAAAGACTAAAGCTATTGAATCTTTATTATAGCTGAAACCTATTTTATTTTACATTATAAGGCAATGTCATGATATTTCAGAGTATCTCCTCACCTAACTTTACAAGACCTGAGGGAGCATCTCAGTGAGTTCCTTGGTGAAGAAGCTGTTGCAGAGAAATTTTTATTTCTCAAATGCATTGGAAATAATCTAGCTGTAGTAAGTTTTATTAATTTTTCCTTTTGATTAAAGAAAAGCATACCTTAACAAATTTTCTTTCTTAAATGCTTATCAACTCAACTCCTTAATATACTATGCAATATATAATTTCAATCATAACAAAATGGAAATATCATTTAGCACACAGGTCATCAAGAAAAGATGGGCCTTTCTGGTATATTACTGTGCACTAAAATATGGGGGGGGGGGGGTGGTGGTGTGTAAATTTCCCTGGGGAGAAAAGAAAGACAAATTTTAAATGTGATCATATATTTTAAAATTTAATAGCATTAGAAGCTTTATAAATGAGCATTTGTGGGGGAAAAAATGGATTCTCATTTGTTAGGCCACAACTAGCCTTGTTTGATGTGGAATGACTCCAATATACTGTATTTGATGGGGCAGGAATCAGCTATTCTCAATTGAACACTCCTATTTGTAGCTTCAGTGGCAGGATTTTCTAAATAGAGAGTTTTCCTAGCTGAAATCTCAGTCCAGCAAACCATTAGATCTCAAAGTTTCTGGTTTCTCTTATTTATATAAGGTTTATTTGTCTACTCAAGATTTTCCCTACTTAAACTCTAAGTAGGCAAGAATCCCTTAGAAGCAATGGAGTAGGCCTCACAGTCAACAAAAGAGTCTGAAATGCAGTAATGCAGTACTTGGGTGCAATCTCAAAAACAAAAGAATGACCTCCTTTTGTTTTCAAGGAAAACCAATATCACAGCAATCCAAGTCTATTCCCCAACCACTAACGCTGAAGGAGCTGAAGTTGGATGGTTCCATGATGATCTAAAAACCTTATTGAACTAACACCCTCTAAAAGATGTCTTTTTCATCATAGGCAAGTGGAGTGAAAAAGTAGGAAGTCAAGAGGTACGTAGAGTAACAGGCAAGTTTGGCTTTGGAGTACAAAATGAAGCAGAGCAAAGGCTGACAGAGTTTTACCAAGAGAACGCACAAGTTATAGCAAACACCGTCTTCCAGCAACACATGAGACAATACTACACATGGACATCCCTAGACAGTCAATACCGAAATCAAATTGATTATGTTCTTTGCAGCCAAAGATGGAGAAGCTCTATACAGTCAGCAAAAACAAGACCGGGAGCTGACTATGGTTCAGATCATGAACTACTTATTACCAAATTCAGACTGAAATTGAAGAAAGTAGGGAAAACCACTAGAACATTCAAGTATGACCTAAATCAAATCCCTTAGATTATACAATGGAAGTGACAAATGGATTGAAGAGATTAGATCTGAGAGAGTGCCTGAAGAACTATGGGCAGAGGTTCGTAATATTGTAAGAAGGTGGTGATCAAAACCATCCCCAAGAAAAAGAAATACAAAAAGGTAAGTGTTGTCTGAGGAGGCCTTAAAAATAGCTGAGAAAAGAAGAGAAAGGAAAGCAAAAGATAAAAGGAAAGATATACCCATCTGAATTCAGAATTCCAAAGAATAGCAAGGATAAGATACGATAAGAAAGACCTCCTAAGTGATCAATGTAAAAAAAATGGAAGGAAAGTAATAGGATGGGAAAGACCAGAGCTCTCTTCAAGAAAATTAGAGATACCAAGGGAATATTTCATGCAAAAATGGGCACAATAAAGGACAGAAATTTTATGGACCTAACAGAAGCAGAAGATATTAAAAAGAGGTGGCAAGATTACACAAAATAACTATACAAAAAAAATCTTAATGACGCAGATAACCATGATGGTGTGATCACTCGCCCAGTGCCAGACATCCTGGAATGTGAAGTCAAGTGGGCCTTAAGAAGAATTACTACAAAGTTAATGGAGGTGATGGAATTTCAGCTGAGTTATTTCAAATCGTAAAAGATGATGCCGTGGAAGTGCTGGATTCAATATAACGGCAAATTTGGAAAATTCAGCACTGGTCACATGACTGGAAAAGGTCAGTTTTCATTTCAATCCCAAAGAAAGGCAATGCCAAAGAATGTTAAAACTACCACATAGTTGTATTCATCTCACATATTAGCAAACTAATGCTCAAAATGCTCCAAGCTAGGCTTCAACAGTACATGAACCAAGAACTTCCAGATGTTCAAGCTGGATTTAGGAAAGGCAGAGGAACCAGAGGTCAAATTGGCAACATACATTGAATAATAGAAAAAGCAAGAGAATTCCAGAAAAACATCTACTTCTGTTTCACTGACTACGCTAAAGCCTTTGACTGTGTGGATCACAACAAAGTGTGGAAAATTCTGAAAGAGACGGGAATACCAGACCACCTGACCTGCCTCTTGAGAAATCTGTGTGCAGATCAAGAAGCAACAGTTAGAACTGGACATGGAACAACAGATTGGTTCCAGATTGGAAAAGGAATATGTCAAGGCTGTATGTTGTCAACCTGCTTATTTAACTTATATGGTAAGTACTTCATGTGAAATGCAGGGCTGGATGAAGCACAAGTGGGAATCAAGTTTGCCCAGAGAAATAGCAATAATCTCAGATATACATATAACACCACCCTTACGGCAGAAAGCAAAGAGGAATTAAAGAGCCTCTGATGGAGGTGAAAGAGGAGAGTGAAAAAGCTGGCCTAAAACTCAGCATTCAAAAAACGAAGACCATGGCATCCACTCCATCACTTCATGTCAAGTAGATGGGGAAACAATAGAAACAGTGACGGAATTTACTTTCTTGGACTCCAAAATCATTGCAGATGGTGACTGCAGCCTTGACATTAAAAGAAGTTTGCTCCTTGGAAGAAAAGTTACGACCAACCTAGACTGCATATTTAAAAGCAGAGACATTACTTTGCCAACAAAGGTCCATCTAGTCAAAGCTATGGTTTTTCCAGTAGTCATGTGTGGATGTGAGAGTTGGACTATAAAGAAAACTGAGCACTGAAGAATTGATGCTTTTGAACTGTGTTGTTGGAGAAGACTCTTGAGAGTTCCTTGGGCTGCAAGGAGATCAAACCAGTCAATCCTGAAGGAAATCAGTCCTGAATATTCATTGGAAGGACTGATGATGAAGCTTAAGCTCTAATACTTTGGCCACCTGATGTGAAGAACTGACTCTTTAGAAAAGACTCTAATGCTGGGAAGAGATTGAAGGCAGTAGGAAAAGGGGATGACAGAGGATGAGATGGTTGGATGGATCACCAACGTGATGGACATGAGTTTGAACAAGCTCTGGGAGTTGGTGATGGACATGGAAGCCTAGTGTACTGCAGTCCATGGGGTCGCAAAGAGTTGGACTGAATGACTAAACTGAATTGAAACTGTAAAATGCAGTTTATTTCTATTCTACTCTAGTTTAAACATATCATTATTATGTATTTGCTTATTGGTTATTTGTTTAACTCTGCCTAGACTGTAGCTCCCTGTGAGCAAAGACCTTATTTTATTCACTATTTTATTTACAAATGCCTGACAAGGCTTTTAGCACTTAGGCATTTAAATGTTTATTGAAAATAATTAAATAATGAGTGATAATGAAAAAAATAAACATCCCCCCCAAAGTAGTACTGTAGAGGAATTTGCTATTGGAATTCTTGGGCTTATCTACTAGATTTGAACATTTTGGCATAGAGTTCTGTTCCATACACAGAACATTAATTTACTGATCATAAGATCGTTTCCCTTAATCTTGGAAGACAAAGAATTCCTCCCATAAATTTTTGTTCTTTTTCATGATATGTAAAATTACTAAATATCAGCCACAGAATTCTGAATTGGAAATGATCTGACAATAATTAAAATCAAATTCTAAACTGTTTCTAATAATTTATTATTTTCAACAAATAGTTATTGATGTTTTTCTCTATAGAAAATGAGAGAAAGTAAAGAATTGGACATAGATTTTTCCCTTAAAGAATATTCAGGATACAGGATGCTTGGGGCTGGTGCACTGGGATGACTCAGAGGGATGGTATGGGGAGGGTGGTGGGAGGGGCGTTCAGGAGTGGGAACACATGTACACCAATGTGGATTCATGTTGATGTATGGCAAAACCAATACAATACTGTAAAGTAAAAAAAAATAATAATAAAAAGAATATTCAGTGTAGTGGTGAAGACAAAATACACAAATAATTAAAACAGCATATTCTGTATATTTCGATGATTACAATTTGTTGACAATTTGATCTCTGCTTCCTCTGCCTTTTCTAAATCCAGCTTGAACATCTGGAAGTTCACGGTTCACATACTATTGAGGCCTGGCTTGGAGAATTTTGAGCATTATTTTGCTAGTGTCTCAGATGAATGCAATTGTGAGGTAGTTTGAGCAACCTGTGGCATTGCCTTTCTTTGGGATTGGAATGAATCTGACCTTTCCCAGTCCTGTGGCCACTGCCGAGTTTTCCAAATTTGCTGGCATATTGAGTGCAGCACTTTCACAGCATCATCTTTTAGGATTTGAAAGATCTCAACTGGAATTCCATCACCTCCACTAGCTTTGTTCATAGTGATGCTTCCTAAGGCCCACTTGACTTTGCATTCCAGGATGTCTGGCTCTAGGTGAGTGATCACACCATTGTGATTATCTGGGCTGTGAAGATCTTTTTTGTATAGTTCGTCTGTGTATTCTTGCCACCTCTTTCTAATATCCTCTGCTTCTGTTGGGTCCATACCATTTCTGTCCTTTATTGTGCTCATCTTTGCATGAAATGTTCCCTTGGTGTCTCTAATTTTCTTGAAGAGATCTCTAGTCTTTCCCATTCTTTTGTTTTCCTCTATTTGCATTGATCACTGAAGAAGGCTTTCTTATCTCTCCTTGCTATCCTTTGGAACTCTGCATCCAGATGTGTATATCTTTTCTTTTCTTCTTTGCCTTAACTTTTCTTCTTTTCTTGGCTATTTGTAAGGCCTCCTCAGACAACCATTTTGCCTTTTTGCATTTCTTTTTCTTGGGGATGGTCTTGATCCCTGCCTCCTGTATAATGTCATGAACCTCCATCCGTAGTTCTTCAGGCTCTCTATCAGATCTAATCCCTTGAATCTATTTCTCACTTCCACTGTATAATTATAAGGAATTTGATTTAGTCATACTTGAATGGTCTAGTGGTTTTCCCTACTTTCTTCAATTTCAATCTGAATTTGGCAATAAGGAGTTCATGATCTGAGCCACAATCAGCTCCCGGTCTTGTTTTTGCTGACTGTATAGAGAGCTTCTCCATCTTTGGTTGCAAAGAATATAATCAATCTGATTTCAGTATTGACCATCTGGTGATGTCCATGTGTAGAGTCTTCTCTTGTGTAGTTGGAAGAGGGTGTTTGTTATGACCAGTGTGTTCTCTTGGCAAAACTCTAGAAGCAAGAGAGTTCCAGAAAAATATCTACTTCTGTTTTATTGACTATGCCAAAGCCTTTGACTGTGTAGATCACAACAAAGTGTGGAAAACTCTTAAAGAGATGGGAATACCAGACCACCTGACTTGCCCCTTGAGAAATCCATATGCAGGTGGAAGTAACAGTTAGAACTGAACATGGAACAACTAACTGGTTCCAAATCAGGAAAGGAGTATGTCAAGGCTGTATATTGTCACCCTGCTTATTTAACTTATATGCAAACTACATCCGGAGAAGGCAATGCCACACCACTCTAGTACTCTTGCCTGGAAAATCCCATGGACAGAGGAGCCTGGTAGGCTGCCGTCTATGGGGTCGCACAGAGTTGGACACGACTGAAGCGACTTAGCAGCAGCAGCAGCAGCAGAGTACATCATGAGAAATGCTGGGCTAGATGAAGCACAAGCTGAAATCACAAGCTGGGAGAAATATCAATAACCTCAGATATACAGATGACACCACCGTTATGGCTGAAAGCAAAGAGGAACTAAAGAGCCTCTTGATGAAAGTGAAAGAGGAGAGTAAAAAAGTTGGCGTAAAACTCAATACTCAGGAAACTAAGATCATGGCATCTGGTCCCATCACTTCATGGCAAATAGATGGTGAAACAGTGAAAACAGTGACAGGCTTTATTTTGGGGGGGTTCCAAAATCACTGCAGATGGTGACTGCAGCCATGAAATTAAAGGACACTTGCTCCTTGAAAGAAAAGTTATGACCTACCTAGACAGCATATTAAAAAGCAGATACGTTACTTTGCCAACAAAGGTCCATCTAGTCAAAACTATGGTTTTTCCAGTAGACATATATGGATGTGAGAGTTGGACCATAAAGAAAGCTGAGTGCCAAAGAACTGATGCTTTTGAACTGTGATGTTGGAGAAGATTCTTGAGAGTCCCTTGGACTGCAAGGAGATCCAACCAGTCCATCCTAAAGGAAAAAAGAAAGAAAGAAAAAGAAAGTGAAGTCACTCAGTTGTGTCCCACTCTTTGTGACCCCATGACTGTAGCCCACCAGGGTCCTCTGTCCATGGTATTCTTCAGGCAAGAATACTGGAGTGGGTTGTCATTTCCTTATCCAGGGGATCTTCCTAACCCAGGGTTCGAACATGGGCCTCTCCTGCTTTTCAGGCAGATGCTGTAACATCTGAGCCACCATGAAAGCCCCAGATCAGTCCTGAATATACAGTGGAAGAACTGATGCTGCAGCTGACACTCCAATACTTTGGTCACCTGATGCAAAGTGACTCATCTGAAAAGACCCTGAAGCTGGGAAGGATTGAAGGTGGGAGTATAAGGGGACAACAGAGGATGAGATGGTTGGATGGCATCACCGACTCAATGGACATGAGTTTCAGTAAACTCTGGGAGTTGGTGATGGACAGGGAGGTCTGGCATGCTGCAGTCCATGGGGTCACAAAGAGTGGGACACGACTGAGCGACTGAGCTGAACTGAACTGATTCTCTATATTTCGAAGAACAAGAGACTGCTTCCAGAAAGAGAAGAGGTGAAATGGAAAACTTTAGGAAAGAGATGATCATCAGTTTGGATTTTGACAGATAAATATTTGATCTTGCAAAAATGTTGGGTGGGAGAAGCTTTCTGAGTAGAGAAAGGAGAATGAGCATGGAAGTGGCTAAGCAGGCAACTACAGAAAAGTGACTGGTTCAGTTTTTACTGGAGCATTGATTGTGTGAAAGGGAATAGTAGACAATTGTAAATGTAGGTTGTTGAAGGTCTTGAATGCCAGATTAATGCATTTGGGTTTTTTTTTCCTGAAACTTTGTAGTTTTTGAGCAGACGATAACATGATGAGAGCCTTAAGAAACCAGAGACAGGAATTGTAACCAGGAGTCTTACAGTGGCTATGCAAAGATAAGAAGAGTCTCAGGAACAGGCTGTCTCTCAGATTTCATCTACTACTATTTTCTTCTTGGTTCTACATTTTAGCCACAAAAATCTTCCTGTGGTCCTCACATGAAGCCAAACTCACATCTCTTTCATCATCTTTGTACCTGCCTGGAAATCACTTCCCCCGATTTTCAAATAGATTGCTTCTTTTTTTCATAATTCAGTTCTCAGTTCAATTATTGTTTTTATTTTTTTTTTAAAAAAGGCCTTCCCTGACCACCTAATTTTTAGATATTCTTTCTCTAAATTACTCTCTATTACATCACTCCATTTTATTTTCATAAATCACATATCACTACCTTAAATCATTTTTAACATCTGCTCTCCAAGTAGAATATAAGGACCTGAGAGCAGGGACTTCACATTGTTTACCATCCCCTATAGAACACTACCTGATACATAGTAGGCCCTCCATAATTGTTGAATGAATAAACAAGTAACAAATTAACTTACGGGTCTAACATTTAGGAAGTAAAGTTTACAAAGTTGGATTCTGGAACTAGATTACCTGGTTTTGCGTCCCAATTTGGAAACTTCCTATTTCTACAATTTTAGGCAAGATACTTAACCTCTCTTTGCCTCATTTTCATCTGTGCCTCATACAGACAATATGTATGCCTATCATGTGGAACTGTGAGGATTAACTGAGCTTTATATGTAAGTGTAAAGCATTTAGAATAGGCCCTGGCACATAGTAAGTCCATGCAAGTGAGAGCCATAATTACTGTTGTTAAATAACATAGAGTTTCAATTATGTTTAGCACACTGAATAGAAGTAGGATATATTCTAACCTTTTCTAGAATCTAGCTTAGTTACCAGCTTTAGTACCAACTGTTTGATGTGAATTTTATATCACAGAAATATGCCTTCTGCAAAACAGTGAGGTTAAAGAAAATGCTACAAAAGCTTTAATTATTTTTTCATTTGTTTGTAGGTGAAGACAAAGCAAGAATCAGAACTGAAACTCAAATCATTTGTTCCTCCATATGTGTGTAATTTGACATTTTAAATTTATGCTAATTTTTTATCTTACTGCTTTTTAAACTATAAACTAATTTTTAAATTTCCTGTATGTTTTAGGCTCTTCAACCAGAATTATATTTGCTTCCTATAATGGATCATTTAGGAAATATTTATTCAGCATCAGCAGCAGTTTCTTTAGATGAACAGCAGACTAACAATGGTGTTGCTGAGCCTGACGGGATAATACACAGATCACTTAGTATAACTCCATCAAAGGAAGAACCTGGAACAGATCCTAGTTTTTTAGAAAATGCTTTGAAAGAACTTCTTGACAAGAATCAGGAAGAAGGTGATTTCAACTGGAATGAAGCTGTTATAGTACATTTTAATAGTCAAGTCTGGGCAAACTCTGGGCAAATCTAGCCTTACAAATACAGGCAATATAATAGGAAAGCTCCAATTCAGTTTGGGAATTTTTAAAAATAGTTGTACGAGTTGGAAGAAAAAAGAAAGACTAATCTAAATACTATGCTAAAATAAAATCAAAATACAACACAAAGTCTACCACCTTTTATAATAGTTTCAGATAAAGTTAAGGCTAAAGGAGAAGGAAAGTGATTGTTACATAAAACCTTATTGTTTTAAGTTCAGAAGTATCTTATCCAGGCAAACAGTATCAGGCCAAAGCAAAATAACTTTAATATTGGGAGACATTTGTATTTCAAAGACTAAAAATTTTTGTATGATTACACGTACCAACTTACTGGTAATTTAGTTCTCAAAAAGTGGTAGGTTTTTAAAAAATCAAAATTAAACTTATAAACATATAAATTAAGCTGGTACTGCTGCTAAGTCGCTTCAGTCGTGTCCGACTCTGTGCGACCCCATACACGGCAGCCCACCAGGCTTCCCCGTCCCTGGGATTCTCAAGGCAAGAACACTTGAGTGGATTGCCATTTCCTTCTCCAATGCATGAAAGTGAAAAGTGAAAGTGAAGTCGCTCAGTTGTGTCTGACTCCTAGCGACCCCATGGACTGCAGCCTACCAGGCTCCATCCATGGGATTTTCTAGGCAAGAGTACTGGAGTGGGGTGCCATTGCCTTCTCCCAAGCTGGTACTACACTCTAAGAATATATTGAAATAAGTCAGTTGGATTTTTTTTACCTGGTTGCATACAGCAAATAAATTGTGATAGAAAACCAAATATACTAAAAATATATGAATTAAGTGAATCCCCCCTCAATTAATGACAACAGTCTTTACAGCTTCAAAATACACTTATTCTTAATTAGTTGCATTTTTATTCATCTTCAGTTATAACAATTATTGCATTCTGCATTCTAAGTTTATACTATGCCTAGTGATATTCCAAACTTAGCCCCTTCTTGTGTGTGTGTGTTTGTGTGTGTGTGTGTTTGTGCTTAACCTTAGGTACATTTAACATGGGCTTCCCAAGTGGCACAGTGATAAAGAATCGCCTGCCAATTCAGGAGACACAAGCAACACGGGTTCTATCCCTGGATTGGGAAGGCCCCTGGAGGCGGAAATGGCAACCTGCTCTAGTATTCTCACCTGGAAAATCCCAAGGACAGAGGAGCCTGAGGCTACAGTCCATGGGGTCTCAAAAGAATCAGAAAAGACTGAGCATACACACATTTAATGTGATCAGTGAGAGTCTTTACCTTATTTTTTTTAATCTAGGTATATCCCTGCAGTTATATATATGGCTTTCAGTCATGGTATCAATTAGAGGTTAAATGAAAAAACACCTGGGAAAAAAGTTAATTGTGGAATTCCAGTAGTCTTGAAAAGTACAAGATCAAGTAACTAATGAAGTAGGCAATTACCCTACATAAAGTTATGAGTAGTATCATATTTTATACCCTAGGCTACTGGCCAAGTCCCTGAACTATGCTACTTGTACAAAACCCAAAAAAAGTATTTTATTAAGAATATTTAATCATGAATTTTGTATAATTGTAATATTTAAATAGTGTTAATTTCTTGGTGCTTCACATCAAAAAAATTAACTATAATTTAACTGAGAGCCTAGTGTATGCCCGTTTTAAAAAGTTCTAGAAACGTCAATAACTATTAAGAAGAAAATAAGGATTAACAATAGTTTCACCATCCAGAGATAGCTGTTGTAAAATGAAAGTGAAAATTGCTCAGTTGTGTTTGACTCTTTGCAACCCATGGACTATATATAGTGCATGGAATTCTCCAAGCCAGAATACTGGAGTGGGTAGCCCTTCCCTTCTCCAGGGGATCTTCCCACCCAGGGATCAAACCCAGGTCTCCCACACTGCAGGCAGTTTCTTTACAAGCTGAGCCACAAGGGAAGCCCATAGCTATTAGTATCTGTTAGTATTTTGGTATATATTCTTGTAATTTTTTTTTTTAGTTCATATAAATATTTTTTAACTTTTGAAAAATGAGGACACATACAAACTCTTTTAAATCCTCTTTTAGAAAATGTCACAAACATTTCATGCCAATAAATATAGATCTACATCATTATAGAATTCTCTTGTGGTATGTTTGTTTATATAACCTTTTGATTTAATATTCTTACTATTATGAATGGTGCTATAAGCAACATTTTTCTAAATACAATGCATTTATTCTAAATAAATTCTAAATTTATGCATTCTAAATATATGCATTTATCCTATTATCTTTTTAGAAGTTTAATGGCTGTTTCTCAGGGAATGTGTTTTGTTTGTTTGTTATTCTTATATTCATCTGTTTTATTTTTTAGATTCTATGTATAGTGAGTGAAGTGAAGTTGCTCAGTCATGTCCGACTCTTTGCGACCCCATGGACTGTAGCCTACCAGGCTCTGAAGAGCCTCTCAGTCCATGGAATTTTCCAGGCAAGAGTACTGGAGTGGGTTGCCATTTCCTTCTCCAGGGGATCGTCCCAACCCAGGGATCGAACCCAGGTCTCCCGCACTGCATGCAGACGCTTTACCGTCTGAGCCACCAGGGATGTATAAATGATAACATATAGTATTTGTCTTTCTCTGACTGGCATATTTCACTATGCTTCTTAAAAGAGCTTTCCAACCTTGTGTGCCTCTTTCTGGTCAATCTTCCTCCTTCCCCAATAAAAAGAGTACTCTGATTTTTTTAAAATTACATATTTTTTGCAGTGCTGAGTCTGTTGCTGTGTGCGGGCTTTCTCTAGTTACAGTCAGCAGGGGTTACTCTCTAGTCACAGTGCACGGTCTTCTTATTGTGGTGGCTTCTCTTGTTGCAGAGCACTGGCTCTAGGGTGTGTGGGCTTTAGTAGCTGTGGTGCACAGGCTTGGATGCCTCGTGGAATGTGAGTCTTCCCAGACCAGGGATCGAGCCCATGTCCCCTGCATTGGCTGGTGGATTCCAAACCAGTGACCATCAGGGAAGTCCTACTTGATTTTTTGAGATAATTATTTTCTTACTTTTTTTATAGTTTTATTACAACCTCAATATGTATTCCTTAATAATAATTTAGTTTTGTCTCTTTTGAATTTTATTAATAATCATATTGAAACTTTTTTCTTTTACTTGACATTATAACTGAAAGATTCAACAATGTTGTCATGTATAATACTATTTCATTTCTTTTTACTGTTGTATAATATTTTCTTGTATGATCATATCATGATTTATTTACCTATTCTGCTGACAGACAATTGGTTTCCAATTTGGGGCTATTATAAATATGCTATTTTGTACATTCTTGTACATGAGTCCTAAATGCATATGTGCAAAAGGATCTCAAAAAAGTATACCTAGAATTAGGATTGTATGTACACATTCAACTTTACTAAGTAATTTCCATGTGTTTTCCAAAGTGACTGTACCCAATAACAAAAAGTTGTTTCTAAAAGTTGTATCAAAAAGTTCCCGTTGAGCCATAATCTTACTGTCAGACTACATTCTGGATAATTTGTTCACCTCTTTCTTCCAAATCTACCTTACCAATTCTCTTTTTCAGTTCAGTACAGTTCAGTCCAGTTCAGTCGCTCAGTCGTGTCCGACTCTTTGCGACCCCATGAATTGCAGCACGCCAGGCCTCCCTGTCCATCACCATCTCCCGGAGTTCACTCAGATTCACGTCCATCGAGTCAGTGATGCCATCCAGCCATCTCATCCTCTGTCATCCCCTTCTTCTCCTGCCCCCAATCCCTCCCAGCATCAAAGTCTTTTCCAATGAGTCAACTCTTCGCATGAGATGGCCAAAGTACTGGAGTTTCAGCTTTAGCATCGTTCCTTCCAAAGAAATCCCAGGGCTGATCTCCTTCACAATGGACTGGTTGGATCTCCTTGCAGTCCAAAGGACTCTCAAAGAGTCTTCTCCAACACCACAGTTCAAAAGCATCAATTCTTCAGCACTCATCCTTCTTCACAGTCCAACTCTCATATCCATACATGACCACTGGAAAAACCATAGCCTTGACTAGGCGGACCTTAGTCGGCAAAGTAATGTCTCTGCTTTTGAATATGCTATCTAGGTTGGTCATAACTTTTCTTCCAAGGAGTAAGCGTCTTTTAATTTCAAGGTTGCACTCACCATCTGCAGTCATTTTGGAGCCTGAAAAAGTCTGACACTGTTTCCACTGTTTCCCCATCTATTTCCCATGAAGTGATGGGACCGGATGCCATGATCTTCATTTTCTGAATGTTGAGCTTTAAGCCAACTTTTTCACTCTCCTCTTTCACTGTATCTGCTATTAAACCCTTACACAGAATTTATAATTCCAAATTATTTATTTCTCTTTTCTAGTCATTCTCTTTGCTTAAACATTTCTTCATATTTTTCATGGCCGTTTGGATTTGTCTTCATTCAAGCGTTTTACCTATTTTATGTTCTCTTAAATATTGACTCATTTTGTCATTGTTGTTCAGTCAGTCGCTCAGTCATATCTGGCTCTTTACACCTCCATGGACTGTAGCATATCAGGCCTCTCTGTCCTTCACCATCACCCACAGCCTACTCAAACTCATGTCCATTAAGTCAGAGATGTCATCCAACCATCTTATCCTCTGTCATCCCCTTCTCCTGCCTTCAATCTTTCCCGGCATCAGTGTCTTTTCTAATGAGTCAGTTCTTTGCATCAGGCAACCAAAGTATTGGAGTTTTTCGGCTTCAGCATCAGTCCTTCCAATGAATATTCAGGACTGATTTCCTTTAGGATTGACTGGTTTGATCTCCTTGCAGTGTAAGGGACTCTGAAGAGTCTTCTTCAGCACCACAGTTCAAAAGCATCAATTCTTTGGCACTCAGCTTTCTTTATGGTCCAACTCTCACATCCATATATGACAACTGGAAAAACCATAGCTTTGACTAGATGGATCTTTGTTGGCAAAGTAATGTCTGTGCTTTTTAATATGCCCTCTAGATTGGTCATAGCTTTTCTTCCAAGGAGCAAGCATCTTTTAATTTCAAGGCTGCAGTCACCATCTGCAGTGATTTTGGAGCCCCCCAAAATAAAGTCTGTCACTGTTTCCATTGTTTCCCCATCTATTTGCCATGAAGTGATGGGACCGGATGCCATGATCTTAGTTTTCTGAATGTTGAGTTTTAAGCCAGCTTTTTCACTCTCCTCTTTCACTTTCATCAAGAGGCTCTTTAGTTCCTCTTTGCTTTCAGCCATAAAGGTGGTGTCATCTGCATATCTGAGGTTATTGATATTTCCCCTGGCAATCTTGGTTCCAGCTTGTGCTTCATCCAGCCCAGCATTTTCTCATGATGTACTTTGCATGTAAGTTATTATAAGTAGGGTGACAATATGTACAGATATTTTTCCAGCATTTGTATGTGTGTATGTGTATGCATGTGTGTATATTTCTATGTAATTCACTCTAGATTTTAGTTTGTGGCTTGTCTTTTTATTCTCTTTATATTCTTTTGAGGAAAGGAATTCTTAAATTTTGTCAGCTGTTTTAACAATTATAGAGATGAGTGTTGACATTTTCAGCTGTTTTGTTTTGTGCATTTTGAAGCTCTGTTATGAGATGTGTGCACAATTTAAGATTGTTGTTTTCTTGAAAAAACTTGACTTCTATGTTATATGTAATGTTTCTCTTTATGTCTGGTAATGGTCTTCAATTTGAAATTCACTTAGTCAGATTTTAATATAATCATTCTAGCTTTCTTTTGATTAATTTTTTGATGGTATATCTTTTTCTATTTCACTTTTATCTGACTTTATATTCAAAATGGGTTTCCTGTAAACAACATATATTTATACCTTACTTTTTAATCCAGTTTGACCATCTATGCCTTTTATTAATATTAGGCATGTTTAGACCATTTACATTTAATGTAATTACTGATGTGGTTGGTTTTAAATGTACCATTTTATTATTTATTTTCTATTTGTCTCATCTGTTTTCTGTTTCTTCCCTGGCTTTTTTTTTTTTTTTTGATTGAGTAGTTTTTTTTTATTTTATTCAATTTTTCTCCACCATTGGCTCGTTAGTTATTTCTCATTTTAAAAAGCATTTAGTGGTTACTGTAGGTTGATGGTCAGAAAACACCTTTCTTTTTTAAATTTAAATCCATGCCCTATGGCTTATTTTTTTTAATAAATAAACTTTTACTTGAACACAGCCATGCCCTTTCATTTACATATTGTCAATGACTGTTTTTGCACTGCAATGATAGAGTTGAGCAGTTGTGACAAAGACCATGGTCTACTAGCCTGAAATATTTGCTGTCTGTATCTTTAAGAAGTGTCTCTAGCATATACATTATATACACTTAAATTTGAAGTATACTTTCAATTATATACAACTTCATATATAGTATAAGAAGCTTACAGTAATATACTTCTATTCCCTCCCTCAAATCTTTTGTGCTATTGTTGTTATACATCTTACCCCTATGTATGTTACAAACTCCATAATACATTTTTATTGTTTTTGCTCTTACTGTGTATTATCTTTTAAAGAAATTTTTAAAAGGGGGAAATGACTTTTTTAAATTTAGCAGAGAATTTCTTTCCCCTAACCTAGCAGTAGTAAACCAATGCTTTGTATGTTTGTGATCCTGGGCTCAAGATGGCCCTGCCAGCTTTTGCTTCTATTCTTCCTTTAGGCTAGTCTAAGACTAGGGGTGGGAAGATTTCCTATACCCTCCTCAGTAATAAAAATTTACAAGGCTGAAATTGGTGGAAGAGGAGTTACCTATTTTTTCCTCTAGGGTATATGGCTTTTGCAAGTATTCTTCCTCCAGAGCCAGTGGATTTTTGTCCAATCCCTGTGATGGGAGAGTTTTGTGCTCCTTTCCCATTGGCTTAAGGCTCTTGCTTTTTGTGAGGAAAGAGTGTTAAGAAAGATAGGGTTTCTTATTCACACACATTCATACCTGTGTGTCACAGATGACTCTTTTCGGTCTCCTGCCCTACCCCCAGTCTTTCTTATGAGTGTGTGATACAGGTACATGGAAAGGACCTTGCTATGAATATTGACTACCTTTTGTGTCTGGGGATCCTAGAAATTCCTATCTTGGTAGCCCATATTAGCCTTTAGAATTCCTTAAAATTTTATCTCTTTTGTTTTTTACTTCTTCCTTTATTTTTTTCTTAATATTGATTTATTTTTGGCCATGCTAGGTCTTCATTGCTCTGTGGACTTTTCTCCAGTTTTGGCAAGCAGGGGCTGCTCTCTAGTGGTGTGTGGGTTTCTCATTGCGGTGGCTTCTCTTGTTGTGGAGCATAGGCTGTAGAGCACAGACAGGTTCAATAGCTGTGATGCATAGGCTTAGTTGCACCATGGTGTGAGGGATCCTCCTGGATCAGGGATTAAACTCATGTCTCCTGCATTGGCAGATGGATTCTTTACCACTGGGCCATCAAGGAAGCCTCCTTTTTACTTCTTCAAACAATGACAATTACTTCCTCCAATGCTCTGCCAAAAATGAAACATCTTATTTTCTCCTTGGAGGAAATTAGAATCTAATTTCTTATAAACTTAACTGTGATGAGTCCAGTTATTATTCTATAGATTGTGTTTTTCTCCTTGTTGGGGTGGGAGCAGTTTTGTCTTTCTATATCCTCAGCAAAAGTGGAGCTGTAGTTCTTTAGTCAAGTTTGTCAGCATTTTCTTTCATGGTTAGTGCTTGCTCTGTATTAAGATGTCTCCTTTAAAAAATCCCTTTTCTACCCTGAGAGCATGGCGATACGATCCTGTATTATATTACAAATATTTTATGGTTAGCTTTTCGCATTTAGTTCATTAATATACCAGGAATTTATTTTTATGTGTGATGTGAGATGAAGTTCCTTAATTTTTATCATATGTGCACTATCATTTATTGATGATAGTTGTAGTGTCTTAAAATTGTCAGATTGCTCTTTAGCAGTGCTTGAGAATACAAAATATCTGAGCTCTAACATTGTGATATTATCAAAATATAACTGGTAAAAATATGCACAGTATATTTCATTGGTTCTTTAATGAAGGAGAAAAGATGTATTTCTTATTTTTTCATATTAAAATGGATAGTCGTTTCTATTAGTTATCTTTTATTCTTTTACAGCACTACACATCTCTATATTTTTTGACATGCCTCAACTTTATCATGTTTAATCTTTGATTGTTGTTGCCCCCAAGCCAGTACACTTTCTTATTTCTTTCGTTCCATCATTCTTCCAGTTGTTCAGACTTAAAGCTTTGAAAATTTCATTATTGTAAAATGATAGATTCTTAGTTTAAAGGAAACTTAAAAACCATCTTGAGTGGCCTTCTGCTTATATCTCCTTTCTAGTCTATCTTCTAGACTGCCATCAGCATCATTCTTCTTGTTACAAGTTGGATTATTTATCTTCCTATTTAAAAACCCTTGAAAGAGTCACTGATTAAGCCCCCTTAAAAAGGCATAGAGAACTATTCATACTCTTGACTTCAGATCCGGGTTACAAATGTTGGGCCATGCAGCCCAATTCCAGAAGGCTTTCTTCACATAGATTATGATATGAATGGAGCTCTCAGGCTTTGTTTAATGCGGTAGTTGATCGGTAAAGCATCTGCCTGCAATGCAGGAGACCCAGGTTTGATTCCTGGGTCAGGAAGATCCCCTGGAGAAGGAAATGGCAATCACTCCAGCACTCTTGCCTGGAAAATCCCAGGGATGGAGGAGCCTGGTAGGCTACAGTCCACGGGGTCGCAAAGAGTCAGACACGACTGAGCGAGTTCACTTTCACTTTCATTAGTAATAGTACTATTATTATTGCCTGGAAAATTCCATGGACAGAGGAGCCTGGCAGGCTATATATAGTCCATGGGGTGGCAAAGAGTCGAATACAACTAAGCACACACACACACACTATTATTATTATAGTTTGGTGGTAGGAAAGGGAGGAAGAAACACCATGTAGTACAACTGGAGGTATGTAGGGATTTAGCTGCAAAATCCTTGTTTGCAAAGCTAAAAAGTTTTGCAGGTAATGGGAAGCCATTTGAAGTTTCTAACAGGAATGGTGTAATTGGATTTTAGTTCCAGAAAAACAATATGGGAGACAATATGGAAAATAGACTGAGGTGATAAAGACCTGAACTAGGAAATGCTATGGAATGGAAATCAGAACTTGAAGTCTTAAGACTTCTAACAATTGCATACTGTGCAGAAAGTGTTTTCTATGCACTATTGCCATTTTAGAGCTAAGGAAACTGGAGTGCGAAATAACTTACCTGAGGTCACACATGCTGTGATAATGCCCGGACGGGAACACTTATATGTTTGTGTATGTAAAATAACAAATGACATATGCTCTGTATTTATACCCCATGCTTCCCAGAGGAGGATCCTCAGAATACTATTTTAAAACATACTTTTGGCAAAAGCTTTTTAGAGACAACTAGATTTGAATAAAACTCAACTTACCTCACCTTGTATATATTGTACATAAAAAAAGAGAAATCCTACAATAGGTGTGTGTCTTTATGGGATTTGTGTTCCTGTTAGGATTGCTTTAATCCAATTTTCCCCAAACTGAATTTACCAAAGAATTCTCCTTTTGTATAAACTAAAGGTTTCATGAAATTCAGTTTGGAAATAATAAAGTTCATGGAGATATTGAAACATGGATAAGAATATATAGTATGTACATATAAAAATTTATTATTTTAGTATTTTCTTAATATTGTAAACTTTCTTTGCTATGGGTGGATATCAGCATCAGCTGGGGGAAAATCTACTCCAAATGAGAATCAGTTCGGAAATAATCAAACTGGAAATCCTGAATTGCCAGGATCACAGGAAGATTCAGATAATGATTATTTTAGCGACAGTAAAAGGTAATTAGTATGAATATTGATTCTACATGTCATAATCTATAAGAGTGAGATAGCCAGGGTACTGTCTTAGATTCTTCTAATTAAAACAAGGACCAAGTGAAGTTCATGACATTTTTAACTAAAACCCCCTTGATTCTGATGTTTACTGTTGTATGCTAGTATTTCCCTCCAATATAATGGGGGATAATGTATTGCTTAAATTTATTCTATTGTAATTATTTTGTCATCAGGGGCAACCTAAATGGCAGAAAAGTTTCTGTCCTCATTTTTGTTTCCTAGAATTAATTTTTCTGGCTCTTTTACATTCCTGGTTATGGTAAACTAATCATGCTTGTGTTTCACATTGGTATAATTTCAGTCAAAATTATAGTACTTAAACCACAGCTTTGCATACAGCCTTTTGAAATTAAAGTAAGGAATTTTATAAATAATTATTCTCAAAATAACTATAAACAAAGTATGTTTATTAAATTTCCAGTTAGTTACCTTGCTATCAACATTGGACTGTAATTTGATTTTAGCTATAATGGACGAGTTTGAGCAAACTCTGAAAGATAGAAGACAGGGAAACCTGGTGCACTGCAGTCCATGGGGTCACAAGGAATCAGACACAACTTAGCAACTGAACAACAACATAATGAAATATTATCTTATAATTCATCCTAAACATAGTTTATGTTAATCATTAATCAGTTTGAAAGATAACATAATAGTTTTGAGATGACTTTAAAATTTTTTAATGTTATATTTGTGTTTATAGAATGTTAAACAAAAACATGAAAAGCTAATATTCATGGAATCATTTTTAATATGACTTTCAATTTTATCATTCCCTTTTAAGTCAGTTTCTTTGGAAAAATGAAGATGATAGAGCTAATATCATTAGAAGAGAGGATAATCAGGTATGATTTCTAAATTTTTCTTAAATGTGATATTGTACCATATTTATACTGAAATTGAAATGAAACTGCAGATTAAAATGCCTAAGTTTTCTACCTAATACATTAGAGATGGGGGAGATAAACTTCAAGAAAATTCAGGAGCCTCCCAATTCAGTGAAATTTCTGGGAGTTTTATGGTCTGGGAGATATGTTGAGATATGCCCTTTAAAGTAAAAAACCAGGTATTTGAACCTTGCCCCAGCTACCATTGAAAATGAGTCACTCGATGTAAAGTCATTTGACCTCTTTCGAATTTGGAGATTTATTGCATTCAGATGCGTGGCTCCAATCTTTCCTTTTTTTTTTTTAAATCAAGTAATCTAAAAGACTACCAACTTTGGGCAGAAACAGCTCACAAAGTGATCCAAGAGACACAGCAAGCAGTGCTGCCAGTTGTGTGTTAACATTCATCTAGTCCAATGATACTTGATATGTAATAGGTTGGAATGCTGAATGGAATCTGAGAAAAATCCTGGTAGAAGAATCACAGCTCAGAGCCTTTGCATTTTGGAATAAAGGCATGCCATCTGCAGCAAATAATTATTTTGTTGTTGCTGCTGCTGCTGCTGCTAAGTCGCTTCAGTCGTGTCCGACTCTGTGCGACCCCATAGATGGCCTCCTACCAAGCTCCTCTGTCCCTGGGATTCTCCAGGCAAGAACACTGGAGTGGGTTGCCATTTCCTTCTCCAATGCATGAAAGTGAAAAGTAAAAGTGAAGTCGCTCAGTCATGTCTGACTCTTAAAACATGCTATCTTTACACTTAAAAATAAAATTTTTTCCACCTGGTGGGTACTGAATACTATTTCACTGTGGCCTGAATTTTAATTTCCCAGGTTACCCATACAGTTGGTTTGATCCTGTTTATATATTTTATGGGCTCCATTTTAATAACTTTTTTGAAAAACTACCTTTTCAAGTATTTGAAGTATATTTCTCTTATTGCAAATCAAGATACTAACTTCTCATTTCTTCTTATTTACATTTATTTGGTATACCTCATCTTCCTCCTCTACTTTTTTCCCCAACTTTTCTGGATTGCATTGTTTTAGGTACCTCTTTATAGACATCATAAAGTTGGGTTTCATTTTGTAAACAGTCTGAAAGTCATTTTCATTTAGTAGATGAATTATCTCCTTTTATGTTATGATGGGATTGATATATTTGACCTCAAATTTGTCATTTTATTTTGCTATAGTTACTATGTGGCTTATTTGTACTTTCCCCCTTCCTCGTATGTAGGAAGGTTGAATCTTATTCTAGTGTTTACCTTCATACTAATATAAATTTTTGTTAGTATTCCTCACCCTCCTTTTTCCTTTTTTAAAATTTATGCTTCTTCAAAAATTTGAAATTTTTGATTCGTTACCTCTAAAATTATCCTCTGACTCCTACCTTACATTCAAGGTTATTAAAAAGTCATCCCTCTCTCTTTTCTTCCCTCATATACTTTTAGTTGTATCATTTCTACTTTGTCAAAGAACAGAAAATTTATGGGCTGTGCTTCCTGTCTTCTCCTCACCCTTGTTTTAGTCTCAGATCTATAATTAAATACGTTCAACACTTACTGCCAGTTCTTTTGCACAAGATTTTTCAATCATTTTCTGGCTGGGTTAAGTTCCACTTATTTAAAAACAGCTCCTACATACAATATTTCCTTACTTCTTCCATATTTAAATCTGTCTAGAGCAGGAATAGACAAACAAGGCTCAAAGCCAGTTTAGTGAAGCATGGGACCTAAAAAAATTTTTTTTTAAGTTGGAAAAAGAAGAATTATGACAGATACCATTTGTGGCCTGCAAAACCTAAATTATGCTGAGGCCTTTTACAGAAGAAGTTTGCTCATCCCTGCTTTGAGCCTTGATACTTGAGGGATAGCTTGATTGTCTGTAACATCCTCGGCTTACGCAATTTTTCCTTGAATTTATTTAAATGTTCCCCTATTGATGTCTTATTCTATTTATTACTATTAAGAAGTATGATGCCAAATTGATTTTATTTTCCTTGTAAATTGGTTTGGGTATTTTCTTCTGGAAGGCCAGAGTATTCTTTTAATGTGTAGTAGTTTTTCAGGCTGTACTTCAGTTGAAAGTTCTAGGTCTGGTTTTTATGAGGACCTAGTGGCTACATTGGAGAAGGCAATGACAACCCACTCCAGTACTCTTGCCTGAAAAATCCCATGGATGGAGGAGGCTGGTAGGCTGCAGTCCATGGGGTTGCTAGGAGTTGGACACGACTGAGTGACTTCACTTTCACTTTTCACTTTCATGCATTGGAGAAGGAAATGGCAACACACTCCAGTATTCTTGCCTGGAGAGTCCCAGGGATGGGGAAGCCTGGTGGGCTGCCATCTCTGGGGTCGCACAGAGCCGGACACGACTGAAGCGACTCAGCAGCAGCAGCAGCAGAGGCTCCTTTTATGGCTTCCCTGGTGACTCAGCTGGTAAAGAATTCACCTGCAATGTGGGAGACCTGGGTTAAATCCCTGGGTGGGAAGATCCTCTGAAGAAGGGAACAGCTACCCACTCCAGTATTCTGATCTGGAGAATTCCATGGACTGGGGAATCCAGTCCATGGGGTCGCAAAAAGTCGGACATGACTGAGCAACTTTCACTAGTGGGCCCTTTCAGTATGAAAATCAAGACTTCTTTTATTTCAACAAATTGTAGTTCTAGAAGACAATATAAATAGCAGATCAATTCCATGTTTTTGTTTTTTTTTTTCAGGGACCCCAGTTCGTCTTTTTTGGTTCTTCTTTACCTTCTATTTCTGTTACTTTCTCTCTGATCAAGTTTACCATTTCTTTTTTTTTTTTAATTGGAGGCTAATTACTTTACAACATTGTAGTGTTTTTTTTTTTTTTTACCAAACATTGACATAAATCAGCCACGGGCACACATGTTTTCCCATCCAGAACTCCGCTCCCACCTCCCTCCCCATCCCATCCCCCAGGGTCATCCCAGTGCACCAGCCCTGAGCACCCTGTCTCATGCATCGAACCTGGACCGGCGATCCACTTCATATATAATATACACGTATCAGTGCTACCCTGTCAAATCATCCCACCCTCACCTTCTCCCACAGAGTCCAGAAGACTGTTCTTTACATCTGTATCTCTTTTGCTATCTCGCATATAGGGTCATTGTTACCATATTTCTAAATTCCATATATATGCGTTAGTATACTGTATTGGTGTTTTTCTTTCTGACTTACTTCACTCTGTATAATAGGCTCCAGTTTCATCCACCTCATTAGAACTGATTCAAATGCATTCTTTTTAATGGCTGAGTAATATTCCATTGTGTATATGTATCATGGCTTTCTTATCCATTTGTCTGCCATTGGACATCTAGGTTGCTTCCATGTCCTGGCTATTATAAACAGTGCTGTAATGAATACTGGAGTACACGTGTCTCTTTCAATTCAGGTTTCCTTAGTGTGTGTGCCCAGCAGTGGGATTGCTGAGTAGTATGAAAGTTCTATTTCCAGTTTTTTAAAGAATCTCCACACTGTTCTCTATAGTGGCTGTACTAGTTTGCATTCCCACCAACAATGTAAGAAGATTCCTTTTTCTCCACACCCTCTCCAGCATTTATTGTTTGTAGACTTTTTAATAGCAGCCATTCTGACTGGTGTGAGATGGTACCTCACTGTGGTTTTGATTTGCATTTCTCTGATAATAAGTGATGTTGAGCATCTTTTCATGTGTTTGTTAGCCATCTGTATGTCTTCCTTGGAGAAATGTCTGTTTAGTTCTTTGACCCATTTTTTGATTGGGTCGTTTATTTTTCTGGAATTGAGCTTCATGAGCTGCATGTATATTTTTGAGATTAATTCTTTGTCAGTTGTTTCATTTGCTATTATTTTCTCCCATTCTGAAGGCTGTCTTTTTACCTTGCTTATAGTTTCCTTCGTTGTGCAAATGCTTTTAAGTTTAATTAGGTCCCATTGTTTATTTTTGCTTTTATTTTCATTACTCTGGGAGCTGGGTCATAGAGGATCCTGCTGTGATTTATGTTAGAGAATGTTTTGCCTATATTTTCCTCTAGGAGTTTTATAGTTTCTGGTCTTACGTTTAGATCTTTAATCCATTTTGAGTTTATTTTTGTATATGGTGTTAGAAAGTGTTCTAGTTTCATTCTTTTACAGGTGGTTGACCAGTTTTCCCAGCACCACTTGTTGAAGAGATTGTCTTTTCTCCATTGTATATTCTTGCCTCCTTTGTCAAAGATAGGTGCCAATAGGTGCATGGATTTATCTCTGGGCTTTTTATTTTGTTCCATTGATCTATATATCTTTTTTTTTTTTTTTTGCCAGTACCATACTGTCTTGATGACTGTAGCTTTGTAGTATCATCTGAAGCCAGGCAGGTTGATTCCTCCAATTCCATTCTTCTTTCTCAAGATTGCTTTGGCTATTCAAGGTTTTTTGTATTTCCATACAAATTGTGAAATTATTTGTTCTAGTTCTCTGAAAAATACTGTTGGTAGCTTGATAGGGATTGCATTAAATCTATAGATTGCTTTGGGGTAGTATACTCATTTTCACTATATTGATTCTTCTGATCCATGAACATGGTATATTTTTCCATCTATTTGTGTTATCTTTGGTTTCTTTCACCAGTGTTTTACAGTTTTCATATATAGGTCTTTTGGTTTTTTTAGGTAGATTTATTCCTAAGTATTTTATTCTTTTCACTGCAATGGTGAATGGAATTGTTTCCTTAATTTCTCTTTCTGTTTTCTCATTGCTAGTGTATAGGAATGCAAGGGATTTCTGTGTGTTAATTTTATATCCTGCAACTTTACTATATTCATTGATTACCTCTAGTAATGTTCTGGTGGAGTCTTTAGAGTTTTCTATGTAGAGGATCATGTCATCTGCAAACAGTGAGAGTTTTACTTCTTATTTTCTAATCTGGATTCCTTTTATTCTTTTTCTTCTCTGATTGCTGTGGCTAAAACTTCCAAAGCTATGTTGAATCATAGTGGTGAGAATGGGCACCCTTGTCTTATTCCTGAATGTAGGGGAAATGTTTTCAATTTTTCACCATTGAGGATAATGTTTGCTGTGGGTTTATCATACATGGCTTTTATGTTGAGGTATGTTCCTTCTATTTCTGCTTTCTGGAGGATTTTTATCATAAATGTATGTTGAATTTTGTCAAAGGCTTTCTTTGCATTTATTGAGATAATCATATGGTTTTTATCTTTCAATTTTTTAATGTGGTATATCACATTGATTGATTTGCAGATATTAAAGAATCCTTGCATCCCTGGTATAAAGCCCACTTGGTCATGATGTATGATGTATGATGTGTGATAATATGTTGTTGGATTCTGTTTGCTAGAGTTTTGTTAAGGATTTTTGCATCTATGTTCATCAGTGATATTGACCTGTAGTTTTCTCTTTTTTGGCGGGGGGGGGGGGGGGGTGCATCTTTGTCAGGTTTTGGTATTAGGGTGATGGTGGCCTCATAGAATGAAGTTTACCTTCCTCTGCAATTTTCTGGAAGAGTTTGAGTAGGATAGGTGTTAGTTCTTCTCTAAATTTTTGGTAGAATTCACCTGTGAAGCCATTTGATCCTGGGCTTTTGTTTGCTGGAAGATTTCTGATTACAGTTTTGATTTCCATGCTTGTGATGGGTCTGTTAAGATTTTCTATTTCTTCCTGGTTCAGTTTTGGAAGGTTATACTTTTCTAAGAATTTGTCCATTTCTTCGAAGTTACCCATTTTATTGTCATATAGTTGCTGATGGTAGTCTCTTATGATCCTTTGTATTTCTGTGTTGTCTGTTGTGATTTCTCCATTTTCATTTCGAATTTTGCTGATTTGATTCTTCTTCCTTTCTTTCTTGATGAGTCTGGCTAATGGTTTGTCTATTTTATTTATCTTCTCAAAGAACCAACTTTTAGCTTAGTTGATTTTTGCTCTGGTCTCCTTTGTTTCTTTTTCATTTATTTCTGCCCTAATTTTTATGATTTCTTTCCTACTAACCCTGGGGCTCTTCATTTCTTCCTTTTCTAGTTGCTTTAGGTGTAGAGTTAGGTTATTTATTTGACTTTTCTCTTGTTTCTTGAGGTAAGCGTGTATTGCTATGAACCTTCCCCTCAGCACTGCTTTTACTGAGTTCCATAGGTTTAGGGTTGTGTGTTTTCATTTTCATTATTTCTATGCATATTTTTATTTCTTCTGTGATTTGTTGGTTATTCAGAAGCGTGTTGTTTAGCCTCCATATGTTTGTATTTTTAATTTTTTTTTTCCTGTAGTTGACGTCTAATCTTACCAGACTGTGATCAGAAAAGATGCTTGGAATGATTTCAATTTTTTTAAAATTTACCAATGCTAGATTTATGGCCCAGGATGTGATCTATTCTGGAGAAGTTTCCGTGTGCACTTGAGAAAAAGGTGAAATTCATTGTTTTGGGGTGAAATGTCATAGATATCGATTAGGTCTAACTGGTCCATTGTATTATTTAAAGTTTGTGTTTCCTTGATAATTTTCTGTTTAGTTGATCTATCCATAGGTGTCAGTAGAGTATTAAAGTCTCCCACTATTATTGTGTTACTGTTAATTTCCCCTTTTATACTTGTTAGCATTTGCTTTACATATTGTGGTGCTCCTATGTTGGATGCATATTTATTTATAATTGTTATATCTTCTTCTAGATCAAAGGCTTGACCCTTTGATCATTATGTAGTATCCTTCTTTGTCTCTTTTCATGGCCTTTATGTCAAAGTCTATTTTATCTGATATGAGTATTGCTACTCCTGCTTTCTTCTGGTCTCCATTTGCATGAAATATCTTTTTTCCAGCCCTTCACTTCCAGTCTGTATGTGTCCCTTGTTTTGAGGTGGGTCTCTTGTAGACAGCATATATAGGGGTCTTGTTTTGTAACCATTCAGCCAGTCTTTGTCTTGGTTGGGGCATTCATCCCATTTACATTTAAGGTAATTATTGATAAGTATGATCCCATGCCACTTACTTTGTTGTTTTAGGTTTGAGTTTATACACCTTTTCTGTGTTTCCTGTCTTGAGAAGATCCTTTAGCATTTGTTGAAAAGCTGGTTTGGTGGTGCTGAATTCTCTCAGCTTTTGCTTGTTTGTAAAGCTTTTGATTTCTCCTTCATATTTGAATGAGATCCTTGCTGGGTACTGCTACTGCTACTGCTAAGTCACTTCAGTCATGTCCGACTCTATGTGACCCCATAGACAGCAACCCACCAGGCTCCCTCGTCCCTGGGATTCTCCAGGCAAGAAGACTGGAGTGGGTTGCCATTTCCTTCTCCAATGTGTGAAAGTGAGATCGCTCAGTTGTGTCCGACCCTTAGTGACCCCATGGACTGCAGCCCACCAGGCTCCTCCATCCATGGGATTTTCCAGGCAAGAGTACTGGAGTGGGGTGCCATTGCCTTCTCCATTGCTGGGTACAGTAATCTGTATTGTAGGTTTTTCTCTTTCACCACTTTAAGTATGTCCTACCAGTCCTTTCTGGCCTGAAGAGTTTCTACTGAAAGATCAGCTGTTATCCTTATGGGAATCCCCTTGTGTGTTATTTGTTGTTTTTCCCTTGCTGCTTTTAATATCTGTTCTTTGTGTTTGATCTTCATTAATTTGATTAATATGTGTCTTGGGTGTTTCATCTTGGGTTTATCCTGTTTGGGACTCTCTGGGCTTCTTAGACTTGGGTGGCTATTTCCTTCCCCATTTTAGGGAATTTTTCACTATTATCTCCTCAAGTATTTTCTCATGGCCTTTCTTTTTGTCTTCTTCTTCTGGGACTCCTATGATTTGAATGTTGGGGCATTTGACATTGTCCCAGAGGTCTCTGAGGTTGTCCTCATTTATTTTAAGTCTTATTCCTTTTTTCCTTTCTGCTTCATTTATTTGTACCATTCTATCTTCCACCTCACTCATCCTATCTTCTGCCTCAGTTATTTTACTGTTGTTTCCCTCCAGAGTGTTTTTGATCTCAGTTATTACATTATTCATTATTGATTAACTCCTTTTTATTTCTTCTAGGTCAAGTTTACCATTTCTTTATGTTTAATTTTATTTGCTCCTTTTATTTCTGTTCTCTATTATGCTTACTCTGTTTTTTTGGTCATATCTGTTCCTGTTTGGATACCTGTTATTCATTTCCAAGACAGTTTGTTTTCTTCTTTAATTTCTTTCTTCAATTTGGTCAATTTCCATTTTACATCTTCCTGGAGTTTTATTTTTCCATTTTTATTCTGGATGTCTAAATTTGTGATTTATGGTGTTCATTAATACCTAAAATGCTTTGAATTCATTTAATACAGTCTATGTTGGGATAGTGTTAATTTTTTCTGCCTCTTGGCTGCTGGTTTTGTTTTGTTTTAATTCTCAATTTTGAGGGTTTTCAAAAAGTAACTTAGCATGAATGTTAGATTATTTTGTAGATGTTGTCTTTGCTAATTTGTGTTGGATTTTTCTGAATCAGTAGCAGGTGTTCTTACAGAGGAACAGGGAGTAGTGTTCTGGTGGTTTAGTTTAGCTTGTAGATTAGGAGTGCCCTCTTCTGTTGTTATAATAAAATGCAATTGTTTATTTTTAAATAAATGGGGCATTTGGGGGAAATGGTCTTTTTTCTTTGTATACTTTCTTACTGATTTAATTCAGCAGAGCTCTTAACTAACTTGACCACCTTTCTTTCTCTTACTACCTTGCTTAACAGAACATCTCTTGCTTCTGAAGCATTTTCCTCTCACCTAGTAACTATGCTGCTGCTGCTGCTAAGTCGCTTCAGTTGTGTCCAACTCTGTGCGACCCCATAGACGGCAGCCCACCAGGCTCCCTCGTCCCTGGGATTCTCCAGGCAAGAACACTGGAGTGGGTTGCCATTTCCTTCTCCAATGCATGAAAGTGAAAAGTGAAAGTGAAATCGCTCAGTCGTGTCCAACCCTCAGCGACCCCATGGACAGCAGCCTTCCAGGCTCCTCTGTCCATGGGATTTTCCAGGCAAGAGTCCTGGAGTGGGTTGCCATTGCCTTTTCCTCCTAGTAACTATGTTTTCCCATAATTACCACCTCTGGTCCTCTACATTTTAAAAGCCCCTTTCTTTTAGATTCCTCATAGAAAGAGCTCTGATTTACCAGTTCATACCCTATCTCTCAATATTTCTCCACCACATGTAGGACCCTTTCCTTTAAGACTGAATTGTGGTTAATATTCACTCTGTTATCTGTGTATTGTCTCTCTAATGCATAGTCCCCATCTGACTCTGCTTAGATGTGAGCTCCTAAGCACACACTGCTGGCCTAGGGTGTTTATTTCTCCACTTACATGTAAATTAAAGTATATGTAAATTAGAAGATTCTGTGTCCTAGTTACACTGCAGACATAAGTTATGGGTGATTATATTTGCTTTCTTTTTATAGTAGTTGAAAGCATGTGTGAAGAGATTCTAATTTAGGTGGTTGCCATTATCCTGTGGGAATCTGACCTTATAAGTTAACAAAATAAAATGCAATAAAAATAATAAAACAATAAAACAGAAAAAATAATAAAACAAAGTAGGGATAAGGGTTTCTTAATGAAGGTAGAAGTAGAAACTATTAAGTTACAGAAGTAAACAGCCTAGTAGAATTGACAAGAGATCAAGATCTATAAAGCGGTAGTGGCAGAAACATCAACATTGGTAAGACTTGAGGTAGTTTATCAAAAAAGGGTAGAAACACAAAAATTAGGTGAGATGAAGGCAATGTAACACAAATATAGAGGTGATAAAATTTATGAGAATATAATGTATGCTAAAATTTGAAAATGTGCTAGGATGTCCAATTTTCTAAGCAAATATAAATGGTCAAAATTGGCTTAAGAAAAAAAAGTTCAATAGCCATCTGAGAAACATTTAAAAGTTGTCATAATAATTGAAATCAGAAATCTTGGAAGGAAATCATGCTTAGAAAGAAATATGAATTCCTTTTTCTTTCTTCTTTGTAAATTTTTAGTTTGAAGCTCCTGTGGTATAATGTCCAAGTAATAGTGGAATGAAGAAAATGGAGCACTAGAGAGGGTCTATAGTTACAAAGATAGATTTGGAGTTCATCACCTTATAAGTAAAAAAATGCATTACTGTTGGCATTATCAGATGCTTACAAATAGATGAAAAATAATGTGTCATCCTACCAGATCTTACTGGTTTTCATGTTTGCTTACAGCTAGGTAAAACAGAATACATCCCCATACCAGATCTTATTGATTTTCCTTCACTTCCTTGTCAACCTGCTCTTTCTCCAGGAATAACTGATATACCTTTATCACAGATTGAGAGTAAGTATGATGATACTATAAGTACAGATGATTCTATGAGGTAAAGTTAAATACTGTAAATGAGGAGTTAATTGTTTAATATGTACAGTTTTAGTTTGGAAAGATAAAGTTTTGGAGATGAAGGGGTGGTGATGCTTGCAAAATATTATGAATGCACATAGTGCCATTAAACTGTACATTTAAATATGATTAAAATGGTAAATTATGTATATTTTACCACAAAAAGTTAAATTATTTTAAAGTATATGATTGTTATGTTGATTACTGAGTATGTGTGTCACTAGTATTATTTCTACTTTAAAAAAAATATATTCCAAAATATACATTTTTCTATGTAAGATTTACAGAGAAGGCAATGGCACCCCACTCCAGTACTCTTGCCTGGAAAATCCCATGGACGGAGGAGCCTGGTAGGCTGCAGTCCTTAGGGTCGCTAAGGGTCGGACACGACTGAACAACTTCACTTTCACTTTTCACTTTCATGCATTGGAGAAGGAAATGGCAACCCACTCCAGGGTTCTTGCCTGAAGAGTCCCAGGGACGGGGGAGCCTAGTGGGCTGCTGTCTATGGGGTTGCACAGAGTCGGACACGACTGAAGTGACTTGGCATGGCATGTAAGATTTAAGTACAATAACTTTGGACCCAAGTTAAATTTACTTAAAGAATTAAATCAAGCGATATAACTACACAAGCTTTACCTAGTTTCTATGTGAAGTTGCTCAGTCGTGTCCGACTCTTAGCAACCCCATGGACTGTAGCCTACCAGGCTTCTCTGTCCACGGGATTTTTCAGGCAAGAGTACTGGAGTGGGTTACATTTCCTTCTCCAGGGGATCTTCCTGACCCAGAGATCGAACCCAGGTCTCCTGCATTGTAGGCAGACGCTTTACCCTCTGAGCCACCAGGGAGCCTACCTAGTTTTTATACATATATGTATAAATGCAAAAGAAACATACTGTATTGTTTATATATATATAAATCTCCTATAAATACTGAAATGACTCCTTAGTGTTTTCCACAGAGGCAAATCACTATACTACAGGTAGGAAAACAGAGTTTGGGTTAAAATTTATACTTGCTGTTTTAAGCATTTTTTAGTTTTTTATTCTATATTTTAGGACTTTACCCATCTTTTAGCTTTTAGGTATTTATGAGTATGGCTTATAATCTATTAGGGGAGAAGATTATTGAACAAATGAAACAAGTAGAGGAAGAAAGAAGATATCTGGAAAGAATTAGAGAAGAACTAATCAAAAAAGCTGAAAGGCTATTGGAACAAGGCAAATTAAAGTGCTATCATGGTAAAATTTATTACATATCTGTTATCTCTATAAAGGAAACTCAAGGTTTACAGAATTTTTGCCTGTAAATTATGTGCCTGTGATTTATTTTACAGAATAAATCACAGATGATATTTACTGTTTTACTGTTACAGTTTAAATGGTATACTATTGATATAGATTCACTATAGGAAAGATGAAATCATTGTTTGACTATTTTATACACTAAATGCAACATGCTTTTTATTAAAATTGAATTATTTTTAATTTATTTTTTTTATTGAAGGATAACTGCTTTATCTAACTTCATTATTTTCTGTCAGATCTCAACATCAGTCAGCCATAGGTATACATATATCACCTCCCTTCCCTCCCATCTCCCTCCCCATTTCCCCACCCCCATAGGTTGAGAGCCCCTACTTGAGTTTCCTGAGACCATCCAGGAGTCCAAAGTCAAGTGGACCTTAGAAAGTATCGCTCCAAACAAAGCTAGTGGAGGAGGTGATGGAATTCCAGCTGAGCTATTTCAAATCCTAAAAGATGAGGCTGTGAAAGTGCTGCACTCAATATGCCAGCAAATTTGGAAAACTCAGCAGTGGCCACAGGACTGGAAAAGGTCAGTTTTCATTCCAATCCCTAAGAAAGGAAATGCCAAAGAATGCTCAAACTACCTTACAATTGCACTCATCTCCCACACTAGCAAAGTAATGCTCAAAATTCTCCAAGCTAAACTTCAACAGTGCATGAACCAAGAACTTCCAGATGTTCAAGCTGGATTTAGAAAAGGCAGAGAAACCAGAGATCAAATTACCAACATCCACTGGATCATAGAAAAGGCAAGAGAATTCCAGAAAAACATCTACTTCTGCTTCATTGACTGTGGCAAAGCCTTTGACTGTGTGGATCACAACAAACTGTGGAAAATTCTTAGAGATGGGAATACCACCTGACCTGCCTCCTGAGAAATCTGTGTGCAGGTCAATAGTTAGAACTGTACATGGAAGAGTGGATTGGTTCCAGATTGGGAAAAGAGTAAGTCAAGGCTGTATACTGACACCCTGCTAATTTAACTTACACACAGAGTATATCATGCAAAATGCTGGGCTGGATGAAGAACAAGCTGGAATCAAGATTGCAGGGAGAAATATCAATAATATTATATATGCAGATGATACCACCCTTATGGCAGAAAGCAAAGAGGAATAAATAGCCGCTTGATGAAAGTGAAAGAGGAAAGTGAAAAAACTGTCTTAAAACTCAACATTCGGAAAACTAAGTTCATGGCATCCAGTCCCATCACTTCATGGCAAATAGATGGGGAAACAATGGAAACAGTGACAGACTATTTGGGGGGGCTCCAAAATCACTGCAGCAGCATTGGCTCAGAGCAGCGTTGGCTCAGAGGTTAAAGCATCTGGCTGGAATGCTGGAGACCCAGGTTCGATCCCTGGGTCAGGAAGATCCCCTGGAGAAGGAAATGGCAACCCACTCCAGTACTCTTGCCTGGAGAATCCCATGGAGGGAGGAGCCTGGTAGGCTACAGTCCATGGGGTCACAAAGAGTGGGACATGACTGAGCGACTTCACTTCACTTCACTTCAAAATCACTGCAGATGATGACTGCGACCATGAAATTAAACGACACTTGCTCCTTTGAAGAAAAACTATGTCCAACCTAGACAACATATTGAAAAGCAGAGACATTACTTTGCCAACAAAGGTCCATCTAGCCAAAGCTATGGTTTTTTCAGTAGTCATGTATGGATGTGAGAGTTGGACTATAATGAAAGCTGAGCACCAAAGAATTGATGTTTTTGCACTATGGTGTTGGAGAAGATTCTTGAGAGTCCCTTGGACTGCAAGGAGATCAAACCAGTTAATGCTAAAGGAAGTCAATCCTGAACATTCATTGGAAGGACTGATGCTAAAGCTGAAGCTCCAATACTTTGGCCACCTGATGGGAAGAACTGACTCATTGGAAAAGACCCTGATGCTGGGAAAGATTGAACGCAAGAGGAGAAGGGGACAACAGAGGATGAGATGGTTGGATGGCATCACCAATTCAATGGACATGAGTTTGAGCAAGCTCCAGGAGTTGGTGATGGACAAGGAAGCTTGGCATGCTGCAGTCCATGGGGTGGCAAACATTTGGACATGACTGAGTGACTGAACTGAACAGAAAGGCAGTTAATTCCATATATACCTTTTACCCTTTTTATCTTCTAATACAACCCAAAATGTAAGCCTCTCAAATTATTTAACATCTCTCAAATCATCCTATGCTTCCTCCACCCTTTCTCATTTTTTCATTTCTACAAGTTCTAACAAATCTGTTTCTAATTATTGCAAGGAAACTATTTTTCTTACCTCATTTCTCTCATTGATTCACCCATTCATTCAATTTAGCAAAGCAGACAGACATACCAAAAAAATTGAGCATCTAGGGGAGACTAAGGGACTCAAAGAAGGCTTCGAGAGTGATATCTAAGCTGGGATTGAATGATTAGTAGGAAATAACCAGGAACTCTGAAGAAAGGAATAGACGGAGAAAATAAGATTTAGATGGCAGAGGGAAAAGACTGAAGGCATGGTGCCAAGAGGAGGCACACTTCAGATTCTAGTATGGTGGGTGGTAGTTTAGCCGCTAAGTCGTGTCTGACTCTTGTGACCTCATAAACTGTAGCCTGGCAGGCTCCACTGTCCATGGGACTGTTCCAGCAACAATACTGGAGTGGGTTGCCATTTCCTTCTCCAGGGGATCTTCCTGACCCCAGGATCAAACGGCCAATTCTTTACTGACTGAGCCACCAGGAAAGCTCAGATTCCAGTACATCTACCACTTTTCCTGGAGGCCTTTCTTGATCTCTTCCATTTAATTTAGGTGTTTTTCATCTGTACTCCCATGCATAGAATCTGTAATTCCTTTATCATAGCAGTTATCAGGATGTATCACTACTGCTTAACTTGATCATCATTCCTCCACTGGACCATAAACACTTTGAGGGCAGGGACAAGACTTTGTTGGCTTATTACTATCTCCCCAGCCCCTAGAACAGTGACTAAGTTCAGTAGGCACTTAATAAACACTTATTTAATACATGACTGTTAAAATTAATAAATAAATGTCAGTTTTTAAAAATAATTGAATTTTTAATGCTCTTGCACTGTTGGTGGGAATATAGATCGATACAGCCACTGTGGAAGACGGTATGGAGATTCCTTTAAAAACTAGAAATAAAACCACCATATGACCCAGCAATCCCACTCCTAGGCATATGCCCTGAGGAAACCTGGGTTGAAAAAGACATGTATCCCATTGTTCATTGCAGCACTATTTACAATAGCTAGAACACCAAAGCAACCTTGATGCCCATCAACAGATGACTGGATAAAGAAGTTGTGGTACATATACACAATGGAATATTACTCAGTCATAGAAAGCAACACATTTGAGTCAGTTCTGATGAGGTAGATGAACTTAGAACCTATTATACAGAGTGAAATGAGTCAGAAAGAGAAAGATAAATATTATATTCTAATGTACACATATGAAATCTATAAAAACGATTCTGAAGAATTTATTTACAGGGCAGCAATGGAGAAACAGACATAGAGAATAGACTTATGGACATGGGGAGAGGGGAGAAGAGGATGAGATGTATGGAAAGAGTAACATGGAAACTTATATTACCATATGTAAAATAAGTAGCCAACAGGAATTTGGGGTATGGCTTTCAGTGAGTGATCACACCATCATGGTTATCTGGGCCATTAAGATCTTTTTTGTATAGTTCTTCTATGTATTCTTGCCACCTTTTCTTAATATCTTCTGCTTCCATTAGGTCCATATTGTTTCTGTCCCTTATTGTGCCCATCTTTGCATGAAATGTTCCCTTGGTGTCTCTAATTTTCTTGAAGAGATCGCTACTCTTTCCCATTCTGTTGTTTTCTTCTATTTCTTTGCATTGATCGCTTAGGAAGGCTTTCTTATCTCTCCTTGCTATTCTTTGGAACTCTGCATTCAGATGGATATATCTTTCCTTTTCTCCATTGCCTTTCCCTTCTCTTCTTTTCTCAATTTGTAAGACCTCCTCAGACAAACATTTTACCTTTCTTTTTCTTGGGAATGGTTTTGATCACTCCCTCCTGTACAATGTTAACAAACCTCTGTTCATAGTTCTCCAGGTGCTTTGTGTATCAGATCTAATCCCTTGAATCTCTCAGTTTACAGCAAAATTATTGCTCTAGTACTAGATCTGACATGTCAGGAGGTATTTCTGAATGTTTTACCTCATAATATTAAAGTGTTACCCCAGAAGAGGTGGCAATTATTTGGCCATGTTGTAGTGAAAAAAAGAGCAATTTTATCAGACAGATTTGAGCAATGAATTAGAAATCACAGGACCAGGACCTGATACCAGAATAATCACTTACTTATACAAGTTATTTCTCCTCTTTGTGCCTCACTCTATCTATTGATAAAATGGGAATTATCACTTACTTTCTATTTCAACAGGAATGTTTCAAGATAAAATGTATCTATCAGCCATCAAATATTCTGATTGAGCCTACTATGCACCTCAGTTCTCAGCACTGTTTTAAATGCTGAGGATACAGCAATAAACAAGACAAACATGGCCCTGCCTTCAAGGGGTTGGCTTTAATTGGAGGATACAGACAATAAACAAATAGCTGGTGGTCTCATCAGCTACTGATGAGAGCTAAAAGTAAATTCAAAGAGTAAAGAGTGGTGGGGCAGGAGAGATGGTTTAGCTAGACTTTTCAAGGAAGGCTTCTCTGAGGAGATATCATTAAGGTTTGATTAATAAAATGATAAACATGTGAAGGAGCTCCCCTGGTGGCTCAGTGGTAAAGAATCCACCTGCCAATGCAGGAGACACAGGTTCAATTCTTGGGTTGGGAAGATCTCCTGGAGAAGAAAATGGCAACCCAACCCCCTCCAGCATTGTTGCCTGGGAAATCCCATGGACAGAGGATCATGGTGGCCTACAGTCCATGGGATCACAGAAAGAGCTGGACATGACTTGGCAGCTAAACAACAACAAGCATGTAAAAAGATGGGGGAAAAGAGTCCAAACAGGAGGAATACTAAAAGTCAAGATATAGAGATAGAAATAAGCTTTCAGAATTAAGGACCTGAACCAAGACCAGTGTGGCTGGAGTGTCATCAGTAAGAAAGAATGTAGAGGAAGAAAATCAAAAGGTCAGGAAGGAACAGGCCAGTTGCAGAAGTTGGATTTTGTTACAAGTAATACGGGAAGACATCAGAGGATTTTTAACCTTTGGATTTAGGTGATTTTTAAAGTATTTTAAAGATGTTTTTGGAGAAGGCAATTTGCAACCCACTCCAGTACTCTTGGCTGGAAAATCCCATGGAAGGAGGAGCCTGGAAGGCTGCATTCCATGGGGTCGCTAAGAGTTGGGCATGACTGAACGACTTCACTTTCACTTTTCACTTTCATGCATTGGAGAAGGAAATGGCAACCCACTCCAGTGTTCTTGCCTGGAGAATCCTAGGGACAGAGAAGCCTAATGGGCTGCCATCTATGAGGTCGCACAGAGTTAGACACGACTGAAGCGACTTAGCAACAGCAGTAGCAGCAAAGATGTTTTAGAAAGATGGAATAGCCTGTAGAGGGGCAAGAATGGAAGCAGAGAGGCCATTAGAACATCACTCATTACCAGAGAAATGCAAATCAAAACCACAATCATGTACCATTTCATACCAGTCAGAATGGCTGCGATCCAAAAGTCTACAAGCAATAAATGATGGAGGGGGTGTGGAGAAAAGGGAACCCTCTTACACTGTTTTTGGGAATGCAAACTAGTACAGCCACTATGGAGAACAGTGTGGAGATTCCTTAAAAAACTGCAGGGCATATACACCAAGGAAACCAGAATGGAAAGAGACACGTGTACCCCAATGTTCATCGCAGCACTGTTTATAATAGCCAGGACACGGAAGCAACCTAGATGTCCATCAGCAGATGAATGGATGAGAAAGCTGTGGTACATATACACAATGGAATATTACTCAGCCATTAAAAAGAATACATTTAAATCATTCTAATGAGATGGATGAAACTGGAGCCTATTATACAGAGTAAAGTAAGCCAGAAAGAAAAACACCAATACAGTATACTAAAACATATATATGGAATTTAGAAAGATGGTAACAATAACCCTATATGCGAGAGAGCAAAAGAGACACAGATGTATAGAACAGTCTCTTGGACTCTGTGGGAGAGGGAGACGGTGGGATGATTTGGGAGAATGGCATTGAAACATGTATAATATCATATAAGAAGCAAATCACCAGTCTAGGTTCGATACAGGATATAGGATGCTTGGGGCTGGTGCACTGGGATGACCCAGAGAGATGGTATGGGGAGGGAGGTGGGAGGGGGGTTCAGGATTGGGAACACGTGTACACCCATGGCAGATTCATGTTGATGTATGGCAAAATCAATATAGTATTGTAAAGTTAAAAAAAAAAAGAAATGAAAAAAAATAAAATTACATCTTTCAAAAGATGATAGCAGATTGCCTAGGAATGCAGCACTGAAGAAGGGAGAATGTGGGAGATGCGCAAAGGATTTTGGGAGTGGTACCAGTAGAACTTGCTGTAGGGTTAGATATAGGGCTGAGATCAATTGTTAAAATCTTGAATTAAAGGTCCATGTAGTTTTTTGTTTTTATTTAAATCACATTATAATATAGAATTTTAAGGTGTTTTCATGATAATCTTAAAAAAGGAAATATAAGCATTTTCTGATATACTAGCATGCAGTTTGTGTTCCAATTAAGTTTATAGTTTGAATCTCATTAGTGTCAAAGTGATTCCTTAAACTGACAGAGTTTAATTTCTAATTTTCTCAACTAGAAGTCATGTTTAAGAAATTCTGCCCTACAGAAGTTTGGGGATATATTGGGAATAATTTTGATAAATGATGAATTAGAATCAACTGATTTCACAAAACAAGTCATTTGGGGGCTGAAAAATAAGGAAAATCTGAAAATATATATTTTGCCTTTTTGTTTGAATTCAAATCAGATTATGGACAAAAGTAGTCAAAAATATACACATTTTGTTATAGGTAGTATTTTGAAGATTTTCTAAAAAAAGTACAAGCTTGAAGAACTTGATTTTGGTTCCTGGATTTAAGAGTATTTTACTATATTTGTAGGCCTTTTAATTCAATAAACATTTTGCTCTTAACTCTAATTTCCTCAGCATATGAGAGAGGAATGATTTGAATTAACTCCAGGGTCCTTTCCAGATTGAAAAGTTGAATCAAACTATAGCATTTGTGTTTTTTTATTGTTGGTAGTTTTTTTTTTTTTTTTTAAAGCCTGTGGTGTTTGGAAAAAACGGTGCTTTGAAACAAAGAAAGTTACAGCATCATTGGAAGAAGTTTTAACAAAACTTCGAGAAGATTTGGAACTTTACTATAAAAAATTGCTCATGCAACTTGAAGTCAGGGAGATCAAGATGAGACCAAAAAATGTTGCAAACATCACAGACTCTAAGGTACTATTAAATATGTTCTGTTTCTGTTGTGTGTGACTGCTAAGTCACTTCAGTCATGCCTGACTCTTTGCAACCCTACGGACTGTAGCCTGCCAGGCTCCTCTGTCCATGGGGATTCTCCAGGCAAGAATACTAGAGTGGGTGGCCATTCCCTTCTCCCGGGGATCTTCCCAACCCAGGGATCAAACCGAGGTCACTTGCATTGCAGGCAGATTCTATACTGTCTGAGCCTCCAGGAAAGCCCCTGTGCTGTATATTACATCCCTTGAACTTGTAGATCTTATATCCTGCTTCCGCCAACCACCAATCTACTCTTTGAGTAAAAGTTTAGCATTTTAGGTCAATTTAATGTAAAATCCAAATAGTTTTAAATAAAGTTTTCTCCATATTAGCTGATAATTTTTTAAAGCATCACAGAAACTTTTTATTTTACTGTTTTCTCAAGTTGAATATATGATAATGGCCTTTTCATGAAAGCAGCTTAAATTATTTCTTTCCAGATAGTTACACCTCACAAAGAATAACAAGGAGAGATAAGAAAGCCTTCCTCAGTGGTCAGTGCAGAGAAATAAGAGGAAAACAATAGAATGGGAAAGACTAGTGATCTCTTCAAGAAAATTAGAGATACCAAGGGAACAATTCATGCAAAGATGAGTACAATAAAGGACAAAAATGGTATGGACCCAACAGAAGCAGAATATATTAAGAAGAGGTGGCAAGAATACACAGAAGAACTATACAAAAAAGATATTAATGACCAAGATAATCACGATGGTGTGATCAGTCACCTAGAGCCAGACATCCTGGAGTGAGAAGTCAAGTGGCCCTTAAGAAGCATCACTATGAACAAAGCTGGTGGAGGAGGTGATGGAATTCCAGCTGAGCTATTTCAAATCCTAAAAGATGATGCTGTAAAAGTGCTGCACTCAATATGCCAGCAAAGTTGGAAAACTCAGCAGTGACCACAGGACTGGAAAAGGTCAGTTTTCATTCCAATCCCAAAGAAAGGCAATTCCAAAGAATCCTCAAACTGCTGCACAATTGCACTCATCTCACACACTAGCAAAGTAATGGCCAAAATTCTCCAAGGTAGGCTTCAACAGTATGTGAACTGAGAATTTCCAGAAAATCCAGTTTGAAAATCCAGTTCAAGCTGGATTTAGAAAAGGCAGAGGAACCAGAGAACAAATTGCCAACATCCGCTGCATCAGAGAAAAAGGAAGAGAGTTCCAGAAAAACATCTACTTCTGCTTTATTGACTATACTGTGTGGATCACAACAAAGTGGAAAATTCTTAAAGAGAAGGGAATACCAGACCACCTTACCTGCCTCCTGAGAAATCTGTATGCAGGTCAAGAAGCAAGTTAGAACCAAAGGACTGGTTCCAAATTGGGAAAGGGTACATCAAGGCTGTATACGGTCACCCCGCTTATTTAACTTATATACAGATGACATGCAAAATGCTGGGCTGGATGAGTACAAGCTGGAATCAAGATTGCTGGGAGAAATATCAATAACCTCAGATATGCAGATGATACCACCCTTATGGCGGAAAGCAAAGAGGAACTAAAGAGACTTTTGATGAAGGTGAAAAATGAGAGTGAAAGAGCTGGATTAAAACTCAACATTCAGAAAATTAGGTTCATGGCATCCAGTCCCATCACTTCATGGCAAATAGATGGAGAAACAATGGAAACAGTGACAGCCTTTATTTTCTTGGGCTCCAAAATCACTGCAGACTGTGATTGCAGCCATGAAGTTAAAAAACACTTGCTCCTTGGAAGAAAAGCTATGACAAACGTATAGAGCATATTTAAAGCAGAGACATTACTTTGCCAACAAAGGTCTGTATAATCAGAGATATGGTTTTCCTCTCGTAGCTCAGTTCGTAAAGAATCTACCTGCAATGCAGGAGACCTGGGTTTGATTCCTGTGTCAGGAAGATTCCCTGCAGAAGGAAATGGCAACCCACTCCAGTATTCTTGCCTGGAGAATCCCATGGACAGAGGAGTCTGGCAGGCTACATTCCATGGGGTTGCAAGACTTGGACATGACTTAGTGACTAAACCATCTCATGGTTTTTCCAATAGTCATGTATGGATGTGAGAGTTGGACCATGGAGAAGGCTGAGGGCCGAAGAATTGATGCTTCTGAACTGTCATGTTGGTGAAGATTCTTGAGAGTCCCTTGGACTGCAAGGAGATCCAACCAGTCCATCCTAAAGGAAATCAATCCTGAATATTCATTGGAAGGACCGATGATGAAGCTGAAGCTCCAGTGCTTTGGCCACCTGATAGGAAGAACCGACTCGTTGGAAAAGACCCTTATGCTGGGAAAGAGTGACAGCAGGAGAAGGGGACGACAAGGACTAGATGGTTGAATGCCATCACCAACTTAACAGACATGAGTTTAAACAAGCTCCAGGAGATGGTGAAGGACAGGGAAGCCTGGTGTGCTACAGCCCATGGGGTCATAAAGTATCAGACACAACTAACAACTGAACAATGAACAATAACAACTCACAAACTTTTCTGAACAAAAGTAACCAAAAGGTTACTTAAGTAACCTTTACTTAACTAAAACAGGTTTTCTCATATTAACAGATTTTCTTATAAAATACAATATTTCATTATTAAATATTTTAATGTGATTCTGTTATGATTCCACTGATAAACCATGATGCCAATTTCTGAAGTCTTGCTAAGTATCTTAAACCTAGTATATTCATCTTATAGTAATAGTTGTTGGATTCTATGGTGCTAATTTAATGGTAAATTTTACAAATACCTCTTTATTTTTATAATACATGAAAATGGTAGTAGAACATAAAGGAAAGTGGTCCGTAAAGCATAAGAAATTAACAACTCAATAATTTAAACAGCTCTTGAGAAGGCAATGGCATCCCACTCCAGTACTCTTGCCTGGAAAATCCCATGGATGGAGGAGCCTGGTAGGCTGCAGTCTATGGGGTTGCTAGGAGTCGGACACGACTGAGCAACTTCACTTTCACTTTTCACTTTCATGCATTGGAGAAGGAAATGGCAACCCACTCCAGTGTTCTTGCCTGGAGAATCCCAGGGACGGGGGAGCCTGGTGGGCTGCTGTCTCTGGGGTCACAAGAGTTGGACACAACTGAAGCAACTTAGCAGCAGCAATTTAAACAACTCAATAATTTACTGCAAAGCAACAAGCTTATTTTATGGAATAGGTTATTCTCATGATATGCTCTTTTGATATTTGATCATTTTGCTGTCTATATTGACAAAGAATTAAAAATTTTAAAGGTAGATGTTATACTAAACAAAGACATCTTTATATGTCCCATACAGAATTACCTTATCATCCAGATCACTGAAGTACAACATGCTATTGATCAACTTAAAAGAAAACTGGATACTGACAAAATGAAACTCATAATAGAAATTAAGGTACTTTGAATTTCCCCTAATAAGATTATAACATTTATCTTGAAATAAACTACTTTGGTGTTTTAACTTTGCTTATCAATAGGGTAAAGGCAGTAAGGACTGTCTTAAAATTGTTACCTTAACAAAAAAGCATGAATGAAAAAAGTACAAGAATAATAATGATATCCAGTGAAAAGATTCCTAACAAGGCCAAAGCAAAACTTAGTAAAATTTCACTAAGAAATAAAGTAAAAGAACCTTGTGAATCAGTACCCCATCCACCCATCATGTGCTCAGTCCTGTCTGACTCTTTGTGATCCCATGGACTGTAGCTCGCCAGGCTCCTCTGTCCATGGGATTTTCCAGGCAAGGCTACTGGAGTGGGTTGCCATTTCCTTCTCCAGCGGATCTTCATGACCCAGGGATCAGACCCATGTCTCCTGTCAGAACCAGGAGACATTGCAGGCAGATTCTTTACCTCTTGAGCCATCAGGGAAGCCCATGAATCAGTACAGAGTTTCCATAAAATATTCTTAAAGAAGTAATTTTCATACATTAGCGTCATTCATACCTAAGTCTGACAAACCACTGAGCTCTCTGAGCTCCCATTTAATTTTAATGTTTTCTCCTCTCTTGGGTAATTATCTCATTTACTCTGGTTATTTTCATAGATATATATACAATGTTATATGAGTGCTCTCAATTCACCTCTTTATCAGAAATAGATTTATAACAGAGAATAATGACCCCTGTCGAGAATTAGCACTGTCCAATACAACTTTCTGTGGTGGTGGAAATGTTTAAGACCTGCACTGTCTGATAAGGTAGCCACTAGCCACATAAGGATGTTGAACACTTGATATATAGATTGTTGTGTGACTGAGAAATTGAATTTTAGATTTAATTTTAGTTACTTTCAGGTTAAATAGTTACATGTGGCAAGTGGCTACTCTACTAGACAGCACTGTTCTAGATTCTTCTCACTAGCAGCATTCTCTAGACTAAACTCTGGCTCAGCACTGAGAAGCTTAAAACTACAGGAGAGGAAAAAGGTAAAGGACAATTTTAAACAACAAAAAAAAGGAGTTATTTGACATCTTTATACAGTATACACTAAAAAAAAAAAGTTCATTCAATGAATGAAAACTCCTGTGTATTCAGAAAAAGGAGAGAAATCAAGCGTAAAACTTGTCCACTTAAGGATAGTTGGATGGGTAGAAGACCCACCAAGGCCTTCAATTACAACTTCTTCAATGCCCTTTTCTTCTGGAAAGCATACACATTAGTTCTTACCATTTTTTGTATATTTTGGCCTAATAATATTACATATAAATGGTTTGAACCCAAATTAGAATTGTAGTGAAAAAACAGGAAAGACATGTAAAAAAGAGAACCATGTTTTCAGCTTATAGGCTGCAGGTGAAAAAAATTCTATATTAACCATAGGGCTTAACTGTCACATAGCAGACATTATAAGATACATTATAAGAATTTATGTATCTACACATAAGATTCAGATCTAAGGAACAGAAAGCCTTTTTGACTGTTGCAATCATATTCAAATAATATAGCACAATCTGCTTCTCAAAGTTCAATGTTATATCACCTGGAGATCCTGTTAAAACTAGCAGGATCTGATTCAACAGATCTCCGGGGGAAGCCTGAAAATCTTCAGCACTAACAGACTCCCAGGTGATGCTGATGCTGCTGGTCCACAGACAATACTCAGAATGGCAAGTTCTGGTAGCAGATGGTCTAAGTTTGAATTCTGGCTGTGCCACTTTCTGGTTTTATACCTTAGCAATTTACTTAACTTCTAGGCATTTCAGTTCCTTTAGCTGTAAAATGAGGAGAAATAACAGTATCTGCTGCAATTAAATTTCTGGAAGAATCTAAGGGGTTAATGCACTTAAAAGAGTGCTTACCACACTATTATATTTCTTAAGTACTTGCTCGGTTTCTAAGGTCAGGAAATTAAGGTTTTTTTGTAATTTCTTTAGGAGTCAGAGGTTTTTTGCTTTTACCATTTTCTTTATACATTGAGAAGATATTGAAATAAATGAAAGATAAAATTCTTTCTCACTCTAGTTTTTTAGAACCATTTATTTTTATCATGCTTATATACTAATAAGTGAAATTATTTGGTAGCATAACTAGCAGTAGATAAGCATGCTTACTCAAAAGGACTTATGAACTATACATTTACCATAGTAATCCAGTGCAAGCAAAGGCACTGAAAGCAAATGAGAGAAGACAGGAAAGCTATTTCAAAAACCCTTATTTATATGACAATTATATAATTTTAGAAAAGATGGAAGTTCAGTTTTGAAAGACAATTCTTTTTTATAGATGAGAAAACAAGCAATTTCAGACTTACGCACATTGAAAGCTGAACTGGCACAGAAGAAACTTAATACAACTTTTCAATCTCAATTAGGTATGTTAATTTAAAACTTTTATTGGTCAAAATCCAGTGATTAAGACTCCATATTTCCATTACAAGGAGTGCAGGTTCAATCTCTGGTCTAGGAATTAAGATCCCACATGCATTGTGGTATGGCCAAAAAAAAATTTTTATTTACTTACTTGAACATATTTATTTAACCATTGTTCTCCTTGTTTCATATAAATTACAAGTGTTATGTCTATTTGCTTTTCTTGTGGCTATTATACAGTGTTTCAGGAAATATAGGTGTAAAAAAGCAGAATGGTGGTTATGGCTATTTTTTTAAGGTTTCAAATGTATTACATTTTATTTTACAGCACTATATTTTATCATTTTCACTTTTAAATAGTCTTAAAATATAATACCTAGTATGACTGTAAAATGAAAAATTATTTATTTTAATAAATATGAGTCTAACTTGCATTCACAGCTATGACAGAGATTAGTACTGAGAATTTAAATCTTTTAAATTTATTTTGAAAATACAAAGACAATAGTAATCAGAAAATACTATGGAAAATGATTGGTTTTACTTTGCCATAAATAATCATGCAAGTAGGAAATGAATTATTCTCATAACAGAAGACTCAACCGTCATTTATCCAAATTTGAAGAGAGCAGAATGCACAGGGAAGGCAGGATTTATGTCAATCCAGAGTTTAAGAGTGCAGATTTTTAATCTAAGAATTTATAGGAATTAATATAAATGCAACACAATATTCTAAATTGGCTTGAGAAAGGAAACATAGACCCCTGTACATTTCTTTGCACAAAATTTCTCTTTTAGGAAGAAAACAACAGTTAAGAAACAAATGTCTTTAGATAATCAAAACACAGATATAGAAATTGAAAAAATTTAACTATGCAAACAAAACTAACCAGGATATATAGATGTCCATCAGTGAAGGAATATTAATAACTTGGAAGGGTAAATGATAATGAACAGAACTGGGTTCAACATCAAGTTTTTTGTAAACATTTCAGATTAACCTCAAAAAAATTTAGTTGGTAAATATTAGATATACCTAACCTACTAATTCAAAAATTACTGTTAAGTTACCTTCTTGTATTTTCTAAGTATTTTGATCTTTTATATTCATTTTTCCCCCCTTTGGAGACTTAAGTGAGTTTCATTCAAGTGACTCCGAGAACATGAGTATTATAAGGAATCAGGAAGCAGAAAAATTATTTGCATCAATTTGATGAACCTAAAGACACAAAATTGCAGGTTTAAAATTTATTGAAAAAAGTATAAAACAGATTCCCAGACTAAATTTTTAAAAATCTATCCCTAAGCAATTTCCACTTCAAATTATACATATTTTAAAAACTGTCACTGATTTGTAAGTATATATTTTAATATCATTTATTATCATTCAAAATTTTAGCATAATAAAATTCTGAAAGCAACTGTTTCCAGCTATAGTATTAAACTTCTTACAGGGGAATATTTGACATGGTAAGTTGACTTGCTTCTTATCTTTACCTTTATGTTGTTGTACACAGAAGATATACATAGGTATTTTTCAATTTCAAACAATCAAAGCATTTCTTTGTTCTTTATCTGTTTTTGAGAATACTAATAACTAAAATATATAAGAACATGAAAAAAGGTCTAAATTTTTTAATCTCTTCCGGAAACTAGATAGATTAAAACAGATCATTTTTCTAAATCTTCATAGTTTAACAAAAGATGTTCATCTCTGGTCACAGGTTTGGTTTTAAGGCTTTCCACATTTCTTTAGTTTGCTGTTTTGCTATAGCATCTCCAGAGTAGTCAAGGCAGTTTGCATGCCACATGCCAATGCCAAGTAAGCCATGTTTTTGTACATATGATGCCTTTAGAGAAATGCTCTGAGCGTCATCATACCACACTTGATGGAAATGGCCAGCCTGATCCTGTACAGATAAATTAAAATGTAACTTGAAAATAGTCCGCACAATAAGAGGAAAAAGTGTTTCTTAAATCCAATGATTCAAATAGGATACAAGTGAAATAATAAAACTTTCAGGACACGCATAATACAGGCCATCATTCTATATGTGATACTTTCTAGATATCATTGCCTGTAGTATTTTTATAACAATAGAGATTACACAAATGAGCCTCCCAATATATGCTATTTAAAATCCTCCTCATGTCCTAAGATTCCTTCCTTGCTCTGATTTGGTGATTATCAACCAAGATGTGCTGTTCACATCTGAATCATTTGTGAGGACTTTTAAAAACAGATTCCTAGGACCCACACCACACGAAAACCATTGAGTCAAAATCTTCCAGGCCTAGTGCTGTAACATATATTTGTTTCTTTGTGTTATGTTTTAATGTTCCATTAGGTGATTCTGATACACAGTCAAGATTAAGAAGGATCACTGCTTTTGCCCTCTAAAACCAACTTAAACACTTTTTTTTTTGCATTCACTTACAGTTCCTGGGAATGTACCTAGTTAGAAGCTCAACAGGTGTCTTTGTTTATGATGAAACAGATCAAAAGGTAATGGCAATGGATGAAGAAAATATCTCCTTTTCTAGGTCTTACAGAATTGAGTCTAAGAGCCTGTGGGTCTGGACCCCATGGGTGACTTAGGCACACACCTGATTAAGAACTACAAACTAGAAATTGGTCTTATGCTTACTTTCTACCCTTAAAAGTCCTTTTCCCCACTATCACTTGCCTCTATCTAGCACTAACCATAGTCTCTTTTAGAAGGTATTAGCTATGGATAAAGGATAAAAGAAAGAGGAAAGGAGCAGAATTAAGCAAAAGGGTAAAGGAGGGGGAAAAGATAGGAAGTAAAAAATAGAATGATCTGCGATTTAAAATAATTTACTAATTTTCATATACATCTGGAGAACTCTTTAAAGGCAATTCTCAGTGAATATCAGTAATATTGTTATTTATGCTAGCACCATGAGAATTAGAATCATCTCCTAAGATGACTGCTTCAAAGGATAGTAGTCACTTGGTAAATGAATAAGCCATTAACATATAAGTATAGCAGATTCATTACATATAAGTGTATCTCATTCTGTATCTTATATCCCATTATTTAAAATGTTTAGAAAAAGGCATACATGCTCTAGTATCAATTGTGATTCAATATTAAAAGGTAACGTGCAAACCTTGTTCCTAAATATAAAAAGATTTATTTTTTTAGTGGCAGAGGCAAAGACATATTGCCCCAAAGACATATCCCTTTGAATTTTGTCATCATTCTATTGGGTTGGCCAAAAAGTTCAGTTAGCTTTTTTCCATGCTAGCTTACAAAATCAGAATGAAATTTCTGGCCAACCCAATAGTACTTTGAGTCTTTTTGATATATTAAAAATTTCAAATACCTCAAATAGTGAAGGATCAAAGGATGAAAAACTGGGTATATGTAAGTTTGACATATGCCTGGTTAAAGAATATATGCCTCCAAGAATACTGACTGCAAGAGGAAGCTGCTATTGCTGAGACAGCATTAGAAAGCACAGTGATTCTCTTCAATTAAAACAGAAACTTGATTTGGGTTGCTATGGAATTTTACAAAGAATGAAGGAGAACAAATTGGTTATAGCTAGATGGTTGTCTGAAGTGCCTTAAATGAATGGTTTTTAAGGCTCATCAAGAGGTTTCCTCAGTTCTAAAATCTTAAGAATATGTCTTATTATGCATTAAGGAAAAAAATAAGGAATTACAAAAAAACAGTACATCATAGGGTAAACTATTTTAAAATATGTATTTCCAAACTGTATATAATTAGTTAAATAAGCCATTTACCAAACTGATGTCCATGAAAAACTGTTCCCCTGCAAGTTTCTAAGAGTGTTGGGAAACAAGGTTCTATGTTAAACAATTAAATGACTTTATGTACTATGCTGCTGCTGCTAAGTCGCTTCAGTCATGTCCGACTCTGTGCAACCCCATAGATGGCAGCCCACCAGGCTCCCCCGTCCCTGGGATTCTCCAGGCAAGAACACTGGAGTGGGTTGCCATTTCCTTCTCCAATGCATGAAAGTGAAAACTGAAAGCGAAGTCGCTCAGTCATGTCCGACTCTTAGCAATCCCATGGACTACAGCCCACCAGGCTCCTCCGTCCATGGGATTTTCCAGGCAAGAGTATTGGAGTGGGGTGCCATTGCCGTCTCCGTTATGTACTATAGTACATCTCAAACCCTTGAATATTATGTTATACATTATAAATTTTCAAGAGAGACTTCAGTATGTAGTGTTTTCCAGATATATTTGGCTATGGCGTGTGTGTGTATTTGTGTGTGTGTGTGTGTGTGTGTGTGTTTTAGTAAATTCTTTTAGAATTTAATTTGACCTTTAAAATTTAAAATTACACAATTTTGAAGGTTACTTTCCAATATTGGCCATATTCCTTGTGCTGTACAATACATCCTTGAGTCTCTTATACCCAACAATTTGTTCCTCCCACTTCCCCAACTCCTATATTGCCCTCTCCCTGCTCTTCCCACTAGTAACCACTCGAGTGTATGTATGCGTGTATGTGTGTGTGTGTGTGTGTGTGTGTGTGTGTGTGTGTGTGTCTATGTATAATTAACAGTTCCTGGAACAAAATTCTATAAATACTGTTTGGTAAAGACAGGATCACAATATTCAGTTCAGTTCATTTCAGGCACTCAGTCGTGTCCAACTCTGCAACCCCATGAACCTCAGGACGCCAGGCCTCCCTGTCCATCACCAACTCCCGGAGTCTACCCAAACCCATGTCCATCGAGTTGGTGATGCCATCCAACCATCTCATCCTTCTCCTTAAGGAGGAGAAGGATCACAATATACCCAAGTTTTATTAATAAGTTTATACTTTAGATTCTGAAGTTTAAAAAGCTCTACACTAAAACTTTCTACATAAATGATATACAGGCAGTACATGTACATCAATTATAATTTATTAAATATGTATATATGTAGTCATTTTTTGTAAATGGGTATCAGACTATCAGAAAATATATATATACATTCTTGCTGGAATTAACATTCATCATATCATTTTAGGGTTCCTTTAATAACATAATCTAAGGCAAATTCAAAGATGGTTTGTATTTAAAAATTTTTGAGGTGTGGAAAAATTTTTATTGTGTTAAAAGTAAACTATGGATAATATAACTTTTTTTATCCCTTCAGTATGGCAATTCCTGTTTATCAAAAACTACCTGACAGAATTATTAGTCACTCTGTTTCTTCAAGTTTCTGTCTGTAATATTTTTCAGCCTCTAATTTTTAATATTGTTTATAGTTTATTTAATATCACAGTTTGAACTGTGCGATAAGTTTGGAATGATGCAATTTTCCATTGTAAAGTGCATGATGATGCATCTCCTAGTCTCAGTCTCATTTCTTCCAATATTACAGCCTCATAAGAATCATGAGGCTGCTTTGAACTGGAGATTTTCAGAGCAAGTAACCTATTTTGGTCCAAAGTCCTTTCAAAAGCCACAGACATCATTTACAATTGTCAACTCCTAAGAAAATTGTTTGTGATATACATGTTTTTATTATATCATCTAAAATGACAAGTGGCCCATGCAGATCTATCTGTTCCACTATTAGCATAACTTGAATTGCTCACAAGGGAAGTCAAGTTCCTGATTACACAGATTCAAACACAAGTCTACTCATGTAAACAGCAGTCTGTATGTTGTATCCTGTAAGAAAACTGATAGAAGAAAATCTTACTATCAAATATGTAATTATGAAAACATGCAATTATGAAAACTAATAAAGATTTGTAACTTGTGGATAGTCTTACTTTATAGTGATAATAAGGAGACTGCTGATTTTTATCCCACAGTCTTCCAGAAGTAGAACTATTTACTTGCTTCATAATTGTTTGATAGGTCACTTGACGATGTACAGCATCTCTACAAGGGTATTTTGCAGTGGTACAAACATGATCCTATAAACACAAAAATGTTCATGTTATAGATTATCAATTAAGCAAATCTTCAGAGTCAAATCCAAAATTATAAAAAATTATTATACATGAAATATAAACTATAAATAGATAATCTGACTATACAAATTAAAGTTAAATTTTAATATTAAATAGAAATATAGAAATACTCACACACTTGTATGGGATTTAATTATTTATTTAGTCTCAAACTATATTAAAGAAGTTCTCCATAAAGTATATGTATTCTATAGAGAGAAGTCTCTAAACTCTAAATAAAGTAAAGTTTTATAAAGGAAACAAACCAAGCTCTAAAAAATATAATAGAAAGAGAAAAAAATTACATAAGAAATGATCTGTTCTTACCACTGATAGATTTTGGCAGGTATAATCATAACCATACCAGGGAATACCCATTACAAGTTTCTTAGGGTTAATTCCAATCTTGATGAAGTCATCATATCCTGATCAAATAGGAACAGAACAAGCATATTATTTTTCTCTTCATATATCTACTAATGTGTTCATACAAACTATGTAACCACTCAGAATTCAAGTTTGTAAAAACAGGTATATTTATTCAAGACACTACAGTGTTTCTCTAATGTACTATAAAAGTCATCCCTTAAAATCTATAAATTTTGTATCACTTTCTAAGTCATTTGTTTTATAAAATATTTATTTATTTGGCTGCACTGAGTCTTCATTGCGATATGCAGGATCGTTAGTTGTGGCATGTTACAGAATCTTATTTTCGGCATGCAGCTCTTTTAATTGCAGCGTGCAAGTTAATAGAAAACATTCGAAATAATCAAAATCAAATTGAAGCAAAAAATTCACAAAGTTTATTTTAAGAACACTGGCACATTTCAGGAAAGCATGTTAATTATGTCTATTAACTACTAAGGCACAGATTTGATATCTTAGATTCTAAAGCTTTAAAAAAGTTGTATAAGTCGAACTTTCTGGCAGGGGTCTCAAAACTGCTTCTTGAATGCACAAGTGTTTCACATTTTATCAGCATCCTAAAGGAGATCAGTCCTGGGTGTTCATTGAAAGGACTGATATTGAAGCTGAAACTCCAATACTTTGGCCACGTGATGCGAAGAGCTGACTGATTTGAAAAGACCCTGATGCTGGGAAAGATTGATGGCAGGAGGAGAAGGGGACGACAGAGGATGAGATGGTTGGATGGTATCATCAACTCAATGGACATGGGTTTGGGTAGATTCCAGCAGTTGGTGATGGACAGGGAGGCCTGGTGTGCTGCGGTTCATGGGGTCACAAAGAGTTAGACACGACTGAGAGACTGAACTATAAACGTGAATTACAGCTACCCTATCTTACTCGGTAGCAGAAAATCTATAGATAGGAAACAGAGAAAAATGAATAAATCCGTGGTCCTATCAATTCCTTTCTTACCCATGCTGCAAAATATGTTTTCCCACAAAGACATGTCCCAAGATTAGCTAGGATGAGTTGAGTAATTTGCCGTTTTTCAGAGTCTTAAAAGTTACCATGTATTGTTCAATATCCAAGAGAGGGATGGAGTATGCATCATTTCCCAAACATACTTGATAATGAATCTTTTATTGATATACATAATTATCATATCTTTCATAAATGCAGCTTGCAAACACTGGATTAAATAATTATTTTGTATTATAACACTTTTTTTTCAAATTTTAAATAGGATATGCTTATGATCAAACTAGTCTATTCAGAAAAATTGTTGTTTAGTCACTAAGTCATGTCTAACTCTCTGCGACCCCACTGACTATAGCCCTCCTGGCTCCTCTGTCCATGAGATTTCCCAGGAAAGAATACTGTAGTGGGTTGCCATTTCCTTCTCCAGGGGATCTTCCTGACCCAGGGACTGACCTAGGGTCTCCTGCATTGGCTGGTGGATTCTTTAACACTGAGCCACTTGGGAAACCCATCCAGACAATTAGGACATGATAAAATGAGGCCAGGTCCTATGATTTTACCTCTATATGAAATATAAAGGAATTTTTATTTATTATTTAATAGTTAAATTGGTGCCAACTATGCCAGAAAATCTCACTTAAGTCTGAAAGTTAACAAGCAATCTTTTATTCAATTGGTTGATGGTATACAAATCAACGCCAACTTCAGAAAGGATAATGCAAAGTCCATGTCATATGAATGACGTACCAGAAGTACTCTTAATAGGAATGTAATTGTCAATGTAACATGGGTACTAAAAGTAAATGCCAAATAAGGTAAAAACCAATCCTATCAATCATGTACAATAGTTACATTATAGCTACCTTTGCTATTAAATTATTTAACATTGGTTATTTCAGCAAAAAAGTTCTGTCAAATTCTAAATAAGCAAACATCTTCTTTGAGTAACTTTCTGAAAAGAGCTGTGACTTGAAGTTAGAACACCTGCTTGAATCCCAACCATACACTACCTAACAGTCATGCAATCATGAGATCTTAACACCCTTCGTCTCATCTATAATGGGGGGTTAATTTATTATGCCTATCTGACAAGACTTTTAGAAGAAGTAATTGAAAATGTTAAAACTTTTTATAAAATTTTAAGCTCTCAAATTAAGAGGTTTTTATGTTTTAAGAAAGTGTTACAAATGGAAAACATATACAAATGACTTAGAAATACTAAAACATATCTTAATGTTTGAGGTTATAGAATTACTATTACTGATAAATGATCACTTTGTGATTTCTTACCAGTTAGTGTCTGAATATAGGGAGAATTGGCTCCTGCAATACATTGTGAACAGGCCAGACATCGTTCGTCATAAGACATCACAAAGAGAAAGTCACAGGCATCTGCAATTCCGGTATAGTTATAGCACCTTGCACCTACGCAGTTTGGACCCCAAGGTACATCAAAGGTTACCTGTAGAAAAACCATTTTATGTAACATGATCAAATATGCATATTACAGCAGATGTTTTGTTGATTATATATTCTCTTGCTTCATATTATCCCCAAAGAGAACCGCTTAGGTGTATGAACTTAGAGTTTGACATGTATAGAATGAGAACAATTTTTTTTTTTAATTTTTTTTTTTTTAAATTTTAAAATCTTTAATTCTTACATGCATTCCCATACATGAACCCCCCCTCCCACCTCCCTCCCCATAACATCCCTCTGGGCCATCCCCATGCACCAGCCCCAAGCATGCTGTATCCTGCGTCAGACATAGACTGGCAATTCGATTCTTACATGATAGTATACATGTTAGAGAACAATTCTAAGAAATGTGTTTTTTGCCTGCATGGACTGACCCAGACATGTGTTTTGGACAATATTTTGGACATCTATATATATAGATAGATAATGAACATATATTTGGACCGGGAAATATTTGGACTTGTACAATGACCAGGAGCAGGCACACTGTAGAAGAGGAGTTTCAAACTCAAATGCCTACAGACTGGCAACTCAACTGATTAAAGAAAATTTATGTAATCACAATAGGGTCATGATAGGATCCATAAGCAACTAGAGAGTAAAAAACACACTGAAAGAATTCAAATTTAAAAATTCTTTAAAATATCACGCAAGTTCATTTTTTCACTCTCTCCTCTTACAAAATCGAAGTATAATAAGGTGATAGAGAAAGTGACTGCCTCTAAGCAGGTAAATTTTAAATTCATTTTGCAAGTCCTTGCCTCTCTTCTGAGCAGTGAGAATATTTTCACTGGGTTTCCTGTCATGGTTAGTCTCATACTGTTTTTAGCAGGTAGTGTTAGTGTATTAGAAACGAAATCAAAGACTGATTCTTATGTTGGCTCTCATATAACTAGATTATTTCATTTTAAATATGTGGTCTGTTTTCCAACTATAACAGTGAAAGTGTAGAAAGAATTCTTCAAGAGCCCTTCTAGTTCTTTAATTCTGTAAGGACAAATTCTACAATCCTAAATTATCATCTTTTCCCCAAAATTCATTTCTCCTTCCAGGGGCTCTTTTTTTTTTTTTTTTTTTTCCCTGCTCACTGGTTTAAGGACTTTGGGGCTTTTTCTGACTCTCTTTCTCTCTCATCCTATAACTAATCTCACATTTTCTTTCAGGTAGCCTCTCACAATTGTTCTGCCCCTTCCTTTTCATTTATTCACTAATTCAATGAACACTTTCTGAGCATTAGGGTTATGCTGCTACTGCTGCTAAGTCGCTTCAGTCATGTCCGACTCTGTGTGACCCCAGAGACGGAGGCCCACCAGGCTCCCCTGTCCCTGTGATTCTCCAAGCAAGAACACTGGAGTGGGTTGCCATTTCCTTCTCCAGTACATGAAAGTGAAAAGTGAAAGTGAAGTCACTCAGTCGTGTCTGACTCTTGGTGATCCCATGGAGTACAGCCTACCAGGCTCCACCGTCCATGGGATTTTCCAGGCAAGACTATTGGAGTGGGTTGCCATTGCCTTCTCTGGTTAGGGTTACGCCATCATCCCTATTCAAACCATAAATTCTAAGTTGTTGGATTACTAGGTTAGTCCTTATAAGTCTCCTCTAGACAATTTTACATACTACCATAAATAATCTTCCCCAGATACCTTCTACACACTTTACCCATTACATATAGAATCAAATGCATACTCTTCAGTATGACATCCTGGATGTTCAGTGTGACAATCTGGCTCAGCTTGACAACCGTACTTCCCACTGACTTACCTAATATGAACTTGACATAGTAGCCCAAATTGTTCTACTTGCCCATGGAAATAGACATTCATACTGCCAAGTCTTTGCTCAGTCTCTTCCTCTTCGTTCTTTCACTATAGTTTAATCAGGACTAGCAAATAAGTCCCCACGCATTGATTCTACCCTATTAACAAAGCAATCTAGAGAATGAAGGAAAAATTTCTGAGGCCAAAATTTGTGAGAAGAGTATGGTGACCTGCATACCAGGTATTTGCTATTCTTGATCTAAAGTGTACTTGTCTGGAAAACTGAATTCCACACTGACAAACCTTCTTGACTTGCATACAGTCACAGAGATATCAATTTTTATGTTGTCTATTATCTTTCTAGTGCTTCTCAAATTCATGTTGACCAACTAGACCAGAATCACCCACCTATCACTCTTGATAAAAATACAGTTCCTAGAATTAGAGTTTGAGTCTCACTTGGCCATGGGTGCTTCGCAAAGTAATTCAGAGTCTATGGAGCAAGTGAGACACTTCTCCGAAACTATCTCTACTCTTAGGCAAAAGCCATTTCTGTCCTGAACTGATGAGAGCAGGGCCTGGCCAGCTGAGTCCTTCCTCTGCCTTTCTACTGTATCTAATCATGCTGCAAGGCAAGCGGGTGGGGCATTTCCAGTGTTGTAGCCTTATGTGAATAAAGAACAGGTTTGGCACCTTAAAATTTTATAAAACTCTTTTAGTTAAGAACCTCAAAAGTTCCAGAAAATTTTTTAGGATGTGCTGAAACTTCCTACTCAGTAAAACTGAGATTCTACCTTAATGAATTTTGAGAGGAAAAACAAGGGGTTTCCAAAAAACAGCAAATGAATTTTCACCTGTGATCCTTCAATTTCACGATGGAAAGAGTCTGTGGTTTCTTTGACTAAAGCAGTTAATGCATAATATTCAGGTGATGAATGAGCAACATCTTGTTCTATGTCTAGATTAATTCCATCCAGATATTGTGTTTTGGCCAGCTTAACTTGTTGAGCTATCCAGGATGCTCTGAAAGTAGCATTAATGATATCCTTTACAGATACATCTCCTATGGAAGAAATATACATCTTTTGTATATACATGCTTTCCACATTTTAATAAAATATATTTCACAAACCCATTCCAATGAGATCCAAATGTCTTTAAAACATCTCATAATTTTTGAATACTCAGCCTCAAATTTAAGTTTTCCAAATGAAGAAATAATACATCAAAATCACAGAAAATCATGTCACTGATCTTTAAATAACCATTATGAATAATTAGTAATATTCTCAGATTAAAAACAGAGATTGTGGGCTATGGCTAGCTAAGGGTCATCATGCTAATTAGGACTCAATATTTTGCCCAAATCATATGGTGGTTTACTTGATGCTTTAAAAATATCTCTACCTGAAAAATGAATTAAGCAGTAAGATTAATTTTAGGATGCTAAACATACAAACATGAACATTTTTGGAAACTGGAGATGGCAGATGATGCGACTAAACCTACCGGTTGGCTAGACACACCTGGTTAGAGCTGTAACTCACCTCTCAGCACTGCTCTGGCTCCTTTTGCATGAGCATGGCACATGAGTTCTGGGTCATAATTTGAAAAAAGTACCACAGTTGTAATCTGTGACCAGTCATAATGTTTCCAAGTTTTTTGTCCAACATCAAATACAAAGACCTGCCAAAACAACAGGAATAAGCACCCTCACTTAAACCAGGAAGAATACCATCTGACCAGCCAAAGAAACATTCATTAATCATCGATCATATGCCAGGCACTGGCAGACACTGAGAGTACAAGAGTGAATTAGATATACGGGTCCCAATTAATTGGTGGCAGAAGAAATTAGCAGGGTCTGGAAAGCAGGGGAGGGTAAGCTAGGAAGAAACAGTGGCAAGCGCCTGGAGGCACAGAGAGCCTGGGGTTCTGTTTGGCTGACACCTAGAATTTGGAGAAAGACAACAATGAAGAACCAGAGAGAGGTAGTCAGGGTTAAATCATGAAAGGACTTGAAGCCCTTTTGAGAAATTATCCCGAGGGAAAGGATTTTAAGAAAAGAATATACATATTTTAGGTATGCATTTGGAAAATTAAAGACCTATTTTTATCCCCCTTCTTGGGTGTCAGGTATAGAAAAGCAGAGTAAGGAGCACCGTTCAGTCTTTCACTGGACCGCGGCAGTGCTGATTCTTTCAAAGTCATCCTCATCCTCTTGGAAACCAATGAGTCTTGCTACTTAGGGAGTTATTTCCTTACAAGCCACCTTGTTTGGCTAGAGTACCTCAGGAGAGACACGGCAGGCTGATGCAAGGGGCTTGGATTCAGACCTGGGTTGGAATACTTAACTGTGAGAACTGGGAGGAGTTACTCAACCCCTTTGAGCCCAAATTTCCTCAAGGAAATCCGTGAACAGAAAGGTCCTGCGCGAGCAGTCTAAGTTAGTTCCGTCCCCCTACCCCCAACACCTCTTTTTCCGGCTCCTTTCTTCTACTGTAAGTCTTTCTGGGGCCCTCTGAGGACCAGACCCGGAGGGTCAGGGGAGAGGGATGCCACTGACCTCGAAGTCGGGGCGGTGGGTGATGGGACGGCACAGCGCTGGGACCTTGCACGGGCAGTCCGCCCTCGCCCCGTCGGGCAGCGCCAGCAGCAGCGGCAGCAGCAGCGGAGCGAGTCTGGGCGCCCGGCGGGGCAAGGGAACGAGGCGCCGGCTCCCCGCTAGCTGCAGCCGTGCCATCCTAGCGGCTCACCAGGCAACGGTACCTTCGGGTTCCCAGCTGGGGCCTGCTTTATGGAGGGGAGGGGGGAGGCGGGGCGGGGCGGGGCGGGGTGGGGAGGCTGCGATCTCCGAGCCCTGGAGATCTGAAGTTTTCAAGCCTCCGGCGCCCTGCAGACCAACTTGGGCAAACTCTGGGAGATGTTGAGCGTGAGAAACAGGGAGGCCTGGCGTGCTGCAGTCCTTGGGGTCGCAGAGTCGGACACGACTGGGCGACCGAACAACAAGCGTCTCGTGAAGGCAGGCTTTAGAAGCAGGAGAGGAGGTTTCCGACTGCCTTCTAACCCCGCCTGGGCTAGGTGTTTGTCTCAAACACACGAATTCCTATCAGCCAGTCAAGCGACCGTGCTTTAGATAAGAGAGGGAGTGGATCTTCGATTTTCTCGGAGCCTCTGGAGACCTCGTCAGACCCCCGGTATCTGGAAAATCTTATGACTTAAAAGGCGGATTTTAGATACAACGATCCAGTTTAGTTTCTCAAAGCCTAGCTGTTATTGCCACAGTATAGGATCTCTTCCTATTAGACTGCTACTGTATTGAAAGGTTGCAGCTTCCTAGAGTTCTTTTTAAGAACAAACTATGGTTATTTTTAAGTTGTTGCTTTGAGAGAACCGAAGAACCTAAAATAGCCCCTGGCCAGTATTGGTCCGAGGTCTCAAGTGCTATTTCTCTGGGAAACTTTGTACATGGTATGGGAGTTTAAGAGTAGCATTGTCTTCTTGCCTTAATTTCTGTACTGGGAATTTCAGCAAATAAACTATGATATGAGGAATTCAAAAACAAACAAACAAAAAAAAAAGGTGGAAAAAAAAAAAACAGCATTGCAAACATTAAAGTAAAACCAGAGCTGTATTTTTTGAGTGTACGCGGGAGTCCCCAAAACTACAATCTGAAGTCTCATCCATGGGGTAGACCCACTGCCCAGGACTTTTTCCACATTGGGACTCCAGATTGCTGTTAATAAGGGATTTTTCCTAGCACTGTTTAATCTGAAAGTTGGACAGCCCAATTTGGTGATGGATGTACTGTTGTTGTTTTAGTTGCTAGTTTGTGTCCGACTCTTTCCGACACCATAGACTGTAGCCCACCAGGCTTTTCTGTCCATGAGATTTCCCAGAGGATGTGCTGTTACTTTTTCTGTTTCTCTATTTTCTGTTTCTCTTTTTTAATGACTGTATATTGAAATAGCATTGAATATTCTTCTATTAAATATGGAAAGTGTTTATTGTGTGTGACGAATGGTTTCTTTTGTTAATGAATCCTTCAAAACTTACACAGACATAAAACTATGGCAAAACACACACCGAGCCCAGGCAGCCAGGGCCTTGGTGCTGGGCAGAGCATTGGCTCAAATGTATATCACCTACCATTTTTGTGCCTCTCTTTGGGTCTATGTCATAGTTGTATGTACCTTCCTTGTGGAGTCTAAAACTGTTGGGAACCCTCGAAATGGAGAAGTAGGGTGCCTTGGAAGGGATGACTGTAGTACCTAGTGGGAATGGCCCAAAGATTTTAAAGATATGGGTATCTGTTGAATTAAGATGGTGGTTTGAATATGGACTCTAATTTCACTTCCTTCCATGCTTAAACTCCAGTAAAAACCTGAACCCAAAAGGGCAGGGAGATAACAGCAACATTTTGGAAGCTTGAAAGCACAAATATGAGGCCTAAGTACCCCAACTCCCGACAGTGCAGACACCTGAGAAACAACCTAATTCACAGAATCTTCAAAAGTTCTCAGGGAAACAATTTGGGTGTTGCTTCTGGGGCTCCAAAGAGCTCTGGTACCGTAGCTCTTTATTCTCAGTGCAGAAAAGAATTCATCGAGAGGCAAAGTATTAGATAAGAAGTGATTTATTAGAATAACATGCTGTGATGTTTTCAAGTGGGTGGGCAAGGGGGTGCTACACTCCCAAGAACTTACCGGACTACAGTTTTATAATCAAAGGAAAAGTAGGGAGGAGAAGATTTTCTTTGTCTTTCCTGAGTAGATGTCCTGCTTCCATCAGCTCCTCTTCCAGGCTGAGCAGGGGAGTTTTCTCATCCCTAAATAGTCAAGCTGCTGCTGCTGCTGCTGCGTCACTTCAGTCGTATCCGACTCTGCGACCCCAGAGACAACAGCCCACCAGGCTCTCCCTTCCCTGGGATTCTCCAGGCAAGAACACTGGAGTGAGTTGCCATTTCCTTCTCCAATGCATGAAAGTGAAAAGGGAAAGTGAAGTCGCTCAGTCGTGGCCAACTCTCAGCGACCCCATGGACTGCAGCCTACCAGGCTCCTTCGTCCATGGGATTTTCCAGGCAAGAGTACTGGAGTGGGTTGCCATTGTGGTCCCCAAATTATCATTTGTGTGTATGTGTGCAGAGAGCATGTGCAGGGATCATTAATTTACTGAGCTCACTGCGCAGGTCTCATGCCCCCATTGGTTTATTGTTTTGGGGCATGTCTCATGTGTCTGTTGCATGGTTTTGTTGCTAAGCAAGACTGCTTGGTTTTGTGGTTAAGCAAACCTGCTCTCTTGAGTAATCATTAACTTAACAAGGGTCTCCCATATTTTTTCTACTTACAATCCCCTAGTGGCATTAACTGTTTAATCATCTACTTTCTCCTTTCACTCTGTCCCTATCACTGGAACTGCAAGAGGTGCCTCAGAAATTAGAGATGAAGGGGGGATGGAGGTTAGGATGTCAGAAAATGCAGGGAATTAAGTGAGAGTCTCTTGAGAAGCAGTTAGATCTATAGATCCTTTCTCCAGCCTTATGTCTGGGCAACTGCCCTTCTCCCACCCAGGATGAAGTTTGGAGGTTTAATTCTCTGGGAGGGTGAATTCTTTGGTAGGTGCTTGGGTACCACTAACCCTAAGCCTAATCTAAAAGGGATATAACTAACTTTGTGCCTGACCAAAGATATTAGAAATACCCTGAGATCATCCTTTTGAAATTCAAAGTCAAAAATATCAGTCACCCACTCAGAGCTCCCTCTCTTTTTACTTCTTATCTCTTAATTTTAATCACTGAGAACAAATAAAACAATTAAATAATATAAAACAAACAATAGAAAAAGGAATATGGAGGAAACAAGCATTGTCTGGAGGATACTAAAAAAAAAAAAAAAGACACCTCTCAGTAATATCCCCGGAAAGGTAACAGAAGATGAAAACTGCAAAAGGATGCAATTTTTTTTTTAAGGGGCATGGGAATAGAGTTCATGAAAATTAGAAAAATCACAGAAATTAGGAAAAAATCAGAATGTCTGAGCAAAGTACAAACATACTCTTCAAAAAAAAAAAAAGAATATTGAAAGAGTAGTCCAGATGTGAAGAAATCATCAACTCCAAGAATGAAGGACAGGAGTTTTCAGAAGGGCAAGATACAGATCCTATGAGCTTCCAGACAGAGAGAAAGTCACAAAGTATCAAGAATCAGAAGCTCCTCAGACTTCTCAATAGCAACACAAAGCTCAAAGACAGTGAAACATTGCATTTGAAATTCTGAAGGAAGATGATTTCTGCTTAAAATTCTGCCAAATTATCAATCAAATGGAAAAGTCATGTAACATTTCAAAATATTGACATATCATACATTTCAAATGGAGTATCCTAGGCCCTGCACCCAGAATTTCTGCTTCACCGAGTCTGTATGGAGGCCATGAACATGAATTTTGAAACAACAGCACCACGTGATTATAATGTAGGTTGTAGCAAGTAATTTGAGAGTCACTGCCATGATTAGTGATTTTATAGACTAAAATAAACCTTTTTTATTTTACATCTCACCCCTATTTCAGAAACCATCTCCATTTAGTAGGAAGACGATATTAATAAGAAATACTTATTATGAGAGTATTTCTTATTATGGGAGTCCACAGTTCTGTTTTGGTTTTGAGGATCTGTGAATAGCTATGAACTCTCTCTCCAGAAAAGAGCATATACATGTTCATACAAATTATGTGAACCTTTTTTAGTTTATCTGTGGACCACTAGGTTGCTCTCGGGTATAAGGCTCAGAAGTGATTATTCATATTTACATTCCTGGAATGGCATTTGTAATATCTCTTTCCCTGCCACTGTTCACTCAAGCCCATTTTCCAAAACCTCCTCAGTTCAGTTCCTTCCCATTCTCCTTATGCTGCTATCTAGTCACTCTCATTGCTAACTATATATGTGAAAATATTTCATTTTCCTGAACCAAAACTCAAGAGGGATTTCATGAATGAGTCATGTTACTTGATACCAAGGACAGAAAACTCGACCTCAGCACAAAGTAGGAATTTATTATGTCAAGGAACTAAATATTTCTGGGGAGATCCTCAGGACCCAGAGATGTTAATCATATCAATAGTTCTCAGTCTCATTCTCCATTTCTTGGCTCTGCTTTTCTCTGAGTTTGTTCTGTTATCAGGTAGTGCTGGTGGTGGTTTAGTCACTAAGTCGGCTAAGTCCGACTATTGCGACACCAAGGACTGCATCCCGCCAGGCTCCTCTGTCCATGGAATTCTCCAGGCAAGAGTATTGGAGTGGGTTGCTATTTCCTTCTCCAGTTAAAAGGTAGATTTTCTCCTTATGGTGGAAAGATAGTTTCCAACTCCACAGGCCTCCTGACATCTCCAGAGCCTCCCCTGACATTTGCAGGCCCCAGGGCAAGGGCACAAATGGAAATCCACACACATGAAGTCTGATTTCCTTTTCTAGAAATTTTATTTTCCAACAGGAAGTCAAATGAAATGAGGGCAAAACTAAAAGACTGGAATTCTCAATATAGATTTTCTACAGATCAGGATCTCATTTTTTCCCTACAAAATTAAGGACACTAAATTTTAATTCACAAGTTGCTAGGAGGATACAATCTGACAGTTCATATCAATATCTTTTGGTAGTGTTAGTAAATGCTTGGCATTCTTGTTATTAGTAATACAATATTTTTGCATTCTTATTAGTAACACATTTGTCATAGAATATTATGGAGTTAACATTCTGAGAAGATCAAAGAATATTCAAATTTTTATGATGTGCTTGGTGAAAAATTAAAGAAAACATTGCTTAATGTTATCCATAATTTTTGAGAGGGGACCTATGCCTTAAATTAACAACTTCCATATCAGAATTCACATTATCTCAGTTCAGGTCAGTCACTCAGTCATGTTCGACTCTTTGCGACACCATGGACTGCAGCACACCAGGCCTCCCTGTCCATCACCAACTTCCGGAGTTTACTCAAACTCATGTCCATTGAGTTTGAGTAAACTCATGTCCATCAGTGATGCCATCCAACCATCTCATCCTCTGATGTCCCCTTCTCTTCCCACTTTCAATCTTCCCCAACATCAGGGTCTCTTCCAGTGAGTCAGTTCTTCATCAGGGGGCCAAAGTATTGGAGTTTCATCTTCAGCATCAGTCCTTCCGATGAATATTCAGGACCGATTTCCTTTAGGATGGACTGGTTGGGTCTCCTTGCAGTCCAAGGGACTCTCAAGAGTCTTCTCCAATATCACAGTTCAAAAGCATCAGTTCTTCAGTGCTCAGCTTTCTTTATAGTTCAACTCTCACATCCATATATGACTACTGGAAAAACCATAGCTTTGACTGGATGGACCTTTGTTGGCAAAGTAATGTCTCTGCTTTCTAATATGCTGTCTAGGTTGGAACTTTCCTTCCAAGGAGCAAGTGTCTTTTAATTTCATGGCTGCAGTCACCATCTGCAGTGATTTTGGAGCCCCCCCCCCCAAAATAAAGTCTGCCACTATTTCCATTGTCTCCCCATCTACTTGCCATGAAGTGATGGGACCAGATGCCATGATCGTAGTTTTCTGAAAGTTGAATTTTAAGCCAACTTTTTCACTCTCCTCTTTGACTTTCATCAAGAGGCTCTTTAGTTCTTCTTCACTTTCTGCCATAAGGGTGGTGTCATCTGCATATCTGAGGTTATTGATATTTCTCCCAGCAATCTTGATTCCAGCTTGTGCTTCATTCAGCCCAGCATTTCTCATGATGTACTCTGCAAAAAGTTAAATTAGTAGGGTGACAATATACAGCCTTGACATACTCCTTTCCCTATTTGGAACCAATCTGTTGTTCCATGTCCAGCTCTAACTGCTGCTTCCTGACCTGCATACAGATTTCTCAAGAGGCAGGTCAGGTGGTCTGGTATTCCCATCTCTTTAAGAATTTTCCAGTTTGTTGTGATCCACACAGTCAAAGGCTTTGGCATAGTCAATAAAGCAGAAGTAGATGTTTTCCTGAAAATCTTGTTCAGGTTATCTTGGCACACAGAATTTTTTGTTTGTTTGTTTTTAACCACAGTAATTGTGGCTCCCAAACTGATCACAGAGACTTCATTTACTCTTGTGTTGTCATGACGTGAAGATGTATGAAGCCCCAACTTTGTATGTTAGGGTGACTGCAGTTTTGAATAGTATGAAATGACTAAATTTCTCAGTCATTTGGCTTGAAAACAATACAATTCAAATATTGTAAGAATGAGACTCCTCAGTGAACCCTCCAAGTAAGGAAAATAGTTTGTGTATTTCTGCCTATCATCAGACCACGTCAATGATCTGACATATAATTTGACTTCTATTACACTACTGAGCTGGAATGTCCTTTAGAGCCAGGTGTCTGGGTAAAGAAGTTTAGCTCAGTGGCTTGTGAAACAAAAATGCCCCAATCTAGAGCACTGTTGTAATGTTGCTAGAAATAGCTTTCTTGAAATAGCAGATGGGAAGAAAAAAATGGAAAATTTAAAGCTCAAAGTCTTTTGCCTAAGCAGATTTTGTAACGTTTCTGCCCATATCTCATTTAAAAGCTGGTTAAAGAAACAGGGGTGGGAATAGAACCACACCATCTGCTTTCACAGGAGGTGCATCCTAGAGTCACACACATACACAATTCATTTGGCCTGCATTTTAAAACTTTGGGAAATGCCATATTAGAGAGAAAATCCAGATTTCTGGCTTCTCTTATGAAGTGGAACCTTTGGCTACAGTGGGCCTATATTCAACTGGGAGAAAAGCAGGCTGGATTTGAGAATCTGCTCAAGTTATCTCTTTACACGTTCCCTATGATCTCCCATTCCTTCCCATACTCAACGTCTTACCTGTTCACTTTGCCTGCCTCGTGCCACAGGCATGAGATTCCTGCAGTTTATGAAATGAATGCAACAGATCTTTTTTTTTTTTTTAATGGGCAAATCTGTTAAAGGAAGGGGGAGGGGGGAACCAGTGGCTAGTTTTGCCTAACAGTCCTAAATCTGCTGTTTTTCAATGATCTAACTCCAACTTACTTTTTCCAAATGGCCTAAAGTATGAAACTAAATGTCAGTATTATTTCAAAGGATGGGCCCTGATGCAGCTCTATAGCAAGCCAGCCATGTGTGACTTTGGGTGAACTCGTTAAGCTCTCTTGGCCAAGAGTGATTGAAGGTCACTTAATACCTCTTCTGAATACTTCAGAGCTGATACACAGCATAGATTTTAAAAGTACTCCTAATTGTTTATAAAGCACAAAACGCCCCCTAGCACAAGCTCCTGTTACAGAGTGCCACACCCCACTTTTACAAGTTGGGTTCCTGGAATCAGCTTTAGCTCCGCACTATCCCACCTCCCACACGAGCCCAAGAAGGTTCTCAGGGGAGAAGCTCTGGAAAACCTGCCAAGAAATGCAGCAAAAATGCCCTTAGCTGAAGGGAGGGGAAGGAAGATGCTGGCAGCATTTTTAAGCCCACAGAATGGTATACCAACTCCTAGCTGAAATGACAGTCCCCGCTGCACAGCCAGCGCAAAACCCTGTCACCAGCCTCCATCCAGCTCCAAGCCAGGACCCCAGAAGCCACACCTGAACCTTCCTGTCCACCTCAGACCTGGATTCTGGGCCTCAACCTCCTCCAAGTCTAAATATTCTAAGGCTAAACTTCCAAGGCTAGGATATTCTAAACTTCTAGCCAAGTTGACAAGCTGTTCTCTACCTTGAAAAATATATTTCAGAGTGACTAAATAAATGTATCTATGTACATGAGTGTGTGTGTGTAAGGTTGTAGTTTTTAATGACTGAATATCAAGAAACTGTTGAGATGATTGCACTTAATTATTATTACAAAGATACTAATGATTTGTTTGGATTTTCTGTTTTTTTATTATTCCATTAAATTTATCTTATATTTATTTCAGCAGAGTCATGCTATTATAATCAAGATTTTTCACATAATTTCTGTTCTGTTGAGAATAGTAATTTTAAAGATTCAAAAATAAGTGCAGTAAGTCATACTCAGAACAGATGAAATATATATACATATATACATATATATGTGCGCACACACACACATATATCCCTGGAGGAAGAAATGGTAACCCACTCCAGTATTCCTGCCTGCAGAATTCCATGAACAGAGGAGCCTGGTGGGCTACAGTGCATACAGTCTCATAGTCAGACACAACTGAAGTGGTTTAGCACATATACATACAAATGTGTATATGTAGAGAGAGAGGTTGTGCTAGTGGTAAAGAACCTGCCCTCCCATATAGGAGACATGGATTTGATCCCTCGGTCAGGAAGATCCCCTGGAGGAGGTCATGGCAACCCACTCCAATAATTTTGCCTGGAGAATCCCACGGACAGAGGAGCCTAGTGGGCTACCATCCAGAAGATCACAAAGAGTAAGACACAACTGAAGTGACATAGCATGCATAACTATATTTTTCAGTTCAGTTCAATTCAGTCTCTCAGTCATGTCCAACTCTTTGCAACACCATGGACTGCAGCACACCAGGCCTCCCTGTCCATCACCAACTCCTGGAGTTTACTCAAACTCATGTCCATTGAGTCGGTGATGCCATCCAACCATCTCATCCTCTGTTGTCCCCTTCTCCTCTTGCGTTCAATCTTTCCCAGCATCAGGGTCTTTTCAAATGAGTCAGTTCTTAGCATCAGGTGGCCAAAGTATTGGAGCATCAGTCCTTCCAATGAATATTCAGGACTGATTTCCTTTAGGGTGGACTGGTTGGATCTCCTTGCAGTCCAAGGGACCCTCAAGAGTCTTCTCCAATACCATGGTTCAAAAGCATCAATTCTGAAAAAAAAGCATCAATTCTTTGGTGCTCAGCTTTCTTTATAGTCCAACTCTCACATCTATACATGGCTACTAGAAAAACCATAGCTTTGACTAGATGGACATTTGCTGTCAATGTCTCTGCTTTTTAATATACTGTCTACATTGGTCATAACTTTTCTTCCCAGGAGCAAACGTCTTTTAATTTCATGGCTGTAGTCACCATCTGCAGTGATTTTGGAGCCCAAGAAAATAAAGTCTGTCACTGTTTTCCCCATCTATTTGCCATGAAGTGATGGGAACAGATGCCATGATCTTAGTTTTCTGAATGTTGAGTTTTAAGCCAATTTTTTCACTCTCCTCTTTCACTTTCATTAAGAGATTCTTTAGCTCTTCTTCAAAATTCTCCAACCCAGGCTTCAACAGTACGTGAACCATGAACTTCCATATGTTCAAACTGGATTTAGAAAAGGCAGAGGAATCAGAGATCAAATTGCCAACATCCGTTGGGTCATCGAAAAAACAAAAGAGTCCAGAAAAACATCTGCTTCTGCTTTATTGACTATGCCAAAGCCTTTGATTATGTAGATCACAACAAACTGTGGAAAATTCTGAAAGAGATGGGAATAGCAGACCACCTGACCTGCCTCTTGAGAACTCTGTATGGGAGATCAGGAAGCAACAGTTAGAACTGGACATGGAACAACAGACTGGTTCCAAATAGGGAAAGGAGTCCATCAAGGCTATATATTGTCACCCTGCTAATATAACTTATATGCAGAGTACATCATGAGAAATGCTGGGCTGAATGAAGCACAAGCTGGAATCAAGATTGCCAGGAGAAATATCAATAACCTCAGATATGCAGATGACAGCACCCTTATGGCAGAAAGTGAAGAAGAACTAAAGAGCCTATATTTTTAAAGGTAGATTAAAGCCATTGTTAAATTTTTTAATTATTATTTTTGTTCCTAAACTTTTTATTCTAAAATACTCATTTTATATTAAAAAATAAAAGCAAAATACAAACATTTAAAGAATACTTCTAGAGCAGGTTTATGTTTGCAGAAAATTTGAGCAGAAAGTACTGAGGTCTGCATAACCTCCTTCCCCTACACAAATATCAACATCCTATACCAGAGATACCAGACTGGTACATTTGTTACAATCACTGAACCTAAGGAACATTAACACATCATTATCACCCAACTTGCATTAGGGTTTATTCTTGGTGCTATACATTCTATGGGTTTTGGCAATTATAATGACCCACATCTCCAGCATTGGCAGAGGGATTGTTTACCACTGAGCCACCAGGGCCTTCCCTCAGACTCAGGTTTGATTCCTGGGTCAGGAAGATCCCCTGGAGAAGGAAATGGCAACACACTTCAGTATCCTTCCCTGGGAAATCCCATGGACAGAGAAGCCTGATGGGGTACTGTTGCCAAAGAGTCAGATACGGCTTAGTGACTAAACAACAGCAAGTAAAAAATGAAGTAAGTTTAAAGTCAGTGGTCCAATCATCTGAACTTGGAGGTTAGAGATTCATGTAGAGCACTACATTTTACTACAGAAACATGATGTGTAAGGATCAATAGTTTCCACCAGATCCTCACCCTTGTGGTCTAGATTACTTTATATAAGTACCTTATGCTATAAGTATAAGAAAAGAACATTCTTAATAATATTTTGTGTCTTAGGGATTCTCCTTTTTAAACGTCAATAGACATACAAATTCTCTTTATGACTATGAAGAAAATCAAATACTACAAAGCTCATAATAACAATTAAAACACTAATTAAAGCATATGAATTTAAATTTATTTCAAACTCCCTGGATGCCAGTAAAATTGAAAATCATGCAAATTCCTTTTCCATAAACAAAATATTATCAAAAAGATTATCTCAATCCAGCTCTCTCAAAACAGGACAATACTCTAGCTAATTAGAAACAAATATAAATGATTATAGGTCTACTTTGCATCGATTTGGAAAGCTTAGTTTGAAATATTTTTTCTGAAAGGAAATCAGATTTATTTTCCTCATCTTGAAGTCCCTTTGTGATTCTTGGTACTGTGAAATCATTCTTTCTTGTGGACTCAAAGCTATGAGAGAAGTTTATTTGTCTGTTTCACATTTCCTCTCTATAATGTGTTATCAAGCTATTTCAAATCCTCACTCTTAGATCATAGTAATGGTCAAGTAAGACAGGGGTGATTCTCAGCCCCATTTTACAGATGATAAAACTAAGATGTATAGATTGACTTGCCCAAAAAACAATTTATTGTAAGAAATAAAGCCAGGGTTCAGTTCCTGGCTATCTGGCCATCTGATTGCAGTAAGCTCTAATAGCTACATCATTCTACCTTCAAACTTACCAGCTGCAACCTCCATTCCAGGCTTTTCTTCCTTAAATTCGCCTAGACTCACCTTTCTAATACTGTAGATTGAAAGAAAAATGCAGAACATAGAGATGTGAATTTAAGTTTTGTTCAGAGTCTTACCAAGGGCAATATCCCAGATGACAACCAAAGCTCTGAAAAAACTGCCCAAAAGGCATAGGGGCAAAGCTACTATATACGTAATTTTTTGGCTTGAGGGGACATACAGTCAAGCTTACATGATAAAAGATTACTGCCAGTCACAGGGAACAGATATCTCAGTTAATGATTTCAGGGTTTTTGCATGTATATATGGGAAAGTGCAAAAAACCTGGGCCTATCAAAATTCTTCCTGAAATATATATCTAATTATGGAAGAGGTCTGTCTTGGTTCTTAATTCTTAGGATCAGCAAATGCAGGGGCTAGGGATAATCACTGTAGAACTGGATGTGGGTTAACATTCTCTGTTTTATAATACCCTGAAGCCATTTGTCCTTTTCCTGCTTAAGAGACAGCGTGGACTCCTGAATCAAGTCCAGATTTCTCTGTCTAACTACCAAATTTCTCCATGATCTTACTAATCCAGACTAGCTGATATTTCCCTTTTCTCTGCCCTTCTTTCTGGCCAGGTGGTCACCACTTGTTCCACATGTGAGCCTCTGCTTACAAGACTCTCCATTCACCCTCCTGGCTTCACTGCATTGCATGAATTCACTTCAATTGCCTGCATCTTTGCGTTCTTTTCTCTTGTTCCACTCAATCAGCAGCACACAATTTGGGAGACATAAGTGATCTGTAATTATTTCATATGTGTCAGTCTCAGGTCTTCCAAAAGGGAACCAGAGCTTAGAGAGCAATGGTTTCCAAAGTGTGATTGATGCATCAGCATCACCTGGGAACCAGTTAGAAATGCACATTCTTGGGCCTCATCTTAGATCTACTGAATTGAAACTCAAACTTTAGTGGGCATCAAATCACGTGTAGGACTTGTTAACAAGATCACTGGACCCACACTTAGAATCTCTGATTATGTAGGTCCAAAGTGGGGCCAGCAAATTTGCTTTTCTAAAAGGTTCCCAGGTGCAATGAACTGAAAGTTTGTGTCTTTCCAAAAGTGTGTGTTAGTCACTCAGTCATGTCCGAGTCTTTGTGACCCCATGGACTGTGGCCCACCAGGATCCTCGTCCATGGAATTCTCCAGGCAAGAATACTGGAGTGGGTTGCCATTTCCTTCTCCTTCTCTCTCCAGAAAGTCATAAGTTGAATCTTAACCCACAATGTGATATCAGGACTTTTAGGAAGCAATTAGGTCATGAGGGTAGAGCCCTCATGAATGGAATTAGTGCCCTTATAGAAAGGACTATAAAAAACTCTCATTTTCCTTCTGCCATATGAGGACATAATGAGAAGACGGTTCTCTATGAACCAAGAAGTGGGTCCTCAAGACTGCATCTACCAGTGCCTTGATGTTGGATTTTCCAGTCTCCAGAACCATAAGAAATAAATGTTGTTTAAGCAATCCAGGGAGAAGGAAATGGCAACCCACCCCAAAATTCTTGCCTGGAGAATCCCATGGACAGAGGAACCTGATTGGCTACAGTCTGTCGGGTTGCACAGAGTAGACATGACTGAAGCAACTTAGCATGCATGCAAGTCATCCAGTCCGTGTAGTTTTTGTGATAGCACACCAAATGGACTTAGGCGCCAGAAGATGCTAATACAGCTAATCTAGGGACCACACTTCGAGAACTACAACTATAGAGCTTAGCTTGTAGCTTGCCTCAGTAGACACTTTTAATTGGAACTTGAGCACTCAGGTGGTTTTTCATCTAAAATCTGATTTATTTTTCAAGGATCAATTATAGTTTGGTGAGATGACACCTCAGGTTTGAATATAGTTGGCATTTCCATGTTTTAAAATCATTTCAGAGACTAGTTGGAGTAAACATCTTAATACAGATGTCAGCCTGGGGGCAGATAGGTTAAAATTGAAATATAAAATAGATAGCAGTGGACCCTGTTCAAAATACGTAACATCTCTTTGCTTATTTAATTTCCAAAACAATTTATGAGATAGATTCAACTACTGTCATCTGTAGTTTATAGACAAAGGGGCATCAGGGATTAACTAATAGATTCATACAGCTGGTAAGGCATGGAGCTAGGATTTGAACTTAGTGTAGCTCCAATATCCACAATATCTGACAATGATGTTGTGCAGTCTCCATCTTACAACTGGGAAGAACAAGGCTCAGGTTGATGAGGTGTCTGGGAGCCCCATCCCTCACTACCTTTGAGCAAGATCCATCAGTTTAGATATAGAAACTCAGCATACTGGGGTCATTTTCAGCAACCACCAGCAACACTATTTTGGTCAACGGTTATTTACATTAGCAATTTTGTAGGTGGTTTTGGGGGAATGGAGAAGACAGTCACCATTAGGGTGGCATAGCCTAGGACACCACCTCAAGAGTTAGCAGCCTGGGCCAGATGGTTTCCGGAATTTCCACCCACAGGCCATCCTGACCACATCCTTGAATAGCAGGTCTCAAAGTCCCACATTGCATCCATCTTCCCTCCTATAGGAAGTGGTGCTCAGCCTTTTCTTGTATGTTCCAGTAAAACAAGCTTATCAGTCCCCTAAATAGCCCATCCTATCTTAAGGACATAATTACACATGGTTTCTCAATCTTGAGATGAAAATTGTCTACCATTACCCTAATTGGTACTGGTTCTTTCTCTTGGGAAACTCCAGAACAACTGATTCTTTTTCCATATGGTATCCTTTATGTATTTGAAGATTGACAACAAATATTTCCTCCTCCTCTGCATCTCCAAATTTCCTTTTCTACATTAAATTAACCAAGTTCCATCAACTGTTCATATAACATCTTTTTTTTACCACCCCACCCACAGTTTGTTTGTTTTTTTTAATGAGATTTAAGGATGTGATACAAAGCTAATCTGTATATTCCAGTTCAGGCAGAATCTGGCCAGTTTTGCATAGAGCAGAAATATTTCCTCCTATGAGCTGGAATGACAAGGCTTTCTGGATGTTAGTGATTTCTTAACTTTCTGGACAGTAATATCCCTCTTGGCTCACAATATATTCATGGTCAATTAAAACCCCTTGCTATGTCTGTTTGACAAAAAGCATTTTCAACCAGGTGTCCTTTGTCTTTACCCATGCAGTCAATTTGTTCAACTGAGAAAGGACTTCATATTCATCCCTCGAAATTGTATCTTATTTGAGACAGTCCATCCTGAATACAAAGACTCAGAGGCAATGTGTCCTGATGTTCTCCAGTTCAGGAGATTTAGAAAACAAATTGATAATCTGTAAATATAGCTTTTGTCTGCATGCATGGACAACCACTGAAAATGTGTTCACTTCCCAGCTACCAGGTATGGAGACCAACAGAGGCTGAGTGTCCTTGTGTCAACACACCAGAGGTTGCACTGAGAAGCAAGGCGAGGCCGTCTTTGCATGGTCTGTGGATATCTCAGCTTCATGAATTTTTGCTGCAGCCCACATATTGGAGAGACACACGCAATATTTCACTTGGCGTCTGTACTCATTTGTTAAGGCTGCCAAAACAAAATACCACAAACCAAGTGGCTTAAACAGCAGAAATTACTTTTCTCATAGTTGTAGAGGCCAGGAGTCTGAAATCAAGGTATTGGCAGGACGGTTCCTGCTGAGGGGCTGTGAGAAAAATATCTCTTCCTGGCCTCTCTTCTTGGCTTACAGGTGGTCATCTTTATATTCTAATAGGGTTCTCCCTGGGTGCCAGTCTGTCTCCAAGTGTCCCCATTTTATGAGGACGTCAGTCACATTGGATTAGAACCAAGGCTAATGATTTCATTTTAACCTGATAAGGACTGTCCAAATAAGGTCCCTTTCTGAGGTCTTCAAACTCTGAATATCAAGGAAACACAGTTCAACAATTCAACTCATAACTATACTGATGCACCTTACAATGGCCATTTCTACTATGGAGCTCCAGATACAGAATGGGACTCTGCTATACTGTGGTTGGTTTTTAAATATTAGAAATTTTCTTTAATGGTCATACAGACTGTAATGATGGTGATGGTGACCACAGTGGGACTGGTAGTGGTGGTGGCAATTTTACTAAGAAAAACTGCATTTCGGTACTCTGCACACGATAGTATAATGGTGGCCAAAAAAACTGTGATGCTTCAATACGCTCCACATGTTTCTATAGCCAGAAACATCTGTTCCCATAAATCAGGACCAGACAAACGACACTTCATTTTGTAGGGGGTTACCGCATCCTTCCTTAGCGTATTGAACCTGGCCACCACTATGATTCCACTGGTATCAATGCTGGCTTTTCAGAGCTTTTTATTTCAGACAGCATCAAAAGCCCCAGCTTCTATTCCCAGGCCTATGTCTTTACCAGTTATGCAGCCCTGGGGGCTTCACTTGTCCTCACTGCTAGTGAAAGGTAGGCAGAAAGAAAAAGTGCATACTGTAGACTATGCCTTAGTCATTCCTGGATTTGCTTTGCAGGAGTTGGCCCCTCTGAAGCTGTTACTTTGGGTAGCTGAAGAAGTCAGGCTGAGGCATCAGCAAGGCCAAGGCCAGGGTTGGGGCAGTAGCCACCTGCCTGCCAACTCTGCCTCTCCATGAGAGTAAGTACAGGTCCCTTGCTAGTACTGACCCCAAGTGTCCAGGGAGATTTTTAAAGATCACAAGACTTGAGGCAGCCTACTGTACTCATCTCACTACAAGGATGCTTGATCTCTCTCTCAGTGTGTGTTTTCTGTAAATTGATGGTGCCCCCTTTCAACTGAATTATGCTGGAGACATCCTGTCAGTGTGTGAGACAGTTTTCATGAGTTCATAGTAATAAATAAAGGGCCTTGTTATATTAGCTAAACTAATGTTACTCAGGAAAGTTGATTTTCTCTTAGTATAAAAGTTGGTTTGGGGAATATTGGCAACTCAAGGTTGAAAACATTCATGCTAACATTTATGACTGAGCAAAACTCTGCATCTTTAGCTATTGTGGATTTGGAATATGATTTTTCTTTTCAGCATCAGAATTTACACATACTATGAATTTTTCCAGTCATTCAAAAAGATAGTTAGATCTTTGTTTTTAATAAAAGACAAAGGAAAGAATACGATCCTGCATTTTTAACAAGCAGTTGTAATAATGATAAGGCTTAATCATATTGGTAATGGTAATAGACTTGGCATGTTCTTCCACAGTGAAAAAGTTCAGAGACATAATCATGGGCTGTTAGAATGAGACTATTTTTCTCATGTTTTCAACCAGTACATTGGGCTCTATAATAAAGAAGAAAAATAGTTTAACTAGAAAAATTGGATTCTAATATTCCCTGTTATGTCTTTATTATGTTAAGAAACAGCAGATATTTTTGGGAGGAGGGTTCAGGATTGGGAACTCATGTACACACGTGGTGGATTCATGTTGATGTATGGCAAAACCAATACAGTATTGTAAAGTAAAATAAAAAAATAAGTAAAAATAAAATTAAACTTAAAAAAATAAAATAAAATGCTTTCAGTGCTTAAAAAATAAAATTTGAAAGCTACCAGGCAACTTAACCTTGAAAAACCATCTTTTATTTTTAAAACCAATTGACAGTTATATTTTATAAACTGAAGGTGTGACCATGTTATTTTGATACATACGAATTGTAATATGATTGTCATTGAAGCAGTATTTATGACATTACATCATAATAGCACAATACTGTTATCTATATTCAGTATACTCTGCATTATATCTCAATTGCTTATTACTCATTAAGAGTTTGTATACTTATGTTGATAGGAATGTAAATTTGACAAACCACCTTTTTAACCTTTGGTACTGTTAAAGGGTCTTTCACTCAAATGCCACCTGCCTATCTTTGTTGGACAAAGGTACACTCTCAGCTTCCCCTACCTTGCTGCCCTGGAGGATACGCTTTCACTGCTTGCTTGGCTGCTGCTGTGGTGGGTGCGTGTGCTTGGCTGTGGGGGCTGCTGTCAGGGTGGCCACTGCTGCTCCTGTCAGAGCCTGAGATATCACTGCAGCTGCTGCTGCTTTAGCTACTGTTGCAGCTACTGCTTTTGCCTCTCTCCTTGCTTTCCAGGGCTTTCATTTTTGAATCCTGAAGCAAACAGGGCAAATTTGAAAAAGACGATAGGACACAAAATCGTTTACAAAAATTCTTCTGACGGTCTGCAAATATTTCTCTGACACAGTTTATGTGTATATGTGGGAGTTGTTATTTAGTTGCTCAGTCGTGTCTGACTCTCTGCGACCGCATGGACTGCAGCACGCCAGGCTTCCATGTCCTCCACTATCTTCTGGAGTTTGCTCAAATTCATGTCCATTGAGTCATTGATGCCATCTAACCATCTCACCCTCTGTCGCCTCCTTCTCTTTTTGCCTTTGATCTTTCCCAGGATTAGTTCCGGTGGCTCAGACGGTAAAGCGTCTGTCTACAATGCTGGAGACCTGGGTTCTATCCCTGGGTTGGGAAGATCTCCTGAAGAAGAAAATGGCAATCCACTTCAGTACTCTTGCCTAGAGAATCCCATGGACAGAGGAGCCTGGTAGGCTACAGTCCATGGGGTCGCAAATAGTCGGACATGACTGAGCGACTTCACTTTCACTTTTCCCAGCATTAAAGTCTTTTCTAATCAGTTGGCTGTTCCCATCAGGTGAGTCTTCCCTGGTGGCTCAAATGGTAAAGCATCTGCCCACAATGCGGGAGACCCGGGTTCGATCCCTGGGTTGGGAAGATCTCCTGGAGAAGGAAATGGCAACCCACTCCAGTACTCTTGCCTGGAGAATCCCACGGACAAAGGAGCCTGGTAGGCTACAGTCCATGGGGGTCACAAGAGTTGGACACAACTGAGCGACTTCACTTCCACTTCCCATCAGGTAGCCAAAGTATTGGCGCTTCAGCATCAGTTCTTCCAGTGAATATGCAGGATGATTTCCTTCAGAACTTACTGGTTTGATCTCCTTGCTGCCCAAGGGACTCTCAAGAGTCTTCTCCACAGTTCAAAAGCATCAATTTTTCAGCGCTCAGCCTTCTTTATGGTGCAACTCTTACATCTGTACATGACTACTGGAAAAACCGTAGCTGTGACTATATAAACCTTTGTTGGAAAAGTGATGTCTCTGCTTTTTAATATGCTGTCTAGGTTTGTCATAGCTTTTCTTCCAAGGAGCAAGCATCTTTTAATTTCATGGCTGTAGTCACCATCTGCAGTGACAAGCCCAAGAAAATAAAATCTTGTCACTGTTTGCACTTTTCCCCGTATTTGCCATGAAGTGATGGGACTAGATGTTATGATCTTAGTTTTCTGAATGTTAAGTTTTAAGCCAGCTTTTTCACTCTCCTCTTTCACCCTCATCAAGAGACTCTTTAGTTTGTCTTCACTTTCTGCCATTAGAGTACATATCTGCATATCTGAAATTGCTGACATTTCTCCCAGCAATCTTGATTCCAGCTTGTGATTCATCCAGAAACATTTTGCATGATGTACTCTGCATAGAAGTTAAATAAACAGGTTGACAATATACAGCCTTGACATACATGTTGGGGAAGTGGTTATTTTTAAAACTTTGAGTGTGTTATCCCTTATTTTGAATGAAGACTTACTCCTTGAAAATAATTTACCTTCTATAAGATCAAACCTTAAGAAAACAGCTTATAATTCATGGTTGACCTTTGTTGTTGTTTAGTTGCTAAGTTGTGTCTGACTCTTTTGTGATCCCCTGGACTATAGCCCACCAGTCTCCTCTGTCCATGGGATTTCCCAGGCAAGAATACTGGAGTGGTTGCCATTTCCTTCTCCAGGGGATCTTCCTGACCCAGGGATTGAGCCTTCATCTCCTGCACTGGCAGGCAGATTTCTCACCACCAAGTCACCAGGGAAGCCCAGTTGCCCTTTACTAGGCAATAAAAATATTTTCTAATGTTATATCATACTGGTTTTGTTTCAAAACCAATTTTAAGGTTATTTTTACTACTTGAAAATTCAGAATAAAATAATTTATCCAATTCTGACTTGCAGCTGTTTTTTTCCCTCTTCATATTCCTTTCCAGCATAAGAAAAAAGTTCCATGTGCTCTTCTGGCATGAACAAGAACTAGACAGCAATGGCATTAATTTACATTCCTTCAATCTCATGTCTATTCCCAGCCACAGTTTGCTTTCTTCATCAGGGGAAAATGTGTTCCTTTCAGAATTAGAATTCACTTGAGGAATAAGACCTGTCTTATATTTGAGGGGACAATGTGAATTTTAATTGGTAGGTCTCTGGTAGAATCTTGGGACTAAGGCAAATAAATAAGAAATATAATATGTTTGGATAAAATAGAAGTCTACACTGCTGTAATTTTAAGTGGAAAAACAGAGACCAACACATCACAGATCAAGTAAAATTTTAAAATAGTGTCCTGTTGATATTCAAAAGTGAAGCCTCATTAAATACCATCTAACAAAAACTAACAGAAGCAGAAGATATTAAGAAGAGGCAGCAAGAATACACAGAAGAACTATACAAAAAAGATCTTCATGACCCAGATAATCACAATGGTGTGATCACTCACACTCACCTAGAGCCAGACATCTGGGAATGTGAAGTCAAGTGGGCCTTAGGAGTATCACTATGAACAAAGCTAGTGGAGGTGATGGAATTCCAGTTGAGCTCCTTCAAATCCTAAAAGATGATGCTGTGAAAGTGCTGCACTCAATATGCCAGCAAATTTGGAAAACTCAGCAGTGGCCACAGGACTGGAAAAGTCAGTTTTAATTCCAATCTCAAAGAAAGACAATGCCAAAGAATGCTCAGACTCCCACACAACTGCACTCATCTCACACGCTAGCAAAGTAATGCTCAAAATTCTCCAAGCCAGGCTTCAACAGTATGTGAACTGTGAACTTCCAGATGTTCAAGCTGGATTTAAAGAAGGCAGAGGAACCAGAGATCAAATTGCCAACATCCACTGGATCGTGGAAAAAGCAAGAGAGTTCCAGAAAAACATCTACTTCTGCTTTATTGACTATGGCAAAGCCTTTGACTGGGTGGATCACAACAAACTGTGGAAAATTCTGAAAGAGATGGGAATACCAGACCACCTGACCTGCCTCTTGAGAAACCTGTATGCAGGTCAGGAAGCAACAGTTAGAACTGGCCATGGAACAACAGACTGGTTCCAAATAGGACAAGGAGTACGTCGAGGCTGTATATTGTCACCATGCTAATTTAACTTATATGCAGAGTACATCATGAGAAACGCTGGACTGGAAGAAACACAAGCTGGAATCAAGATTGCTGGGAGAAATATCAATAACCTCAGATATGCAGATGACACCACCTTTATGGCAGAAAGTGAAGAAAAACTAAAGAGCCTCTCAATGAAAGTCAAAGAGGAGAGTGAAAAAGTTGGCTTAAAGCTTAACAGTCAGAAAAGAAAGATCATGACATCTGGTCCCATCACTTCATGGCAAATAGATTGAGAAACAGTGGAATCAGTGGCAGACTTTATTTTGGGGGGGGGCTCCAAAATCACTGCAGATGGTGACTGCAGCCATGAAATAAAAAGACACTTACTCCTTGGAAGAAAAGTTATGACCAACCTAGACATTCAGAGAGGGCAATGGCAACCCACTCCAGTACTCTTGCCTGGAAAATCCCATGGACGGAGGAGCCTGGTAGGCTGCAGTCCCTGGGGTCGCTGTGAGTTGGACACGACTAAGCGGCTTTGCTTTCACTTTTCACTTTTATGCATTGGAGAAGGAAATGGCAACCCACTCCAGTATTCTTGGCTGGAGAATCCCAGGGACACGGGAGCCTGGTGGGCTGCCATCTATGGGGTCGTACAGAGTTGGACACGACTGAAGTAATTTAGCAGCAGCAGCAACAGCAGACATCATATTGAAAAGCAGAGACATTACTTTGCCAACAAAGGTCCATCTAGTCAAGGCTATGGTTTTTCCAGTGGACATGTATGGATGTGAGAGTTGGACTATAAAGAAAGCTGAGCACCGATGAATTGATGATTTTGAACTGTGGTGTTGGAGAAGACTCTTCAAGGTCCCTTGGACTGGAAGGAGATCCAAGCAGTCCATCCTAAAGGAAATCAGTCCTGAATGTACATTGAAGGACTGATGTTGAAGCTGAATCTCCAATACGATTGCCACTTGATGGGAAGAACTGACTCACTGGAAAAGACCCTGATGCTGGGAAAGATTGAAGGCAGGAGGAGAAGGGGACAACAGAGGATGAGATGGTTCAATGGCATCACTGACTCGATGGACATGGGTTTGGGTGGACTCTGGGAGTTGGTAATGGATAAGGAGGCCTGGCGTGCTGCAGTCCATGGGGTCTCAAAGAGTTGGACACGACTGAGCGACTGAACTGAACTGAACGAAAACTAAAATAGAATGTGCATGCAAAGTCACTTCTGTTGTGTCTGACTCTTTACGACCGCATGGACTGTAGCCCGCCAGGCTCCTCTGTCCATAGGATTTCCAAGGTATGAATACTGGGGTGGGTTGCATGCCCTTCTCCAGGGGATCTTCCCAACCCAGAGATTGAACCTGCACCTCTTGCATCTCCTGCATTGTCAGGCGGGTTCTTTACTACTAGTGGCACCAGGAAATAGAATATAAAGGGAAGCAATTTAAAGAATTCTAAAGGCAAGCAGAGTCATTCTGGAAAGCATTGGAATGGGGAAAGCATTGAAATGGGGTAAAACAAAGCAATGTAATCATATGCAGAATGATTAGCGTCATTTAGCCCAGATTTATTTGATAGTCATTGATTATCTTTATAAGGTTTATCTTACCATGGTGATTATTAGCAGAATTATAGGGTAGGAAATAAGGCCCATTTAAATTATCTAGCCAGTGAATAATAGCCAGATACCCCAAAGCCTCTTTAATATGGATTATTAAAAATGACACTTTCAATTATTATTTTTTATCATATTTATATTAATAAGATATAATGATCATTAATAGCAACAGTATAAATAATTATTATGCTATGTTACTATTTACAAAACACTTTAATATAAGTAGATTATGTATATTGTATTTATTGTTGTCACTGTTTGGTTGCTAAGTCGTGTTCAAATTTTTGTGACCCCATATACTATAGCCAGCCAGGCTCCTCCAGCCATGGGATTTCTCAGGCAAGAATCCTGGAGTGGGTTGCCATTTCCTTCTCCAGGGGATCTTCTGGATGAAGGGACTGAACTGATGTCTCCTGTATTTGCAGGTGGATTCTTTACCACCGAACTACCAAGGTAGCCAATATAATATATATATGAGATAATAAACATATACATATATACCTCCTTTTGTTCCTATTCCCTCTAAAGCAGGCAAAATTATCTTTCAAAATTGTAAATCAGATCTTATAATCCATTCCAAGTTAAATCCAAAGTCCTTATCAGGGCCTCTAATGCCCTAGAACTCTGCCTTCTGTCTGTCATTGACCTTCAATCTTCATTTGCTAACTCAGGTGGACTTCTTTCTAGTCTTTGACATCTCAACCTTGTTCTTGCTTCAGAACATCTGAGTTTGCTGTCTGGAACACTCTTATGCAAGCTTCTCATGGCTTTTTCCATCACATGTGTCAAGTGTCTGCTCATCTATCACCTCCCCAAATCTCTCCTGACCAGCTTCTCTAAACTATTCTTCCTCACTTTCTTACGTAGTTTTGTTTTCCTTCAAAGAACTCATCAATCCTAATATTGTATGTTTATTTCTTTACTGCTTCATCTTTCCTATCAAAATGCAAAATCCATGAGAGCAGAGACAATGTTTCTTATTCATCTCTGAATTTCTAGTATTTAGGAATTGTAAGTTCCTCAGTCGTGTCTGACTTTGCTACCCCATGGACTATACAGACCATGGAATTCTCTAGGGCAGAATATTGGAGTGGATGGCCGTTTCCTTCTCTAGAGTCTCTTCCCAACCCAGGAATTGAACCCAAGTCTCCCACATTGCAGGCAGATTCTTTACCAGCTTTCTTTCCCCACAAGGGAATCCCAGGAATACTGGATTGGGGAGCCCATCCCTTCTCCAGCAGATCTTCCCAAGCCAGAAATCGAATCGGGGTCTTCTACATTGCAGGTGGATTCTTTACCAACTGAGCTATCAGGGAAGGCCCATGTCTAAAACATAAAAGGCACTGATATTAATACATAAATTCTGTCTGTACTTCCTTTTCACCTGAGGAATATGGTAGACTAAAGTTCAGTTCCTTGACTTTTTGACAACATTTACTGAGCACTTATGTTCCAGGCACAAAGCTGGACGGTTTATTTTGTTTTTCTTTTTTTTATGTTCATTATCTTATTTAATCTGTAAACCCTACAATGTAAGTATTCTTATTGTCATTATTATCTCCTATTTTATAGATGAGGAAACTGAACTCAACAAAGTTTAATAATTTGAGCAACACAACTAGCAAGAGATAGATAGCGTTGGGAAAGGCAGTCATGCACAGTTTGCAACACTTGTTGACACTCGCACAGCTGCCGAAGAGTGTGCCTTGGACCTAAAACATTCCCTTATGTGGAAATGAGGAGCCCTTATAGACTGTGGTGGACGTATAACCCTGTTTGGGAAACACAAAATCTCTGTTCTGAATTTGATGTGGACTTCATTCTGCTTCAAGTGTGTGTGTGTGTGTGTGTGTGTGTGTGTGTGTGTGTGTGTGCGCACGCACACGCTCAGTCACTCAGTCATATCTGACTGGAGAAGAACTTGAAGCACTAATCCATCCCTCAGTTCATACCCTATACACTGACTTGGTTTCTATCCTTTAGAATTAACTAACAGCTAGTGTTATCAGTACAGGAAAAGCCATATTTAGTAGAGTGCATATTGGGGCTAGCAGGAAGCTTACAACATTTATTTTAGGTAAACTCTGATCCGTGTCTTACTTATGGGTATTTGGGGGATCTTTCAGAGAATTCTAATGTGGGATAATAAGAGCCTCCATAGCTGCAGAATTCTGTTAATTTATCTCATCGTGGCCCATTACAAGAATCCCTGATCAGGTTTTAATAATATAACCTAAATCTAGTTTTACCTGCATTTAATCTTACCTGAAAATTGTTTCTAAATATTATCTAAGGTCTCTCAGGTAGATCTGTGAGTCAGAAGGACCAATTCTAGGTAACTATGTAAAACATCTTTATGGATTCCTGCCTGTTATTCTCATCTATATGTTGTAAAGTCTTCATCATCTATTTTTTAATGGAGAAAAGTAATTAAATTTCTTTATTGCTCTGGTATCACATGATGACTTTCCATTATCAAAGTAAACAAAGATCTTACATAGCCCAAACTTGTATTTAAATATGTTTATTAATTTCATTGACATCCGGCCACTTTCTCTATAGACAGAAAGCTGAAGGGTATGCCTTCTACCCTGTATATGGAAATCAGATGTGGTTGGCTCATCAATTATTTCTGCCATATTTCATATTAAGTGATTTCCTCGTGGGAAGAGAGGATCAAAGAGAATAAGGTCAACTGTTTAACTGAAGGAGAAGAAAATAAAAATGAATATTTGTTAATCCTACTATGTGATAAACAACCCATCTTCTTTCATTATCTCTTTAATATACACTGCAAAAAAAGTGAACCTAGGCTTATTTTACAGATAAGGGCAAGTAACTTGTGCAGGACCATGCATCATTCATTTAATCATTTATTCATTCAACAAGTACAGAGTGCTTACCATGAGCTAGGTGTTTGATAAACAGCAGGTGCTGATTTGGGTGAACAACAGCAGGAAGACATGGGCTGACTTCAGGTTCTTTTCAGTTTTGCTGCAGTGAGTCACAGGAATGGAAACTCAGTCTTGAACATTTCAATTTGGAAATGAAGTTTAAAGAAGGCAGTGCCTCTTCAATTGAATGAGTGTGTGTTAAGTGCCTATAGGAAGGAATCAGGGTTCCTTGTTGGGAAAATCATAACCCTAATCTTTGGCCTCATGAGCTATCATTGTTATTTGAAGAATGGAGAATTACCAATAGTGCTAGTGGTAAAGAACCTGCCTGCCAATGCGTGAGACATAAGAGACGTGGGTTAGATCCTTGGGTTAGGAAGATCCCCTGCATGAGGACATGGCAACCCATTCCAGTAATCTTGCTTGGAGAATCCCCATGGACAGAGGATCCTGGTGGGCTACAGTCCATAGGATTGCACAGAGTCTGACGCAGCTGAAATAACTTAGCATGCAGAAGAGTAGAAACCTAACATACAATATCAATTTAAAAACAAAAAGTAGGGCTGTTCAATTTAGAAGAGGGGATGTTTGATTTTTTGCTGACACTCCATCCCTTCCATGGTTCCTGAGCAGAACATCTCAGACTGTGTAGAACACAGTTTGAAAACCACTGATTAAAACAATATGACATTGATTAAGGAGAGTGCATACTGAGTGCCATGCCCCCTGGGGTACTGATCTGGGGAAGGGACCTGAGAACTCTCATCCTGGGACCCAACCCCCAACCCCCACCCCCGAGTGTAGGCTAGGAGATCACTCGTGTTCACAGTCCTGCTGTCTTTACAACCTTCTCTGGGCAGGGACTGAGTTCCTTGGTCTTGTTTACAGTTGCCCAGTGCACTATCCAATTTGGTCGTTCTGGATGGCGTTTCTGATGGACAAACTTTAGAAATTCTGACAGTCCCTTTGTCATCTGATCATCTCCATCTGACAGGTGGGAGGAAGGTCAGCAAGCACTGGGCAGCATCCACACCCACCTCTGCAGTTCATAGATTGTTTTCTTGACTGTTACATGCAACATGTAGAGAGCCCTCAGAATATAACAGTGTTTGACTTATTTTCAGGGGTCTAAATGTTTCCAGCCTTCCTATTGGTGTGCTAAACTTTCACAGTGGCAGAGAGATTGGATCTTGTCATAGCAATCCCCTTTGCTGATGGTATAAAAGGGCCTTTGGGCCAGTAACCATCATGTTCCTCAGTTTGGGGAGACAATCTGGAGACAAGATTGTGGGAAATAGCTAATACATTTTTCAGATCAAAATGTTTGAAAGAAAATATAAAGAATATCCCTAGTATTTATGTTTAGTTCATTCTAGCAGTGTGTCTATTCACTCATCCTATAAATGTTTATCCAGTAGCTGTCCGGTGCCAGAGCCTATAATGGGCTAACCTTGGGCTAACTCTCAGAGAGCTAGAGAACAATTCCATGATGTCATACCTGAAGAACTCCAGGTCATTATAGACCTTCACTCACCGTAGAATCCTCCACAATTCCCTACCACTCCAGTTCTGCAAAACTATCAGTTCAGTCAGTTCAGTCGCTCAGTCATGTCCAACTCTGCAACCCCGTGAACTGCAGCATGCCAGGCCTCCCTGTCCATCACCAACTCCCAGAGTCCACCCAAACCCACGCCCATTGAGTCGGTGATGCCATCCAACCATCTCATCCTCTGTCATCCCCTTCTCCTCCTGCCCTCAATTTTCCCCAGCATCAGGGTCTTTTCCAATGAGTCAGCTCTTCACATCAGGTGGCCAAAGTATTAGAGTTTCAGCTTCAACATCAGTCCTTCCAATGAACACCCAGGACTGATTTCCTTTAGGATGGACTGGTTGGATCTCTTTCCAGTCCAAGGGACCCTCAAGAGTCTTCTCCAGAGTTCAAAAGCATCAATTCATCGGCGCTCAGCTTTCTTTATAGTCCAACTCTCACATCCATTCATGGCCACTGGAAAAACCATAGCCTTGACTAGACGGACCTTTGTTGACAAAGTAATGTCTCTGCTTTTTAATATGCTATCTAGGTTGGTCATAACTTTCCTTCAAGGAGTAAGCCTCTTTTAATTTCATGGCTACAATCACCATCTGCAGTGATTTTGGAGCCCAATAAAATAAAGTCAGCTACTGTTTCCACTGTTTCCCCATCTATTTGCCATGACATGATGAGACCAGATGCCATGATCGTAGTTTTCTGAATGTTGAGCTTTAAGCCAACTTTTTCACTCTCCTCTTTCACTTTCATCAAGAGGCCCTCTAGTTTTTCTTCACTTTCTGCCATAAGGGTGGTGTCATCTGCATCTCTGAGGTTATTGATATTTCTCCCGGCAATCTTGATTCCAGCTTGTGCTTAATCCAGCCCAGCATTTCTCATGATGTACTCTGCATATAAGTTGAATAAGCCTTTCCTTGCCCCTCTCCCTCTCCTTTCCCTGCCCCTCCCCAGCTCCGTATTACTGGGAGTCTTGGGCTCCTTCAGAAATGTGACAGTGTGGCTCTGCCTGCACACATAGGATGAGTCTCCTCCAGCTCTGCAGGGATTTAGGGGAAGGGAGCATGGGGCTGAGATGCCAGGCTTTCTGCCCTATGCCTCCAATCAAATCAAATAAATGGACCTGGAACTACGTTTAAAAGAAGTTGCTTGCTTTAAAAAGAGAGCAGCCTTTAACCTCAGAAGATTCTGATAATGATGGAAGAACTGCTGGTGTTCCCACTGATAAGAAAAATTAAAGCACTAGTTTTGCTCCCAGCGAAGTTGAGAAAGCTGTGATTTTTTTGCAAAGTCACAGTGGGAATAAAGTGGAGAAGAAACTTTTGAAGAAGAGCAAACTTACTGATAAGAAATGGGCCTCTCCACTATGGAGAACAGTGTGGAGATTCCTTTGAAAACTGGAAATAGAACTGCCATGTGACCCAGCAATCCCACTGCTGGGCATACACACCGAGGAAACCAGAATTGAAAGAGACACGTGTACCCCAATGTTCATCGCAGCACTGTTTATAACAGCCAGGACATGGAAGCAACCTAGATGTCCATTGACAGACAAATGGATAAGAAAGCTGTGGTACGTATACACAATGGGGTATTACTCAGCCATTAAAAAGAATACATTTGAATCAGTTCTAATGAGGTGGATGAAACTGGAGCCTATTATACACAGTGAAGTAAGTCAGAAAGAAAAGCACCAATACAGTATATTAATGCATATATATGCAACTTAGAAAGATGGTAACAATGACTCTATATGTGAGACAGCAAAAGAGACACAGATGTAAACAACAGATGTAATATCCCAGATGAAAGAGGAGAACTGCCATGTGACCCTTCAGTCCAGGAACCATTAGGTACCATTTTTATCTCAATTCTTAAAAAATTTTAAAAGGTAGAAACAAATGATGGACAATTCATGGACACTTCTTACAGTAATTAGCACAAAGGTAGGGAAATATCCTGTTTCTAAGGAGCATAGCTCTAGACAGACCAGGAGAGCATAAGACATAAGTCTCTATAGAATTAAACTTCACATAAGTCTCAATATTTTTTTGACTCCATCAATATAAACAAATTGAATTATGTTGTTCGTAACTTAGGAACATTCACAATATATTCCTATCACATAGATTTCCTGTAAGCTGTCTTAAGTAGGAAAGTTAAAGGCTTCACTTCAGTTCAGTTCAGTCCCTCAGTCGAGTCTGACCCTTCGCGACCCCAAGGACTGCGGCATGCCAGGTTTCCCTGTCCATCACCAACTCCCAGAGCCTCCTCAAACTCATGTCCATTGTGTCAGTGATGCCATCCAACCATCTCAACCTCTGTCCTCCCCTTTGCTTCCTGCCTTCAATCTTTCCCAGCATCAGAGTCTTTTCCAGTGAATCAGTTCTTCACATCAGGTGGCCAACATATTGGAGTTTCAGCTTCAGCATCAGTCCTTCCAATGAATATTCAGGACTGATTTCCTTTAGGATGGACTGGTTGGATCTCCTTACAGTCCAAGGGACTCTCAAGAGTCTTCTCCAACACCATAGTTCAAAAGCATCAATTCTTCAGTGCTCACCTTTCTTTATAGGCCAACTATCACATCCATACATTACTATTGGAAAAACCATAGCTTTGACTAGATGGACTTTCGTAGTAAAGTAATATTTCTCCTTTTTAAAATATTGTCTAGGTTGGTCATAGCTTTTCTTCCAAAGAGCAAGTGTCTTTTAATTTCATGCCTGCAGTCACCATCTGCAATGATTTTGGAGCCCCCCAAAATAAAGTCTCTCACTGTTTCCATGGTTTCCCCATCTATTTGCCATGAACTGATGGGACCGGATGCCATGATCTTAGTTTTCTGAATGTTGAGCTTTAAGCCAACTTTTTCACTCTCCTCTTTCACTTTCATCAAAAGGCTTTTTAGTTCCTCTTCACTTTCTGCCATAAGTGTGGTGTCATCTGCATATCTGAGGTTATTGATATTTCTCCTGACAATCTTGATTCCAGCTTGTGCTTCATCCAGCCCAGCATTTCTCATGATGTACTCTGCATATAAGTTAAATTAGCAGGGTGACAATATACAGCCTTGACATACTCCTTTCCTGATTTGGAACCAGTCTGTTCCATGTTCCATTCTAACTATTGCTTATTGACGTGCATACAGATTTCTCAGGAGGCAGGTCAGGTGATCTAATATTCCCATCTCTTTAAGAATTTTCCACAGTTTATTGTGATCCACACAGTCAAAGGCTTTGGCATAGTCAATAAAGCAGAAATAGATGTTTTTCTGGAACTCTCTTGCTTTTTCAATGATCCAACGAATGTTGGCAATTTGATCTCTGGTTACTCTGCCTCTTCTAAATCCAGCTTGAACATCTGGAAGTTCGTGGCTCATGTACTGTTGAAGCCTGGGTTGGAGAATTTTGAGCCTTACTTTACCAGCGTGTGACATAAGTGAAATTGTGTGGTAGTCTGAGCATTCTTTGGCATTGCCTTTCTTTGGGATTGGAATGAAAACTAAACTTTTCCGGTCCTGTGGCCACTGCTGAGTTTTCCACATTTGCTAGCATATTGAGTGCAGCACTTTCACAGCATCATCTTTTAGGATTTGAAATAGCTCAACTGGAATTCCATCACCTCCACTAGCTTTGTTCATAGTGATACTTCCTAAGGACCACTTAACTTTGCATTCCAGAATGTCTGGCTCTAGGTGAGTAATCACACCATCATTGTTATCTGGGTCATGAAGGTCTTTTTTATACAGTTCTTCTGTGTATTCTTGCCACCTCTTCTTAATATCTTCTGCTTCTGTTAGGTCCAGACCACTTCCGTAGTTTATTGTGCTAATATTTACATGAAATGTTCCCTTGGTATCTCTAATTTTCTTGAAGAGATCTCTAGTTTTTCCCATTCTATTGTTTTCCTCTATTTATTTGCATGGATCTCTAAGGAAAGCTTTCTTAACTCTCCTTGCTATTCTTTGGAACTCTGCATTCAAATAGCTATGTCTTTCCTGTTCTCCTTTACCTTTAGCTTCTCTTCTTTTCTCAGCTATTTGTAAGGCTTCCTCAGACAACCATTTTGCTTTTTGCATTTCTTTTTCTTGGAGATGGTCTTGATCGCTGCCTCCTGTACAATGTCATGAACCTCCGTCCATAGTTCTTCAGGGTCTCTGTCTATCAGATCTAATCCTTTGAATCTATTTCTCACTTCCACTGTATAATCGTAAGGGATTTGATTTAGGTCATACCTGAATGGTCTAGTTGTTTTCCCTACTTTCTTCAATTTCAGTCTGAATTTGGCAATAAGGAGTTCATGATCTGAGCCACAGTCAGCTCCCAGTCTTGTTTTTGCTGACTCTATAGAGCTTCTCCATCTTTGTCTGCAAAGAATACAATCAATCTGATTTTATTATTGACCATCTGGTGATGTCCATGTGTATAGTCTTCCCTTGTGTTGTTGGAAGAGCATGTTTGCTATGACCATTGCGTTCTCTTGGCAAAATTCTGTTAGCCTTTGTCCTGTTTTGTTTCTGTTTATTTTGTACTCCAAGGTCAAATTTGCCAGTTACTCCATGTCTCTCTTGACTTCCCACTTTTGCATTCCCATCCCATATAATGAAGAGGATATAATTTGGGGCTGTTAGTTCTAGAAGGTCTTGTAGGTCTTCATAGAACCATTCAACTTCAGCTTCCTCAGCATTACTGGTCAGGGCATAGACCTGGATTACTGTGATACTGAATGATTTGCCTTGGCAACAAACAGAGATCATTCTGTCATTTTTGAGATTTCATCCAAGTACTGCCTTTTGGACTCTTTTGTTGACTGTGATGGGTATTCCGTTTCTTCTAATTTATTCTTGCCCACAGTGGTAGATATAATGGTCATCTGAGTTAAATCCACCCATTCCAGTCCATTTTAGTTCACTTATTCCTAAAATGTCAATGTTCACTCTTGCCATCTCCTGTTTGACCACTTCCGATTTGCCTTGATTTGTTCCTATGCAATATTGCTCGTTACAGCATTGGACTTTACTTCCATCTCCAGTCACATCCACAACTAGGTGTTGTTTTGTTTTGGCTCCATCTTTTCATTCTTTCTGGGATTACTTCTCCACCCTTCTCCAGTAGCGTATTGGGCACCAACCGACCTGGGGAGTTCATCTTTCAGTGTCATACCTTTTTGCCTTTTCATACTGTTCATGGGGTTCTCAAGGCAAGAATACTGAAGTGGTTTTGTCAGAACTCTCTGCCATGACCTGTCTGTCTTGGGTGACCCTACGCAGCATGGCTCATAGTTTCATTGAGCTAGACAAGGTTGTGGTCCATGTGATCAGTTTGGTTAGTTTTCCGTGATTATGACTTTCATTCTCTCTGCCCTCTGATGGATAAGGATAAGAGGCTTATGAAAGCTTCCTGCTGGTAGAGACTGACTAAAGGGGAAACTGGGTCTTGTTCTGACGGGCGGGGCCAGGTTCAGTAAATCTTAAATGCAATTTTCTGTTGATGAGTGGGGCTGTGTTCCCTCCCTGTTGCTTGACCTGAGGCCAAACTGTGGTGGAGGTAATGAAGATAATGGCGACCTTCTTCAAAAGGTCCCATGCACGCACTGCTGCACTCAGTACCCCAACCCTGAAGCCGAATACCGCAGACCCATGCCTCCTCCAGAGACTCCTGGACACTCACGGACATGTATGGGTCAGTTTCTTGTGGGGTCACTGCTCCTTTCTCCTGGGTCATGGTGTGCATGACCTGAAGAGTCTGTTTCCCCGGTTCTGTGTAAGTTCTGGTGGTTCTGTGGTGGGGTTAATAGCGACCTCCAAGAGGGCTTATGCCATACCCAGGTCTGCTACACCCTGAGCCCCTGCAGCAGGCCACTGCTGACCCATACCTCCACAGGAGACACTCAGACACAGTCCTGGCTCAGTCTCTGTGGGTTGGGCATGCATTTTGTGCCCTTCCCTGGTGACCAGGTGTTTGGTGAGAGCACCATCTCAGGTGTGCCGTATGTCTCCTCTGGAGAGCTGGTCTCAGGCTGCAACCCTCCTGGCATATGTCTACCATCCAGGATCTTAGGAAGACTTGGTTAGCAGCTGGAAACCTGCTCACAGTTTGGTGGAAGATGCCATCTCTGGAACTGAGATTATAGCCTGCCTCTCTGCTTCTGGGCAGGGAGGGGTCGGTATGCAGCCGGCTGGCTCTCCATTGGTATTTGCTCAATCCTTTGTGTTGGGATCAGGCCAGGCTGCGTTGGTTGTTAGGCTAGAACCTTCGCTGGAAAGTTCTCTTTTCTGCACTTGTGGTTAGGCACTATTCTGTGTGTTGTTTTTTTCTCCCGGTTATGTTGCCTTCAGAGATTCCAAAACTCCCCACAGACCCGCCTATGAGAGGGTTTCCTACTGTGTGGAAACTTCTTCACGATTCCCTCCCTAGGACAGGTCTCCATCCCTAACTCTTTTGCCTCTCTTTTTGTCTTTTATATTTTGTCCTACTTCTTTTTGAAGAGAATGGGCTGCCTTTCTGGGTGCCTGGTGTCCTCTGCCAGTGTTCAGAAGTTGTTTTGTGGAAGTTGCTTGGGGGGTTAAAAATTAAAGTCTATTGTGGCATTTTCAACATTAACTATTTTTATTGGAGCTCTTCGGATATTTTGGTAGAAATAGGAGTGATACAATTAAAGCAATTAAGAAAAGCTAGGTGCTCTCTCATTGCTTACACTGGCGCAGATTGAGACTCAGAGGGCACGTACTGGGTGTGAGGAAATTGGGCAGGTGATGATCATTCATTGAGAAATATTTGCATTTTTAAAAATGGCATTAATAGTAGCAGTCAAAAGGAGCAGCTGAGTAGTGTGACCAGCAGCACCGCATGTTTGATGCTTTGACTTAAACTCTGCCCGACAGGAAGAGGTGTGCAGAGTAAACGGCTGAAGATATCGGAAGAGGATGCATCCAATGGAGAAGGTGAATGGACTGAAGGCAGGAGCAGAAGTTTTGACCCTGGAGATAAGAGAGACGCTTTTTTCTCTGTGTTCAGGATCAAGGGGCAGCCCAGGAAGAGAGCTTGGGCTAGAGGCTGGGGACTCAGTACAGGATGGGGATCGGTGCCCAATTGGTCACAGACCACCCACAGCTCACCTGAATTCCACCCCCTACATGTCTTCCCTTCTGGAGTCATGGGCCCTTTACATCCACTCACACCACAGAGAGCTGATTGTAGGCTATTCTCTTTAAGCATTGCTTTCAGTGTGCATTCATGCGTGCTAAGTCGCTTCAGTTGTGTCCAACTCTTCGTGATCCTTGGACTCTAGCACACCAGGCTCTCTGTCAGTGGGATTCTCCAGGCAAGAATACTAGAGTGGGTTGCCATTTCCTTCTCCAAGGGTTCTTCTCAACCCAGGGATTGAACCTGGATCTCTTATATCTACCTGCATTAGCAGGCAGGGTCTTTACCACTCGTACCACCTGGGAAGCCCATTGTTATCATTGTTGTTTATGAAATTTGAACTCCTGAGCTAGCCTGTGAAGCCCAGATCTCTTTTCCGTGATTTCCTGCTCCCAACACCCCCATTCTGTTCTGCCCCCTTGCCCCAGTGCTCTCAGAGTGTGGTGCTGGATCAGCAACATGAGTACCACTTGGGAACTTTTAGACATGCAAGAGCTCAGGCTCTACCCTACTCTGAGAGGGCACCAGCAATCTGCAGTTTATCTGGGCTTCCAGGAGATCCTGATACAACCTCAAGTGTGAGGACCATTGTTCTAGTTTTACCAGCAGTTCCCCAGTGTGTGTGTTGGACACCTCCCTGCCTTTACACATGCTGTTCTCTCTAGCCTTCAGAAGCCTCCTCTCCCCCCACTCCTCTTTTAAGTGTCATTTAAAGAATCACCCCCACCTCTGTATGTTGTTCCCTAACCAGCCCTCCCCACCTCTGCTCACGATGACTGCCTCTCTCCCCTGTGTCTCCCTGGAAACTGGTGACAATTTCTATCATTCAAGTGCCATGCTTTGTTGCAGCTCATGGGGGATGTGTCTGCGTTGCTAAAAGCCAGCAAGCTCCCCAAGGCTGTGACTGCTTGTGCTGGCACTCAGAAAATGCTCGTTGAGTCAAAGTGTTATTGATGAGCAAAGTATGAGAGAGGAGAAAAACAGGGAGAGTGAAGAGTGTGCAAAAGGACACCCACAAAATGATACTAGCTGGCATCTGAGCTCCATCTGCATGCTGGGTATGCTGCCACGTGCTTTTCAGGGGCTGTCATTTAATCCTCCCAACACCCTGCAGGTGTTACTGGGACTCACGTCACAGAGAAAGAGACTAAGGCACAGAGACCTTACATAATATGCCTCCAGCTGGGACCTGGTAGATTCGCACACAGGTGGTTCTACTCTTAACCCTATGATCTGAGAGAGGAGCTGGCTTGGCTTGGAGCCACTGTCAATGTTCACCAGTTCAACAAACATTTCCTCAGTGCCTGTGCCAGACTGAGACAGAAGTAGGAGGCAGACGAGGGCGCAGATGTGACAGCTGTTTCTATTTTGGCCCTGGAGAAGCTCACCTTTTGGCGGAGAAGAAGGAGGGGTGAGCCAGGAATATATTTCACTTACGGACGATGACCGTGGATTATTTCAAGTCCTGCACACCTCCTGCGGCAGGCACGATGGATTTGCTCTGCTAGGGCTAAGAGCTAAGCATAAATTCACAGACAGAAGAGTGAGCGAGGGAGAAGAGACAAGATTCAAGGCAGAAGGAAAAGCAAAAATTACGTGAAGAAGGCAGGCAGGTCTTGGCAAGCCTGCTGCAGAAGCGCTGTCCCGTGGGGGCTGGGTGGAGGAGCATGTGAAGAAGAAATGGTCTGGACTCTCCTTCCACATCCCTTCCCAGTGCACCGCCTGCTCCAGCAAACTAGAAATAAAGCCGTATTTCCAGAATGCCTTGAAGCTGTGGTTCTGGATGTGACGCTGCTAACCAGATACACCTGTAAAACTCACTGCCTGCTGTCTGCAGTAGCAGAACACAGATACTTTTGTTTTTCTCCAGATTTATCTCTGTGGTCACTTAGAGAAAAGAAATTATCTATGGAAACCCAAATGTTGGAAGGCGAAGTGGCTATAGCAATAAACCTTTATGGCAGGGGTGAAGAATTTAGACACTGGGGAGTTGGCTGGCTTCTTGAGTTCCCTCTGGAGCAAAAGAAAGAAAAGGACACGCATGGAGTTACCTACAGCATCCCCTATCGGGTACCAAGTTCTAGGTCAGTTAGGATTAGGTTCAGCAGAAAGGGACAATAACAATGGCATAACCATGTTATAAGTTTATTTCTGGCAGAAAATTCCAGAGGCCGGTAGTCAGGGCTCTGGCAGTTCTGCTCCATGGCACCGTGCAACTTGTTGTTCTTCCTTCCCTGAGGTATGCCCCTAGTCTTCATGGTCCAGGATGGAATCCATCACACCTGTGTTCCAGGCTGTAGGGTGGCTGCTGCTGCTGCTAAGTCGTTTCAGTCGTGTCCAACTCTGTGCGACCCCAGAGACGGCAGCCCACCAGGCTCCCCTGTCCCTGGGATTCTCCAAGCAAGAACACTGGGGTGGGTTGTCATTTCCTTTTCCAATGCATGAAAGTGAAAGTGAAGTCTCTCAGTCGTGTCCGACTCCTAGCGACCCCATGGACTGCAGCCCACCAGGTTCCTCCGTCCATGGACTTTCCAGGCAAGAGTACTGGAGTAGGGTGCCATTGCCTTCTCCGCTGTAGGGTGGAGAGGGGTACAAAAGAAATGGGGCCAAGAATGCTCATCAGCGTCTTCCTGAAAAAGGTTTTGAAAATTCTCTCATGATACTTTTGCTTTCATTCCACTTGTCACTGGGCCACATCTAACACAAAAGACTTGAAAACGTAATCAACAATTGTTACTTTTAATCAAGATGAAGGAGAGGACATAAATCAGAGGGTTGTCTACCATCTTTCCAACGGGATGCATGGTGGAGGATGTCCCAGGAGGACATCAGGACGGATGAATGTGAGATAGAAAAGGCCTGATATGACACAAATAGTACCTTGGGCTTTATCCTCTGGCAACAAGGGCACCAGCTAGGCTTAAGCAGGAGAGAGACAGAAATGGAGCTGTTTTTTACAGAGATCTCAATGTGTGGATGGGTTCTGGCGAGGTGATACTGTGACCCAGAAGCCAGTTAAAAAGCAGCTGCCCCGGTCCAGGTGAGGGGCAGGACAGGGAAATGGGGAAATGAAGATGGAAGAGCCAGGGTAGGGTAGATGAGGACAGACCTTGGTGACCACTGGGAGATGGCAGTGAAGGAAAAGATGGGGCTTAGGATGACACCAGGGTTTATGGCTCCAGCAATTTGGTAAATGACAATGCAGCTAACCAAAATAAAGAAAGGAGTACTGGGACTTCCCTAGTGGCCCAGTGGCTAAGACTTGTGCTCCCAATGCAGGCAGCTGGGGTTCGATCCCTGATCAGGGAAGTAGATCCTGCATGCTGCAACCAAGACCTGGTGCAGCCAAATAAATAAGTAAATCTTAAAAAAAATTTAAAAAAAGTACATCAAATGAGGGAGGTGCTGCTTGTGGTGGGGAGAATGTGATCCACTTGATGTTTTGATTAGGAATATGCTGAGTCTAAGGCACCTTTTGGATGAGAGGTATTCAGCAAGCAGACAAAAATACGTGTTTAGAGCTCTGGAGAGAAGCCAGGACTGGAGTGTGTGTGTCTCAGTGACAGCTGCAAACACAAGTTTAGGATGGCTTGACCAGAAAAGAATAGGGGAACCAAGTCAAGGATGAAGCCTGAGGAAGTGCCAGTGCGGTATGAATTCTCTGCACAGTCCATTCTGATGAAAGGTTCTTTGGGAACTGCAGCTCAAGAAATTCAAGGATGCAAATGCATTCTTTTTCCAGGCATTCAGAACCTAGGGCAAATCTCTGGATTTCAAAACAAGCAAAAATTGCTAAAGGCTTTTCATTTCCCCAGGTGACATACTTTAAGTTAAAAAAGAAAATGTCATTTTGAAAGTTAAGGTTTCCATTACTACTCTGCCTGTGCCTAGAAAACCTCTTACCCCATCATTATCCAGGGAGCCTTACTGTAATTATTCACCAGGCCCTGGGCCTAGACAATATCAGCAGGTTGAGTTCTGTGTTGTCAGCGCTGACATCAAAGAACCCTCTCTGACAAACTGCTTTTCAGCTTCTGGATGATTAAATGCCTTTCTGATTGCTTTCAAGAGATAGGAGTTTGACTGTTGGTCCCAGTAACTGCTACAGTTCTAGAATGGTTAAAAATTAGTACAGCACTCCTTTCATTTCAATTATTATTATTTTTTTTTTGGTGCATGTGGGATCTTAGTTCTCTGACCAGGGATGGAACTCATGCAGTGGAAAGCACAGAGGCTTAACCACTGGGCCACCAGGGAAGCCTCTTAATTGACCCTCCTTGCTCTTCCCCTTCTCCTCAGCCTCCATCCCTTTTTTCTTTCCTTGCCTCTTTTTCCTTCCTCTTTCCTTTTTACTTTCATCTCCCTCCCTCCCACTGTCTCCTCCTCCATCTCATTTTAAGGGGTTGGCTAGTATAACTCACCTTTGAAGCACTGTTTTCTTGAAAGTTAACAATTATACTTTGGAAAATACTTTAGGCCAAAGAATATGATATCAGAGTGCTCACTTATTTGGGTAGTCACTAGCAGAAAATTCAACTTACAAGAATCCAAGTAAAAGGGCGTTCAATTAACTAGAAAATACTAAAATAACAAACTACATTGAAACAACTTTGGTTCTTTTAAGAGAAACAAGAGCAAACTAAAATTTTTTTAAGTGGTATATTTGTCTAAACTGGAAAGCATGGGAGTGGGATTAGTATAGAATTCCGTGATTAGTATAAATTAGGGATTAGTCTAAATACAGCCAAATATCTAGGATTTCTCACCTCAGCGTACGTTGTTCACTAATAGTCATCACTATGGCCCTAAAACAGTGGAAGAATAACCACCATCAAACAAATATTAAATTATAGTCCTCGTGTTCTTGGAACTAGACAGGAAAATGGGCAAAAAAAAAAAAAAATTAAAAGTTAAGGAAAATAAGGTAAAATATTTTATTATGCAAAATCAATTTTTAAAAGATATTCCTCTATTCTGAGATCATGTCCTTTTTGTTGCTGTCAATGTGTCCTTTCTTTTGTTAAAAAGAAAAAAAAAAAATCTAGTGCCCAGAGATGACAGGTTCTTTTTGAATGACCATACTCGGCAAAATTAAATTTTGTCGGTGCAATGTAAAAGTCTAGAGATCCCTGGAGTAATGCATTTCCCAGAAGCGTGGAAACCGACGGATTTCTGTCAGTTCCCTGAGGGTTGAGTGGATCTGGTTTCCTATCCTGTCTTTCCCTGCCCTGATCATATTGGCTAGAGGTGAGGTAGGTGCTTAGTCAATAATAATTTATTGGAATTGATTGATATACAGGGACTCAAAGGCTTAAACAAGGCTTTTGCTTTCTCCATTTATTACCAAAATGTTTAACATTTTAATTTACTTTTAGAATTGTAATTTTTTTTAATACATGTATTTTTTACAACTCTGTTACACATACAAAACCACCTCTGTGTGGCAACACTGCAGGGAATACTCTCAGGCTTTGTCTCTGCCCCTCATGAATATCCCGGAAATGCATGTTAGGTGTGTGTTCAGGTCAGATCACCGAACCCTTCTCTGCTTTTCAAACCCTGGGAAGGAAAGAAGGAGAGTTGTAATGGCTAAGCTACATAACTCCCAAAGACAGTAAAGATCCAGAGTTGGTTAAAACGAACTTTTAAATAGGAACATGAGTTCTCTGGCCTTCAAAAATCAAAGAAAATTTTCAAAACCACTTTTAAAGAATTATAAAGAAAAAAAAATACTTCTTTGTTTAAGTTCTTAATCCACAGCTAACAGTATCATCGGGATTCTATTGTTACTTCCCAGAAGCCAGCAGAGAACATTTTCCGACTACTCTGCTCTTGAAACTGGTAAAAATGTAGACAGTAGCCAAATCCATCAGAGTCATGACTCACTGAGACATAAACCTCCAGTTGTATTACTAGGAGACTCAAGCACTGCCTGGTGCAGCTGGGAGGTGTTGATGAGCCTCATCTCCTCAGTAAGACAGGGAGACTCAGAGAAGCCACTGGGAGTTAGTCGGTGTATTGTAGAGGCGAGGCAGCCTTAAGAGAGAAAATGGATTTTAAAATGGTAACAACTCACCTGCACCCTCAAGGTGAAACATTCAGGAAATAAGAATCGTTTTAATTCTACCACCTAAAAATTACAACCGTTAATATTTTGATGAATATTCTTTTAGGGATGGAGGGATGCATGCATGAAAGTGTGGATGGATGAACTGATGGTCTGATGGACAAATACACTAATATCCACAATAATATGCTTATATGTATAGGAATGCATTTAAGAACTTATAACTGTTGTTTATGGAGAGGGGAGTTGGTAAGATGATGGTGAAGGGCAACTGATTTTTTAAAATATACACACAGGTTATTTGGATTTTTCACAACTACGTATTACTATGTGTGTATTACTTACCTATTATTTTTTAAATTGTGAAAAATAATGCAGTCACACTTAGGGGAAGTGGGATCTTGTCATGTGCTCCCCTGGGTGTGCCCTGGTGCACAGAGGTGACCCAGGGTGGCCTCTGGGCAAGGCTGGAACGCCTGCGACGGGGATGGGTGGAAAGCAACTCTGGCCAGGACCTACACGCAAGGCCATCCGCAGCTGCTAAGATCGCACCTAGGCCAGGAGAGGCTGCCCCCTGTACTCTCTCCGTGGAGGCGGCGAGACTGTGAGCCTCACCCAGCAGAAAAGAGGACCCGAAAGAGCGATAGGTGAGGACGCGGCGGCCCGACCCCAGGGCGCCCTCTGGCGGGGCTGAAGTGCGGGGCGCGACGGAGGAGGAGCCTCAGACTCCCCAAGCCGGGATACCACGAGGAGCAAGCCTGAGTGGGCCTGCCCTGGTTTTCTGAGATTAATATTTGGTTTGGGTCTTGGTTTTCATTTCCCACCTTCTTGCCTCTCCATACATATTTCCTTCCACTCGTGTTGTTTGGGTTTTTTTTTTTTTGCAATCTCGATCAGTTTTTTCTCATCTCCAAAGTCATGCCTAGTCATTGTAAACAATTTCAGAAAACACCAAATATCGTAAAGATGAAAATTAACACCTTTAAACCCATAATTTAAGAGATAAGCGTGTGTTTAAAGTACTTCTTTTCTTCTAGTGTTTTTTCTATACATGATATTAAGAGTAAGATGGACTTCCCAGGTGGCTCAGTGGTAAAGCATCTGCCTACCAAGGCAGGAGATGCAGGTTCCATCCCCGGTTCAGGAAGATCCCCTGGAGAAGAGAATGGCAACCCACTCTAGTATTCTCGCCTGGAAAATTTCATGGACAGAGGAGCCTGGCGAGCTACAGTCCGTGGAGTCTCCCAGAGTGGGAAACAACTTAGTGACTAAACAACAAATGTGTAAGATAAGCCAGGAGGCAGCCAGGCTGGGTTTCCAAGGGCTGGAGGCCTCTACCCTGCCCTTTGGCCTTTCTGTTTTCTCTTTCACCAGGCCATTTCAGCACCAGGGCTGACTCCAAATAGCCTTACCCAGTTTGTTTAAAATACCTGATCTCAGTTTGTTCAAATTACCTGATCTCAGTTTGTTCATCTCCAGTAGGGAAGAGTATTATTTGCCTGGAGGTTAGGCTTCCATGATTGCTGTGGAACTCAAATGAGTCCTGGAGCTGCATTTGCAAGTTTTCTAACCTTGGAAATGACTCAGCAGTGAACTTGTGTATGGCTGAACCACACTGACTCCATTTTGTCAGCTCTGTCTCAGGACCCCAGTCCTACCCACTCTGTGCCCTTTCTGAGCACTAAACTATAGTCTGGTCACAAGGATTGTGCCCAAGTCAGATGAGTTCACTATCAACTTTTATCCTTGCCTTCATCTGATATGAAAACTGAAAGAATGCCTTTTGCTAACACAGATGATTAATGAGGGGGGGGGGGGGCAGGGGGACAGAGAAACGCCAGATGCTTCTCACTGGATAGTCAGACTCTACTTTTACCTTTGACCCCTCTAAGTTCCTCTGTACTCCTTTGGAGATTCCCAGTGCAGCTGCTAATAAGCCAGCATCATCTGCCTGCCCCATTCTTCCTGCCTGTTTTAAGTTACCCATAATAAGCTTCGTATTGTGCATAATGGAGTTGCGTGCTTGGTTTTTTCCATCTCAAAATTCTTTCTCAGTTCGGAGGTTATTATTCAGTATCTTTATGGGCCACTCTGATGGCTCAGTGGGTAAAGAATCTGCTTACAATGCAGGAGACACAGGAGAGATGGGTTCTATCTCTGGCTCGAGAAGATCCCCTGGGGAAGGAAATGGCCACCCACTCCAATATTCTTGCCTAAGAATATCCTCATCTCCCACCAATTAGACAATCTCTTCACCATGTAGTGGCAGAGGCTTGGAGGACCAAACAACTGGCCCAAAGGCACACAGCTTGGCTGTGACAGGACTGGACTATAGCCCATACGGCTTCTGACCCCCCGTCCGTGCATCATCTCCAATAGAAGATGGGGAAGGAGCATTTCTTTGGAATTGTTCTAGGGCATGACTGTCCCTATGCAGAAAACACAGAGAACGGGATAGAGGCCCTCAGAGTCTGCTCAAAAAGTTCAGGAGTGGAAGAATAAGCCCATTATTCTTTATGCTTTTAAAACCTTTTTCTTTTTAATAATGCTCTTCACAAGCCATAACAGAGCTGAACATGAATTTAGAAGCTGTTTGAAAATTTTATACACTGGAATTTCAAAATAGACAACTTAATAGTCTGCTTGGATGTTAAATGAGTCACTTGAAATTAAGATTCTCTATTTTTCAGAACTGGTGGGATAATTGTCAGAGACTATTTGTGGGAATGCTCTGACCTGAGCCTTCATAAATATTGAATGGCCAGTTTAACGCTAAATACTTTCCAGTATACAGACTGCAGCTTTCTTGATCAGTTTCAGAGACGAAGCCCTGAGCTGGGTTAGGACATGGAAGCAATCTGTAAGACCTGAATATTTATACTCAGTCCCACAGCAGAGATCATCCAATTTTGACCTGGGTGAGCAACCAGTAAGAATTTGTTTCATTAAATCACCAAATTTATGTCTTGCCCTATTCTTATTTATGTACATGGTAACTATTCCGACATTATACACTCAAAGTTAAGAGAACCCCCTCCCTCCTGTTAGCATGATTGATCGTATTATCCTAGAAGGGCGGTCTGCCTGGTCCACCAGGGCACCTGGCCTCTGCTGCCTTCCCCCACACCCATGTTTCTCTTGGGATGAACATGGGCAGTGGGGAGATAGGCTCTCCAAACTTGAAAACAAGAACCAGAAACATTTCCAAATGACTGTTAGGGGACCCAACTGGTGAAAATGTAGTAAGTACCTAAGAGCAAAAAGAGACCCCGGACATGAGAGTTCTTTCGTAATCCTGTTGAGGATTTTACTTTTGCCTGTGTATTTCATTAAGCCAACTCAAGTGAGAGTTTTCACCTTAGGAGTTGTGTCTGTGAGACAGAAAATGTCAGTTTGTTCCCAGGTGAAGGGGAGGATAAACACCTTTCTTACTCCCCTGTCAAGGGGTGCATCGTGCAGGCTGTGGCTCTAGGACCAGGTGGGACACCCAGCCACCAGGAATGGAGATTAAGCCACCCTGCAGGGTCCCTGGGGACAGCCCTTTGGCTGCAGACTTCTGGGAACACCCCCTCTCCTGAGGGCCCTCTCTAGCTATGGTCAGTGACAGTCACGAGGGAGGACTCTGACAGCACAAAGACATCACGAAGTGGTTACAACCCACTGCTGGGGAAAGAGGTTTCCCCAGGAGGCTCAAGTGGCAAAGAATCCACCTGCCAATGCAGGAGACGCAGGTGACTTGGGTTCGATCCCTGAGTCAGTAAGATCCACTGGAAGAGGTCATGGCAACCCACTCCCAATATTCTTGCCTGGAAAATTCCATGAACAGAGGAGCCTGGCAGGCCATAATTAAAATTCATGAGGTCACAAAGGGTCGGACATGACTGAGCACACACGCACTTGGGGAAAGAAGAATATGAGGTTTCCAGAATCCGCCCTACCAAACTGTGCCAACACTATTGATAGTTCCCTCTCTTTTTCAGGTGTTAAATGGAGCCAATTACATAATAATTCATCTTCTGAAAATTCACTTAGCTTTGGGGAGCTGGAGGGATGATTTTGCATAGGAGATTGTTTGATGAGACAGCCCTCCTCTCCCCTCTGCCTCTGCATGTAGGCAGAGCAAAAGGTAGGAATTGAGGGCAGAGGTGCCAGGCTGTTTCTGTCACTCCTACCATGGGTACCATCACCCCCATTCTTGTCACTTTCCTCCACTGCAGTGCACTAGGAAAGTTCTCCCAGCAGGGCGACAAGCATAGGCAGCTTCCAGAAAGTGAATTCCAATCTCCTGGCTTTAGGGTCCTCATTTCTGACCACTTTCCAGGGTCAGGCAGCAACGGATCAGGCAGAACATTTTCTGAGGAACTCCAGGAGAAAATGCAGGCAGGAGAAGAGCTTTGGACAACACCTTCCAAATCCCAGTGAAAAGGATCCATTGTAACCCAGAGGCAGCAGGGGTAAACTTCAACTGGTTGGTTGAGAGCCATTAAGTTCTGGAGCACACCTGACCAACATCAGCAACCCTGATTGGAGGGTTGGAGTTACCAATATCAGCATGAGGTCCAGGGCTTTGTGGGGGCCGGGTTTCTTGCATCTTCATCACCACAGCCTCTGCAAGGGTAGGCTCTGGTCTTCCATGGGATGGATTACCGCAGCAGGTCTCCTCTTGGAAGCCATCTTGCTGCCCAGCAGGAATGGTGGCACCCACGTACACAACACACACCCCTCGTGCCAGCAGTGAGCCTACACCCTTCTATTGCTTCCAAGAAACCTAATGAAATGCAAGTGTGTGGGAGTGACAGTAGGGATAAGCTTAAATTTGCTGTAAATAACATTTTTTAAAAGGAATTCATTTGCAAGCATTTATACTTTACTGTCAGAGAAGGCAATGGCACCCCACTCCAGTACTCTTGCCTGGAAAATCCTATGAACGAAGGAGCCTGGTAGGCTGCAGTCCATGGGGTCGCTAAGAGTCGGATACGACTGAGCGACTTCCCTTTCAATTTTCACTTTCATGCATTGGAAAAGGAAATGGCACCCCACTCCAGTGTTCTTGCCTGGAGAATCCCAGAGACGGGGGAGCCTGGTGGGCTGCCCATCTGTGGGGTCGCACAGAGTCGGACACGACTGAAGTGACTTAGCAGCAGTAGCATACTTTACTGTAACTAATTTCTTGCCACATAGCTATGGATGAGAATCAGCAGCCTATCCATAGGATTGGGGGGTTTCTACTCAAATGCCTTGGGGACTGGAGTCTGCCCATTGGTGCGGGGTCCTGTCCACCCACACAGGCCTTGCCAACTCTTTATCCTGGTAGGGTTGACCTCTTGCCCTGTATTTCCATCTATAGGTTGATGTCCTATTCTGTTGGGGCACATTGGTAATACTTTTTCAGTGCTTTCATGAGTTGCCAAATAGTTTTGCCTAGTCACTTGCAGTTGGGTTTCCATAATTTACACACAGGATCAAACGTGACTTTGCCATGATGGACTGCTGGTTACATCCCTTGAGGATAAGCCTAGGAGCTGGGATGGTGACCCCAAAGCTGGTCAAGCCCCCACTGTGGTCTCCCTCAAAAGAATATTTTGAGGCATGTAAAAATTGACATGAAATTCAATGTCAGTGAATACAACCTAAGTTTTGCACTGACACCACCATTTTCGCTCATTTACCCACCGTCTGTGACCGCTTCCACAGCAACATGGCAGAATGGAGGAGTCGTAATGGGCCGTATATGATGCCCCTGTTGCTTTGCACAGCTGCTCAGTTATAACTGGGTGCTGCAAACTGCAGTCACACCTTGACCAAATTTAAGGGCCATATAGAGACATTTCAAAATTCTTTTTATTACTCGCTTATACTCATCATAACAAATCAAGACAAGTGAACTCTGTTGTATTCTTAAGGTACAATAGAATTTTGCTATTAAATTAGATATCAAAGCATAGTTTTAGACTCACAGACATGGAGAACAGACTTGTGGTTGCCAAGGGGGAGGGGCTGGAGGAGGGATGGACTGGGAGTTTGGAGTTAGCAGTGCAAACTATTATATGTAGAATGGATAACAACAAGGTCCTACTGTATAGCACAGGGGATGATATTCAATATCCTAGGATAAACCATCATCTAAAAGAATATTAAAAAGGATATATAACTGAATCACTGCTGTACAGCAGAGATTAATACAACATTGTAAATCAACTATACTTCAATAAAAATATATTTTTAAAAAGCTTGCATTATGCAAGGACACGGGCTGTGCTGAAAGAATACAATGCATGTTGATATAATTAGATAAGCATTCATCACAGAAAAGCTGTGTTCAGAAAATTTTTTAATTTTAAAATGGAATATCTCCTTATAGCAGAATTTCCTCCCCCACCAAAAAAAAAAAAAAAAAATGAAAATAAGTCTTCAATCAAAATAAGTTTCCAAGGAGTTCATTTGTTATCCAAGCAAGGAAAACTGTTTACTGGTGGTGAATTAATCAAATAATATTTGATTATGCAGCTGAAGACATGTGTCCAGACAAAATGAATTTGATTATTCATTTTTAGAGGAAGTTACTCAAAGAATTAGGACTTCTCTGGTCGCTCAGTGGTTAAGAATCCACCTGCCAATGTAGGAGACATGAGTTTGATCCCTGGGGTGGGAGGATCCCCTGGGAAAGGAAATAGCAACCCACTCCAGTATTCTTGTCTGGAAAATTCCATGGATGGAAGAGCCTGGCAGGCTAGAGTCTATGGGGTCACAAAGAGTGACATGATTGATCAACTGAACAACAACAACAGCTCAAAGAATTGAGGGCGTAGGGGCAACATCAATAGAACATTTTTAAAAACCAAAGCAAATGATTTTGAGTCATTTTCTTGGGCTCTCGATGAGTCAACAGATATTACTGATAATACCATTTTTTGAGGCATCAACAGCAACTTTTTTTTTAAACTTTTATTTTGTATTGGAGTGCAGTTGACTAACAATGCTGTGTTAATTTCAGGTGTACAGAAAAGTAACTCAGTTGTACATATACATGTAGCTGTTCTTTTTCAAATTCTTTTCCCATGTAGGCTATTACAGAGTATTGAACAGAGTTCCCTGTGCTATACAGTAGGTTCTTGTTGATTATCTGTTTTAAATATAGCAGTGTGGACATGTCAGTCCCAAACACTCAAGCAAGTTTGCAGTGATGGAAGAATTAGCCTCTGAATAGTTGGCATGGAACAATTACAGGTGAGAATATTTTCAGAGACATTGAAAAAACACTAATTCAGGACAATGTGAAACAGAATCTAAAAACACAAGTGATGGTAACGTGTGAAGCAGCAGCTATTTTGCAGAAGGATGTGAATCTATTCAAATTTATTATGCAATGACACTACAGCTGTGTATTATTGAACCAGTGGTCCCAGTGGTGAATTTCCTTCATTCACATGATTGCCAATTCTGTGAATTTTTGTCAGCAATAAGAGTTGAACAGTTCAACTTTCCTGGCCAGATAGCAGTCTGGTGGCTTAGCAAGCGTTTAAGTTTCATTGTGATTATTTGAGCACAGGATCAATATTGGAGTTTTTCAAAACACCTTCATCCACTGTTATTGAATACTGAATGGCTTTGTAAATTCACTTTTGCTGCAGACGTTGATGTTTCTTAATGAATTCAACCTCCTTACCTGAACTTCCTTGAAACTCTCTCTTCCTAGGGACGGTTGATAACTTCTTGCTATTTACTCTCAAAATGCTGGCTCTGGTGCTTACACATTTGCCTTTTAGATGCCAGTGATACCCAAGTCTTTACGTTCTGCCTGCCATTCTTTCTCCTCTTTGACTCCAGCTACACCTATAGCTGGGCTTGCCCAGTGGCTCAGTGGTAAAGAATCCACCTGCACTGCAGGAGACACAGGAGGCAAGAGTTAGATTCCTGAGTCGGGAAGATCCCCTGGAGAAGGGAATGGCAACCCACTCCAGTCTTCTTGCCTGGAGAATCCCATGGAATGAGGAACCTGGTGGGCTACAGTCCATAGGGTCACAATCAGACATGACTAAAGTGACTGAGCATGCACGCATGCCTATAGCTGCAACAGTCCCATATGTGCCTATTCTCAGAGTTCAATGGTGGCTCAGCGATTAAAGCGTCTGCCTGGAATGCGGGAGACCTGGGTTCAATCCCTGGGTCGGGAAGATCCCCTGGAGAAGGAAATGGCAACCCACTCCAGTATTCTTGCCTGGAGAATCCCATAGAGGGAGGAGCCTGGTAGGCTACAGTCCATGGGGTAGCAAAGAGTCAGACACGACTAAGCGACTTCACTTTCACTTTTTCACTTTTCAGAATTCAATAGCTAGCCCAGACCTCTGCTGATTTCCAAACCCATATTTCCAGTTGCCTACTGGACACATTAACTAGGATATTTCAGACGCCTTAAATTTAACATGTCCAGAGCAATTCAGGGATCCCCAAGACCATTCAGGGTTGATGATTCACTAGGACTTATAACCTAAGAAAAGCTGTTACCTTCATGGCTATGATTTATTACAGCTAAAGGATACAGACTAAAAGCAACAGAGTGGAAAACTGTAAGAAACCAATGCAGGCAGGAGTACTAATGGTCAGACCAAATAAAGATAAGGGTAATCAAACCAGATAAAAACCAGGACCAGCTGAG